>NC_139711.1:26230354-26615354 GCF_964188405.1 Protomyctophum parallelum | reverse complement strand
GAGAAGTAGAGAAAAAAGAATCCTGCACACTGTCTTCACTTGAGTTTAGATTTATTGAGTAACGTTTCAGCATCAGACCTTCATCAGGCATAAAGAAGAACTGACAAACAGTCAGTATTACTATTAGTACAACTTTGGGGTCAGCGGGGGCCAATCCGTTACCATGGAGAGGGACTGCCCACAGGTGAGTACAGGTGGTATATTTTTTCCATGATAAAAAGGAACATTTATACATACACCAAATAGAATAAGCCCTCCAGGGACATGCTTTATTTAAATAGAATTGTCCAATTTTAATTTGTTGTCTCAGTCAGTACATTTTAAACACTCATTGTGTATTGCCTTACTCTATACCGATTGGTTTATTCTATTGTAGCTATCTTATTCTATTTGGTGTATGTATATATAAATGTTCCTTTTATCATGGAAAAAATATACCACCTGTACTCACCTGTGGGCAGTCCCTCTCCATGGTAACGGATTGGCGCACGGGGCATTTGATTGGCCCCCGCTGACCCCAGAGTTGTACTAATACTGACTGTTTGTCAGTTCTTCTTTATGCCTGATGAAGGTCTGACGACCGAAACGTTGCTCAATAAATCTAAACTCAAGTGAAGACAGTGTGCAGGATTCTTTTTTCTTTTTTTTCCTCTACTTCTCAGTTCCAGTTATCTGACGCACCTGTCCAAGGACTTTTTCTTATAGTTCGCTACTCTATGCCGAATTGAAGTGGACTCGGTCCCAGACTTTTTTTTAGTTTGCTGCATTCCTGTGACCAATGACTGGAGGGCATCGGCCTTAGGGGTCAATTATTATAGTCTGAAAGCTAAATCAACATTCCAGATTTTGCGATAAAGCCCTGGTGGTGAAGCCCTGACTGCCCTTAGTTTGTATTCTAGACTCAGATAGTATTGTCCTTCCTCTGTCACATTCAATAGAGGAGAGAAACAGCTATTTATCTACAGCACATCAGTTTGGCATGGGACAGGGTAAGTCTGCTGAGAGATAACAAGGGGACAAAGGAGACTTGTAAGATGATAGAAGTAGCAGAAGGAGAATGTAGGTTGTCACTGTTAGAGATACTTTTGTTACATTTAACCCCAACCAGGCAAGATGACAAAGAACTCTTTGTTTTCGTACTGTAGCAACTACTAGCAAGTCCCTGGGTACAGTTGCAGGGAATGTAAAGACATACACAGTACTCGCAGCTGGGAGCTGGTACAGTACTTGCACTGAGCATCTCCAACTGTTGAGAATTCACTACTTTGCTGCTTAGAGGCACTGCATGTGCTGGCACTGTACTCTAGGTGAACAGGGACTGAAAACTGTTCCGCATTCATTTTAGCACCCAGACTTTTCTCATTCAGGCATCTCATACTGATCCTCAGGGCTACTGGCTGTAAGAAAATGCAATCAGTGTGAAATAATACAGCATTTGAGCCAAATGCTATCATGAACAAAACAGCCCACGTTGAATGCAGATTCATGCATTCTGTTACTGTCTTGTAGATGTGTCGGTATGGACAGCAAGTACTATATGGACAGCACATTTCTGCATTCCTGTTTAGACAGAAATAGATGGCGAATTACTTTTAAATAACAATGGCACAATTTAGAAATGTGCAAAAAGAAACCATTGTTTTTTTTTAATATTTTTTTTAAATAATACACAGAATACAACACATGATTCTATGAACAGTAGCAGCAGTGTAGCAGTCTTTGCATCTGTATTCCTCCATATTCCTCTCTGGCTTAAATAAATAGAAACCGCCATCATATTCAAATGCTAATTCCTCATCTATATGCTGGACCTCAGGTGAACATTCTGATGTGAGTCCAGAAATAGTGCTAAACGCTAAACGAGTTCCTCAGTCTAGAAATAGTGGAATAATGGAGGGGGCATGCAGAACCACCGGCCCCCTCCATCAACGCCACTCAACTCCTTTGGAACGTCACAGCATGACAGATACCCCCGAAATAACCTTTTCAGACTAATAAACGAAGCCTGTATTTGGGAGAAAAAAAAGACGTGTTTCCACATTAGTCCGACACCCTAACCCAAACCCTAACCTCACAGGGAAGCCCAGGGTGAGTTTTAACCGGCAACGCTGATACCCTACCCCAGTGGTTCCCCTTGTGGTGCGCAAGCGCCTTCTAGGGGGTGCGCGACATGAAAAGTCTAATGGTGGTGCTATGGTTTTATTTTAAATATATTCATATATTATGCCAATATATGGCAAGTATATGCAGAATATAGCCTATGCTGCATATATAAGCCATATTCAGGTTCATATATGTGCATATATTAGTACTGCGACAATGGCCCCCAGAAGTCGGCATACCCCTCCCGGAGTTAGGACCAAACACAACATAGTTTTTCCTCATCTCTAAGGCCTCCCATACATGAAATGGATTCTTGTATAAAAATATTTTACTGCAAAAGTGGTGAAATTGTTATTTAAAGTTATACACCTCAAACTAAAAATAAAGCCTGTCCGTCTGGTGGTTGAGGCACTTAAAGTCATGTAGATTCACAATGGAAGCTCTGAGAGGTTCAAAACTTGGCATACTTGAAGCCAGAACATACCTCTACATTCTAGAAAAGACTGAATGTCAATATCTGAATGTCAATATGAGATATAGTCATTTGAACACATACTTACAGTAGGCGGAATTGTACATCTATGTAGATGTCTTCTCTACTTTGTAGTGACTCTGGAATGGATTGTCATAGCAACACATATGATGGCTTGTAGGAAAGGTGAGGTTCTACTGAATCCAGCAATACCAATTGTGTAAATGTAGCTTGCATAATCGTGGAGTTATGCCACAAAACATATATGGTGTCCCAAACGGGGGGAAATAAAACTAATGAAATCTACAGTATCACATTAGTTTTATTTTTACTTCACTTATCAAGGGTGGGAAAACATAAACAAATCACTTGAGTAGAAGTCTCTAAAATGTATGAAATGTCTCAAACTTGAGAAATGATTAATTGTGAACAAATAGATGCCGCTTCAATAGAGAAATATGCAAGCCTACAGTGGAACTACTAACTATTATTATTATGTTGCAGCACATGACCTGGATGTTCCCTCATCAAGCTCAAATCTCAATATTATCCTCATAAATATAAATAATCAAGTTATTCATTTCTGTTATTTGAGTTATTTGGTTACAGTCAAGTTATACTACAGTATTTGGCTCCACCTGCATCTTATTGCCTACAGTATGTGGCTTTCTTCATAAAATGACAGGTAAAATCATTTCACATATTTTGAAATGTGAAAAGATGAGATGAACCTTGTCAAATCAAGTAGCTATTTAGCTGACTGGAGTGGAGAGTGACCTAGTATTTAGTTCTCTTTAGTGTAACAGAGCCTACTGCCTGTCCAGTAGTCTACACTGACAATAGCAGAACCCTGCCCTGACACTATTTCACCAGAATGGAAAATAGACTTAATTAGTATCACTTGTAATATGGTTACTGCACATATACTATAGCCTAAAAATAGTGTGCGCAATGCACAACATAGATACTGTACAAATTCTGAAGTGTGTCTTTAAAATTCTACCAAAATGGAATATTGGATCCAAATCTTTGTATCATCTTTGCTAAACAGTTGGAAAAAGGCACGAAACAAGACCCATAATGTATAAAGCCCACAGCAGAAGACCTTCAACACTAACTGTTGTTCAACAGAGAGATGGTGTTCATAAAACCCTGGCAAACCCAAATTCAATATACTCTCCTCTCCTCATCATATACTGTATCATGTTGAGAAAACTACTCCAGTAAGACCAGAGTGAGAGCATGCCGTCTCGTCAAGAAGACTGAATAGGGTACAACATTGTTGAATAGGATACAACACTGTTTAACATACAAATATATTGTTTCATTTGTGGGAAGGCCAGCACAATTGATTGATTGATGGATTTAATAGTTTATTAGACATAAATGTAAAAACAGCAACAGAGTACAGTCATACAATCAGTCCAAAAGGGATAGCACAAAAAAGTCATTGCGGTCTTGTGCAATCAGTTCATAGACAAAACCAGGACTACTGGTCAGAGTACCAGAGACAGGGCCTTCACATGGTCACTGGTCAGAGTACCAGAGACAGGGCCTTCACATGGTCACTGGTCAGAGTACCAGAGACAGGGCCTTCACATGGTCACTGGTCAGAGTACCAGAGACAGGGCCTTCACATGGTCACTGGTCAGAGTACCAGAGACAGGGCCTTCACATGGTCACTGGTCAGAGTACCAGAGACAGGGCCTTCACATGGTCACTGGTCAGAGTACCAGAGACAGGGCCTTCACATGGTCACTGGTCAGAGTACCAGAGACAGGGCCTTCACATGGTCATAGGTCAGAGTACCAGAGACAGGGCCTTCACATGGTCACTGGTCAGAGTACCAGAGACAGGGCCTTCACATGTAGTAGTAGTTCTGGATTTTCTTGGAGATTTGCATCTTCTCTCATTGTGCCCATTTCCCATGGGCACACTTTTAGAGCATGCAACATCAGACTTTCCATGTTCTACAAATTATAATGCTGTATGTTTCCAGGGTTTGTATTTAGACAATATCATCTTCTTCCTCAGAGTTAGTGTCTTCAGTATGTCATCATAACAGTCAAGGAGTTTATATACCGTAAATGGAAATTGGTGCATTTACAGTATATAGAGCTTTTATCCAAAGCACTTTACATAGATTGTGCATTACATTCACACATTCAGTCACACACCGATGGCAGAGGAAACCATACAAGACACCGACCTGCACATCGGGATCAATTAGGGGTTCAAAGTCTAACTCTGGGGGAGCCCTGGATCGAACTGAGAATATGGTATGATATACAGTAGTACTACCGGTATATTGTTAGTTCACACTGAATTTTGTCTTGCGAACCTCACGGTTCTCCATCCAGCCGCTCTATTGGCCACTCTATCCCTGAGGCACTGCCGCCCCGGCATATTACCGGTATTATACTGTATATTTGTCATCATACACAAACAGATCTGGGTACGAGAGGAGCAGATGATGTACAACTTCATCAACCTTTCTGATGCTGCATGTCTCTGGTACACATACCAGTACCAGCCATAATGGCTGTCAGATGTTCTGGTCTTGTACTGGCCTTCACACAAATGAAACAATCTCTTTGTATGTTAAACAATGTTGTATCAACCCTATTCAGTCTTCTTGATGAGACTGGTGCAGGCATGCTCTCCTCTCACTCAACATTTGCAACTTGCTCATTACTGCAGCATATTGTCTGTATATAGAGCCACGGTTTTATGAACATCATCATCTCTCTGTTGAGCAACATTTAGTAAGATCATTTTAATTTTGAGTATCTGCCGATACTGATTTTTCCCCATCTGAAAATTATATTTTATGCAACTCCTCCAATATCACAATAGTACAATATCCCAAATCACGGACAATATACAGTCTAATATCATGATATGGATACCATATTGATACTAGGGATGTCCCAATCACATTTTTGTGCTCCTGATCTGATCATTTAAAAATGTCATGATCGGCCCCGATTTCCGATACACTTCACATTATAAGATCACATAAGATGCACATAGGTGGAGCCAAATACTGTAGTATAAATTGACTGTAACCAAATAACTCAAATAACAGAAATTAATAACTTGATTATTTATATTTATGAGGATAATATTGAGATTTGAGCTTGATGAGGGAACAGGCTTTCGCCTTTGCTGCCCCAACCCTGTGGAATGCCCTCCCTAAGGCACTCAGAGATGCCTCTACCCTTCAAACCTTCAAAACCCACCTCTTCAATATTGCCTTCCCCAGCTAACCCTTTTCACTGTCTTTTAATGTTCTTTAGCTTTTAGTGTTATTTCTATTAAAGTTGTTTTTAATTTGTTGTTACCTCTGTAAAGCCCCCCCATGAAAAGCGTCTTTGGGTACTCAGAAAAGCGCTATATAAGTTTGAGATATTATATTATTATTATTTAACATCCAGGTCATGTGCTGCAACATAATAATAGTTAGTAGTTCCACTGTAGGCTTGCATATTTCTCTATTGAAGCGGCATCTATTTCTTCACAATTTCTCAAGTTTGAGACATTTCATACATTTTAGGGACTTCTACTCAAGTGATTTGTTTATGTTTTCCCACCCTTGATAAGTGAAGTAAAAATAAAACTAATACTGTAGATTTCATTAGTTTTATTTCCCCCCGTTTGGGACACCATATATGTTTTGTGGCATAACTCCACGATTATGCAAGCTACATTTACACAATTGGTATTGCTGGATTCAGTAGAACCTCACCTTTCCTACAAGCCATCATATGTGTTGCTATGACAATCCATTCCAGAGTCACTACAAAGTAGAGAAGACATCTACATAGATGTACAATTCCGCCTACTGTAAGTATGTGTTCAAATGAATATATCTCATATTGACATTCAGATATTGACATTCAGTCTTTTCTAGAATGTAGAGGTATGTTCTGGCTTCAAGTATGCCAAGTTTTGAACCTCTCAGAGCTTCCATTGTGAATCTACATGACTTTAAGTGCCTCAACCACCAGACGGACAGGCTTTATTTTTAGTTTGAGGTGTATAACTTTAAATAACAATTTCACCACTTTTGCAGTAAAATATTTTTATACAAGAATCCATTTCATGTATGGGAGGCCTTAGAGATGAGGAAAAACTATGTTGTGTTTGGTCCTAACTCCGGGAGGGGTATCTCGAAAACTAAAGCACTTTTTGACTGTTTGTTGCAGGACTATATGTGGATAAAAAGGAAAAATATGTCTCTATATAGCTTATGGAATTTATATTTCAATGTGGGGGGGGTGCATCAGCTAGGTCGGAAGGTAACAGGGGGTGCACGGCCAAAAAGGTTTGGGAACCGCTGCCTACCCCAAACCCTAACCTAACCCTATGTGTCTATGGAGTTAACCACCACCATTCTACCATTCTACCCCAAACCCTAACCTAACCCAATGTGTCTATGGAGTTAACCACCACCCTTCTACCATTCTACCCCAAACCCTAACCTAACCCTATGTGTCTATGGAGTTAACCACCACCATTCTACCATTCTACCCCAAACCCTAACCTAACCCTATGTGTCTATGGAGTTAACCACCACCATTCTACCATTCTACCCCAAACCCTAACCTAACCCTATGTGTCTATGGAGTTAACCACCACCATTCTGACTAAGAGCAATCTGGGACCACCGGGTGGGATGACCACCCGCCCCACATCTCGCGGGACAGTCCCGAAATAGCACCGTCTGTTCCGTGTCCCTCAACAAAGATATGGAGAAAAACATTTGAGCATGTGAGATTACCATAATCAGTATCCAATAATCTTTATTCCTTCATATTCAAGGGCTTTAGGAGATAAATGACTCCAGACTCTCAGAGGGCAGGTGTGTGAGTGTGTCTGTATTCAGCTGACCAATATCAGTCAAAATGCAAAATGTGAAATATTGTCAATAAACTATGCGATAGAAAGCCTCCAAGGGTCAAATTATGCGGACTGTTGTTGCAATGTCAGCGGTGTTAGCATAAGTCCCTCATTTGATATGGCAGTGCAAGATTGGATTCCTGTCAGGGCGAGCATGCTGTTTTAAAGCCCTGTGTTGGCCAAGTAAACTCATGGATAGATTTTGTGGAATATCATGTATTTGGCTGAACTGGTTTAGCGATCCCAATGTCGCCAATCAAAAACCCCTTACCAGTTGCCATTGCTCTCGACCAAGACACTGAACCCCCAATTACTCCCATGGTACTGCTTCAGTGACAGTAAATGGTAAATGGTGCATTTATATACAGTAGTGCCTTTATCCAAGGCACTTTACATACGTTAGATTGTGCATTACATGATTCACCCATTCACACAACGATGGCAGCGGAAACCATGCAGGGCACCAACCAGCACATCGGGAGCAATTAGGGGTTCAGTGTCTTGCTCAAGGACACTTCGACACTAACTCTGGGGGAGTCGGGGTTCGAACTGGCAACCTTGCGGTTACCATCCAGCCACTCTACCCCTGAGCCACCGCCGCCCCAGTAGAAAATGAACCCGAGAGTCTGGTGCATGAATGAATTAATTAATGAATCAGAAAGAAGGGACTGCCTGTGTGCTCTGCAAACAGGGCCTCGGTTAAAAAAAGGATTAAAAAGAGGAGCCATTTCTTTTATTTATCTTCAATTTGTCTTCAACCGGGGGTTCGGGACCCCTAGGGGGTTATTACATGGGACCACCAAATCTTTGCCTGATTGGAAGTTTTTTTGTACATTAACCAATTGGTTAATGTAAAAATGTTCCCCTTAGGCCCAAACTGCACCAATGATTTACCATGCAACTCCTTGCAACCAAGCGGTCACGAGTAGTTGCATGTAGTCGTATGAAACCATATGGCAGTTGCAAGGAGTTGCATTGGTGCCGTTTGGGTCTCAGAATAGCATCCCTATTTTGAGGGGAACATTAGCCGGAAATAGCAGACCTACAAGCTCACAATGCTCACAACTCTGCGAGGCAAAGAGGTTTAGTGTACTGTAGGTGAAAAAAAAGAGCAGACATTATAACTGTCTCTTTTCATTTCTGTTTATTTACAAGGGACAGTCTCTTTCATCCCCACAGCACACTGTTTACATCACACGCATACTATAGGCTCATCTCCAATGTTCCATTCACTTGTCCTGTATCATTAACTCTAGGGTAGGTAACCATAGAGTTACAAAAAAACATTCAGTAATCCTGATCTCTATACTGCCTCCCCCTGGTCAGCCGGAGCGCCTGATGGAGGGGAAAGGAACTGGTTGGAATAATGTGTTCCTTCCATGCGCTACGTCCTACCGGAGAGACTCCCCCCCATCCCCAACACCCCCCTGTGAGGTGATAAGAAGCGGCCTGCTCACTCGTCATGCATTGAAGGAAGCATGAGCTCAGTTCGGGGCTCTCCCCAGGTTGGCAGAGGGAGATTATAGCGTACGATCTTGAAGCATATTATAGTGGACACATTTTTAATTAAAGTTAAAGTTAAGATTCATTAACATTTTATCCAGTATATTCTTCCACTGCACTGTTTTGTAATGAAAGATTCTGCACTTCATTGGCTGCACATACTGCTGCACCACACCAAGACTATGTGTATAGCTCAACCTTGCTGCTGCTTGCCATGCATTTAAATCAAGTCCTTTTGAACTTTGCACAACCGAGCCAGCTGTCTCTCTGCTGGCATTCTCCCTGGTGTGTGTACATCCCTGAGCCCAGATACAGCGAGCTACTAGAAGACAAGGGCACAATTCGACACTTGGAAACACCTGCTGATCAAATAACGCTGGTACTGCTTCCATGAGTCACTCCCCCTGCTTCCAACCACAGCAGACTTAATCGAGTGAGGGTTCACAGAAATGCTAATAAACCGCTCACATTCAGGAAAAGTTAATTTGAGATTGATTGGTCTACCCACAGATGAGAGAAATGGATGAGGGCAGACAGACAGACTAGATCAGATTTTTGCCTTAATTTAATATGGCGTATTAAGATAGTATAATAGTGGGGAAAGTATAGCATAGTAGGATAGTACAAAGTAGGATAGGATAATAGTAGGTTAATAGTAAGATATACTATACTGTAGGCCTAATACTAGTATAGGATAGGAGGTGACTTTTATCCAGCCCCATTAATTCATTTGCTGTGCATTTTATTTTCCAGTTTTTATGTTGCGTTACCCATATGAAATCCACAAATACCTGCACTGAATGTGAATGTCTAGTTGACTTGACACGGCAGACTGCTACTGTGTTTGTTCCAAGACAAATCTAGGCAGAGCACCAAAATGTCAAGTCTAAAATTCAGATCAAAGACCTTTTATCCAAGAATGTCTATGCCAGTCCCTTGAATTATAAAACGTAAAGAGTGAATCGTCAGACACGGTGCATTAGAAACTAGAAGCCTAAGGCATATAAAATTAATATAATACCCAATATCCCCAATAAAACTACCATATACAGTTACTACTTACTACTTACTGTACATGTATGCTTTTGAAGTATAAATGCATTGGTTGCAAACCTCTGCAAGCATATTCACAGAGTATATACTGTGTGTGTGTGTGTGTGTGTGTGTGTGTGTGTGTGTGTGTGTGTGTGTGTGTGTGTGTGTGTGTGTGTGTGTGTGTGTGTGTGTGTGTGTGTGTGTGCATGCGTGCCACAGTCAGAGGGTGCATATTAACAGTATTCTAAGCTTCTATGCGGCTTGCTGCAGCAAGTCTCCTGCATGCTTCAGAACTACCATTATATTATGCCTGCACCACCCAGGCTTGCTCCTGTTTCAGCCCCTGCTAATGTAAACGACATCTTATTTTAGAGTTTAAATGGGTAAAGTAGGGAAAGGGAGAAAAAAAGAGTTTAGCAAGCGCATGCGTGTGCTGGATAAGAAAGAGTCAGGGAGGAGGAGGAGAAACCTTTCTACCACAGAGCCTACACCTAATAGGGAATTCTTTCTGATGACGACACAGGCACTATTTGAAATCTGCCAGCGGTTTGATATCGCAGCGATCAGCGGCTCACTGAGACGAGGCCAGCAGTCTTCTCATACCTTGAAAGCTAATTCTAATCGAGGTATACTGTACAGTTCTCTCTCGGCCACCGTCTTTCTGAGTCACAGACAGAAATAGCACAGTAATTGGGGGAAAGAAAGTCTCCTCAAAAGCATATACAATATTGTGGTAAGTGTAGCGTGGATATCTGATACTACCTCGGTCGGTTCTGAACCCTGTGACTCCCCCCCCAACTGGGTGAAATGGTAAAGGAGGGACATGACCATCTTAATTAGCTGGCCTTCTCCAGAGGTCACTGGCCATGTTGGCAGCCAACGGCGTGCCTCTGGTCACGGCTCCATAATAATGTCCATAAATCCCACCAGAGGATTGCCATTACAGACCTTATTTCGGGGGTTTCTGCACTGCCTCGGAAACCAATTACACCTCTTTCAAACACCAGGAACCCCTGCAAGCATGTTGAATAACACACAAAACACCACACCGGCCATTCAGCACTGCTTGCCATGTGTGTTTGAGCATGCGTCACAGGTGCTCTGATGCATTATCTTTTAAATGTGTATGTGCTCACGCCCTGAGGAGGTAGCAGCGCATCGTCTCTGACCTCTTTCACAGCGATCTGAGCACAAAGGCAGATGAAACAATGTGGATCCTCAATGCTCCCGTTCTTTGTTTTTCCTTACGGAAATATCGGTTTGCCTTTTGAGGGACACAATTTGGACTCCTCCGTGTTTCAATTTAAGTCAGCATAGTCACAGGGGAATGGAAACATTTAGCTAAACACACCGTTCAGAATTGACAGGCTGGAACGTCTTCATAGTTGATCCACGGTCACGTCTTTCATTTATTTGAGAATTGGGCTTGCGTTTGTGCTATAAACACTGATTAATTTCACAGTCGATCACAAAAGCAGGGAGAGATGGAAGGATCAGGCCGCTGGGGTGGTGGGGAAGAAGTGCAGACAGCAGAGGAGAAAAGGGACAAATAGAGCGTTGCAGTCCAAGACCCTATGAGGGCACCGGAAGAGAATTTCCCATTCATTTTTCCATAGACATTTCAAAACATATTTAAAGACCTTTAAGCCTCGGACAAAGCCAACAGCCGAGTTGACAAATCATGACAATAAAAAAAATGTTTTGGGCCAAACAAATAATTAGAAAGAAGCAAAAAAAGGGCAGGGTGCAACTTTTTTTTTCTGAGACGCTCTATAGCAAGACATACAGTACACGTGAGCTACAGTATAAGAATGAGAGCAAAAAGAGAGGCAATAAAAGTGGCGTGTGAAAACAGATGTGTGAGCAAGGGAGGTAGCGTCAAGAGACAGTGATTGCGTGTGTGAGGAAAAAAGCGATTATACAATTAAATCAATGAGAGATTGAGCAAATAAGAGAAGGGGTGTGGAGAAGGAGTGAGTAAAGTACAGAGAGAGAGAGAGAGAGAGAGAGAGAGAGAGAGAGAGAGAGAGAGAGCACAGCAGGGGTAGGAAAAACAAGAGAAAAGGAAATCAGAAGAATGAGATGCAATGGAGGAAAACAGACAGCGGGCAGGCTGTCTGCAGTGAGATCGCGTGCATACAGATTAAAGAGGCTGTTCTCTGGGAATACATGCATTATACAGTATTGGCAGGGATGGGGAAACGAGTCACGAGCACATACTGTACTGTGTGGTGATGAACAGCCAAGGTGACAGACGACCACACAACGTGGACACATTATTCATAGAGAGGACATTATGCATTGTAAATCTGCTTTACATTTTTCTTTAAAGGCCACATTTATTATGAAGTGGGGACAGTTTATGTGTTTTGTGGCGTCTTCCTGCCACACACCTGGAGCTCAACTGATGTGTACAACAGTATACTGTAGTCTTGTTATCATTGTTGTTATCGTAATGCTTATAGAATTGTATAGGTGTCAGCTATTATATAACGTAGGCTTTTTAACATTTGTTACACCAGAATGCCTATGCCTTGGACTTTCTTCTTCCTCTCAACGTTATAGTTACATTTCCGTGTGTCAGCTCGCTCAGCTCTGGCAAATCGTGCAGTGTTTTATGGGTATGTTTCTGCCAGTTCAGGATCCACTCTTGTTTATTCTAGTAGAAAGCGGTTTTTGGGTTCTCTTGATTATTAGTATGGAGAGACAAGACACAAATAGATGCATGTATGAAATTAGTGATGACAACAATATACCTCATGATTACAGACAATTGAACTATGACAATGAACCCGAGTGCTTGCACATTGGCTTCATACACACACAAGAGACTCCCTGCATAAATATGAGCACATGCATGCTTGACTGCAGATACAAAGTTGCACAAACAGCTAAAGCTGCCCACTTGAACACACTTGAGCACGCACGACACACACACACACACACACACACACACACACACACACACACACACACACACACACACACACACACACACACACACACACACACACACACACACACACACACTACATATATGGTCACGCCTCGTGACATCACGTCGCCATATATGGCCATCTCCATATATGAAGATCACGACACTGACATCATCTAACCCTGGATAACCATACATGGAGAAGACTGGATCATCACCTAGATTTGCATATATGGAGCCGACCAGCAACTCTACATCTGACCCAAAAACCCTTAGATCTCCGTATATGGAGCTGACCTGTTCTGACATGTTGATCTGACCTCATCAAACCCTGTACACTCAAGACACACTCCATATGGCCAGTACAGAATTCATTCCACATGTTGATCACCCATGCCAAAGGGCCATCACTCGCCCAGCAGTCTGCCGTCTGCCATCACCCAGGCGGGTAAACATCTGTTTATTATGATACCCAGGCGGATGTCTGGGTGACGGCAGTCATTGTAGACACCATCTACAATTCTACAGTGTGCAGTGGTGGAAAGTAACTAAGTACATTTACTTAAGTTACAGTACTTAAGTACTTCTACTCCAATACATCTTGGATCCAAATATTGTACTTTTACTCCACTACATTTATTTGACAGCTACTAGTTACTAGTTAATTTGACTAAACAAAACAAAACATACATTCATCGCTTCAGCCCTAATGTTTACATTTCGGCCATTTGTATACATTTGTAATTGGCACATTCTGCATAATGAGCACTTTTTGATGCCAATACTTTTGTAATTCTACTCAAGTACATTTATAATTCGGGCTTTTACTTGTAACAGAGTAGTTCTATATTTCAGTAATGATACTCAAGTGAAAACTTAGAGTGCTTTTTCCACCAGTGTGTGGATGCATGTGGGTGGATGTACAGGTAGGCAGTCATAACTCCACTCCAGTCATATTATAAGCTGGGGGTGGTGTGGGGAGGGAGGAGGGGGTTGTGTTCCAGCGGGGGGGGGGGGGGGGGGGGGGCTCACTCGTCCAAAGCTATAGCCAAACTCTGCAATACATCTTGGCCGGCCACCCATTTTACATTTGAAATCAGCCCGGGGAGTGACATCATCGCTGTCCAGCGTTGCCGTTGTCTGTGGGAGTGGGAGGTCTATCTGCTTCAGTTATGTTTACATCTGGATTCACGCCACGGCAGAGATGCTGAGGGGGCTATTTTCTAAATCACCGGGAAGATGGTGAGTCTTCTGTGGTGTTATAGGCTAAACTGTGGTGAAAGGGCCCCACCGGGATCCTTGCAGGGGGGCCTTGGGATTTTGAGCGATGCTACTACATGGAATGTGAGTGCATATACTGTACTGTATTGTCTGATGATGAGTACAGAACGCCGGCATGCGTCTCCATGGCAACTTTAAATGTCTCTAGAGCTTACACTGAATTCACAGGCCAAAGGGTTGAGGATTACGCACGAGTACTGCAATGCATGGTGGGTAAAATAAGTAACAAACACTGGTGGTGTAGTCGGGAAGCAAAAGTGGATCAGTAGATAACTTCAGTCAGATGTCAAGTTGTCAACATACTGTAACTTTGTGGTGGTTAAAAGTACTGCGAATGATGGATTTCAACAGTGTGTAGTGTAGTACACAGCTATTTTTATCGGAAATTCTCTTTCATGAAATCCACAACTCAATCCTCAAAAGCGCAGAGCATCCCACCGTAAACATGTACCGTACGACTGGAGCACGCTGGTGTCTCGAGTTAAGTATTGGGGGAGGAGTGGGGGGGGGGGGGGGGGGACATTGCCTTGATATCTTTTTATATTCCTTTGCAAACCTCGTTAATAATACACTGTAGCACATCATCCTGTTTGTTCTGTTCCGTTAGAAAAGTTCTGAACAAACAAAAACGACGATCATGACTTACGATCGACAGTACTATCAGAATACTAAAGAAAAACAAACGGTTTGGAAAATGCCTGAAACAAGCCTTTTGATTTTCCCCCTTACTTTTTCTCAGGATGTCTGTTGTTCCTTTTTTTTTCCTCTCCCATGGCATTGGTCAGATGTTAGAAAGCCGTTTCAATGTCCGTCTGTGGACAAACACCACCTTTATTTCAAAGAAAAGAGAGACAGACAATAAAACATATACCGTAATGAAAGACACTAGAGGGAATCTTTCTTTTATTGTCTTGCATCAAAGGATTTGCGCTATTGATGCCCATGGAGGATAGAAGCTACAGAGACACAAAGCATGAAGGCACACCTGTTGTGCATTCATTCATTCATTTAGTTTCCATTGTAAGCCAGTACAACTATAACATTTTACAAATTATGCATTTAAACATTTTTTTAGCGCTATTCTGGCAAGCATGCACGTGCTAATATTTATGCAGGGAGAGTGTGTGTATAAAGCCAGTGTGCAAGCACTCAGGCTCATTGTCACAGTCCAATTGTCTGTAATCATGAGGTATACAGTATTTATTTATTTAACCTTTATTTAACCAGTAAAAACACATTTTAACACACTTTATTGTTGTCATTATTGTCATTTCATACCTGCATCTCTTTGTGTCTAGTCTCCACACTAATAATCAAGAGAACCCAACAGCTTTCTACTAGAATAAACCAGAGTGGATCCTGAGGAAACATACCCATAAAACACTGCACGATTTGCACCCGCTGAAGTGTCGTTTTACGACACAGCGTGACATCATAGTTATAATAATAACAAACGAAGTAAACAGGTGAACACAAATTAGAACAATCAATAAATCAAGTGAAAGCCATCGTGAACAGGTGGTTTGCTGTGATTTAAAAGAACTCAGAGGCTAATGTGTCTTAGGGCCTCTGGTAAGGCATTCCACAGCTTAGGTGCCCGGGCTGAGAAAGCCCGGTCACCCGTGGTGACAAGCTGGATAGCCGGAACTTCCAGGAGAGCATTGCTTGCCGATTTAAGGCTACACTTTGGCCTATGGGGCTTCAGCATATATATATATATATATATATATATATATATATATATATATGCTATGATATAGATGGGGGCCAAGCCATGTAGTGCTTTAAAAGTGGTAATTACAATTTTAAAATCAATCCTAAAATGAACAGTGGAGGGAGGCGAGGACAGGAGTAATGTGGTCACGCCTTCTGGAGTTGGTCAGTAATCTGGCTGCTGAGTTCTGTACTATTTGTATTTGGAGACGGGAGCATTTTTATTGAGTCCGGAATAGAGTGAGTTGCAGTAATCTAGGCGTGATGTAATGAAAGCTGCGTGAATTACCTTCTCAAGGTCAGAGAATGAGATACATTTTTGCTATATTTTGGAGTTGGAAAAAAACAGGATTGTACAAAAATAGCAGACCTACAAGCTCGTATACAAGCTCATATCGCGCCACTCGGTGGCGCGATATGAGCTTGTATACGAGCTTGTAGATCTGCTATTTTTCAATAGATAAAGCATAACATGATGCTGACACCAAAATGGGTGCCCGGTCAGAATGGGTTAAGCTGGAGGAAGTTCTGGGACTGGGACATCCAGCACTTGATGTCCGACAGACAAGTGACATCATAGTTGCGATGTTGCGTGGTGATGTCCTTTCGTGTACCTATAGGCTCCACTGTGATGATGTATAATAACTGATTGTCTAATGAAAAATAAAAGCGCTCGTCAGCCAAGTCTATGGACTTTAATGTTTGTTTAGGGCAGTAAAGGACAACGTAAGACGCCATCTGGCTGATATAAATACTGCCTTCCATGCGCCCCGCACTTCACAGAAGTGTGATTTTTTTCCCCCTCGAGTTAACTCTATTATTGCCCGCTAGGAGGTGGTAGCAGCTCAGCCTTGCCATGCAGCCATTGAGTCCCATTGTACGAGCCTCAGTTTTCATGTCCGGGTTATCAGGGAGGTGGGGGCTGTTGTTATGAGGAGTGATCGTTAGCATGAGCACACACTGTTTACCTCTCGTCAGAAATGTACAGAGCGATGCGAGACAAAGTCACAAATGAAATCCGATCATCGGATGCATAACGGCTCACCATGGACAGCGCTCAAAGCTTTAGAGATACAAGGCTTTGAAAATCCTGCTTTTAATGGAGATAAATGGAGCCTGGATGTACCGTAGCAATGCTAAAAAGTTAATTGACAGTTGCCGCTTTCATATTATGGAGTATATAAGGGGGGGTATACGATTATGTTTGTAGATGTCAGAAAAATTATTAATAGTTATCCTTTCAACGTAAAAGGATGATTGTTACACAGTGATTCACATTCTTTAACCCATTCTGACCCGAGATCAGATTCATACGAGGTTTCCGCCGGACACACACTGGTCTGATGAACCCATTCTGACCTGAGATCAGATTCTAAAAATGTCAGTCGCTCTTCGATTTTTCAAAAATAGCAGACCTACAAGCTCGTATCGCACCACTCGGTGGCGCGATATGAGCTTGTAGATCTGCTATTTTTAAATAGCTAAAGGATAACATGATGCTGACACCAAAATGGGTGCCCGGTCAGAATGGGTTAAATCGATGATGTCAGGGCATTCCACATAGTATATAATGTAAAATTGTATTGTATATTGGGGTGCCGATTGACTGTTTTGCACATCTTTGAAAAAGACTATTCAGCAAATTAAAATACACTCTAATTTGCCTGGTTGGAAATGGGCAAAACAAGAAAACATGTAAAAAATGTGATTTAGCACAAGCTTGCGTCTTGCTTTTAATGACGAGGCACAGTGGTCTGGCAGAACACTCATCAGAAGGCGCAATTGAGAAAAAAGTCACCATGCAGTGTGAAAAATGATGAAGCTAAATAGATCATTTCCATCCTGGCCATTCACATGTGGCAAGGTGACTTTGGAGAGAGTCATGCAAATGAGGATGCTGTGGTTGATTATCACACATCCTTACTGAATCACAAGGGGGGAAAAGGCTGCAGTCAAGAGTAATGAAACAGAGATCTAATGAAACAGAGCCCAAAGGGCCCTTGATTTGGATAATGGTAAATGGTAAATGGTGCATTTATATAGCACCTTTATCCAAGGCGCTTTACATAAACAAAACAGCAGAAACAGCCCCAATGCATTGTGAGCTTGTAGACTGATTTTTCGGCTAAGATATATAGTGTTGAGCGAAAACAGGAGGTGGGCTATAGAGAGCCCTCTGTAGGGATAGCTCCAGTGGAGATTATGATTGTACAAGACAGCTCTCTGGCAAGACTGTGTGTGTGTGTGTGTGTGTGTGTGTGTGTGTGTGTGTGTGTGTGTGTGTGTGTGTGTGTGTGTGTGTGTGTGTGTGTGTGTGTGTGTGTGTGTGTGTGGTAGTGGTGTGAATATGAAGCAGAGCATCGCCGTATTTTCAAAAGCATCAGAGCTCCCCGATTAGATTAGATTAATAAAAAATCCCACCTGTTTGAAGTGAGGGGCGGTCAATGGGACCAATGGGCTTTGTGTAGGACAGAAATAGCTGATTTGCTCGTCCACATAATGACATCAATTCTCCATTCATTGTCAATGGGAATTTAATGTCCGTGTAAGACGAAGATCTACACTAATAGCTGAATATAGGAGAGGCTAGCGCCCCTCAAAAAGAAAACAACTGTAGCATTATAGGCCACTGTTTCCCAAACACTGGGTCAGGAGTCAGGACACATTGTTATGGGTCCCCTTATCTTTGAAAGAAAATAAAAGAAAAGCTTTTGATGAATTAAAAACAACATTCAATGATTTTCTTTTCAGTCATTTCATGAAATAAAGAAAGATCCAAGAAAATCCACTTGTAGATCGCCCCACGTCCGAAACGGTTGAGAAATGACAGAGTTACCGTATGGGGGTCACACGGTACAGTACAGTACAGTACAGTACAGTACAGTACAGTACAGTACAGTACAGTACAGTCACACCCGAAATCATCATACAGTTAACACCTTGATGGAACACAAGGAGTTCTCTGTTCAATCAATTAGTAACGCCCAGTGCTCAGGAGGGAGATTGATCAAAAGGACGGAGATTATTGATATCAAAACCGATCGCATCGCTCCACAGGCTGGGAGTGTCTGTTGCGCAACATTCAATGTTATTTTCCGGTGGGACGTCATCGCCGCCCCCCCCCCCCCCCCCCCCCCCCCCCCCCCCCCCCCACTTTTAGCCGACGAGACCGAAAATCTTAAAACGTGAATAACTCTTGAACTAAATCATTCCGTCCAATTCTAAGAAAAGATTATGTGTTGTCGTACTCGGAACAGACAGACCCAGGCAGCCAGGCAGCCAGACACACACACACAATAGCTCCGTAATGGAGTGGTTGCACCACTCAAAAACAATATTACTCAAGAGATCAAAATTAACCTACATAACTATTCCCCTGGTGGACTCAGCGGATTTATGATACATATGTGGAATAGTCTGCCATCATCCACCAATTTCCTTCACGGGGTCTCATATGCATCTCCTATGGAAAATTGATTCTAGCCAAAGCTCTATCCTCTTTAGAGTGTTCCGTTCTTCAAAGCATGACGACCCCTTAAGTGGCTTACTGGAAGCATGGGACTGTGAACTCAATGTTTTATTGCATGGAGACAGATGATGAGTAGATTGAGTACATATATCCTCCATGGACCATGGCTGCGTGATGAAGTGCCTTGAACAAGACGATGAACTGTTTCCCGATGGTTGCCTCTGCAGTGTAGGTGTGTGACTGTGTACCGCAAAAAACTAAACGCAATGCCTAATGGTGTTGCGCCTTTGCGGGGTGTGTGTGTGTGTGTGTGTGTGTGTGTGTGTGTGTGCTGTGTGTGTGTGTGTGTGTGTGTGTGTGTGTGTGTGTGTGTGTGTGTGTGTGTGTGAAATGTGAGTGGCTCGATGGATCGATGGATGGATGAGAACTATGGGAGTACAATGCACAGCGAAGTGGAGTGGTCAGAGAAACTATAAGCACTGTATAAATTCAGTCCACTTACCATTGGATTCTTATCTCGGGCATTAAAAGGGCTTTGTTGTTAACCACAGGGGTTCAAAGGCATAGCAAAGTGAACGTGTTAAATAGAGGGGCCTCTGTTAAACTCTGCAATGATGTACTTTCCTGTGTGTGAAGCTCCACTCCACCAAATCACCACAAAGTGATGACAAAGCGTATAGAAATGAGCCATTCACAACAGCAAGATCAGATACGCATTGCAATCTGAGATTATGAACGAATTGTGCCTTAGTAATATGTGGACACTGCATACGAGTAAGTAGTACAGTAAGTAGCCTTGCCAAGACATGAGGCCCATAGGGCAGGAGCCTATCTCCTGTTTCTGTAGCGTGAGGCAGCTTGACGTACAAGTACTTGGACATGACGCTAGTATGTCTCACACTGCATATGAGATGCATGTTAATGCAAAGTGAAGGCTAAAGGGATTGCGGCTATACACACACACACACATTGTCAATTATTTTTGTTTGGTGGTGAAGAACTATTGTTCATCTTGCTATAACCAAAAATATTTTTGTTTGTATGCGTGCGTGCGTGCGTGCATGCGTGCGTGCATACGGGGCTGTATGTCTAAACATTCACACCCGAGTCTAAACACTGCATTAAAACATAAAGGCATAAAGACACGTGTGAACAAGCGCATATACACGTGCCGATTGGAAAGTTCCCCAGCCTTTCGTCACCAGAGCTCTCTTCCTCCACACACATCATCTATTTTGTTTTATTTCCAACGTTTATGGACATATTGCCTTTGTTCTGCCAGAGGGGTGCAAGCCAGCTGGCCAAAACACAAAGGAGTGGCATTTGAGCTTTGTCTGTGGTATTTCCAAAGAGGATGGGCAGACCAGGGTGTGTGTGTGTGTGTGTGTGTGTGTGTGTGGGGAAGGGGGGGGCATGGCGTGGTTACACAAATACAGTAGCCACGTATCCACATCACAGGCTCATTTCGCAGACACTTTCAACAATTGAATTATCACAGTGGCGGTGCAGCGCTATAATAAAACTAATTTCACTTCCCCCCTATTCATTTCTGCCCTGCTTTCCTCTCTTGTCGGTGCCATGTTTTTGATGGCTTTGGCTGTAATTCATCATCAGGCGCTATATTAATATAGGGAAAGATATGACAGCCACTGTAGACCTGTACGTGTCTGCTGTCATCAGAGAGAGAGCGCTGTTTCAAGTGGAGAAACCAGTGAGATAATCTTGCCATTTGGAAGAGCTCACAACACTCTCACAAAATGATTACTAATATGGGAGCAAACACATAATGTGTTATAATTGAAAGCAACAACTCGTCTTTGTAAGCAATTATGTTTTAGCGGTTTTCCACCTACTGTACAGTATGAAGCCCAAACATCATCTCCGTTTCACGTCTTATATTATTATTTCTTTTTCTGTGGCTTTTTTTTTCTTTTCAATTTGCTCCCTTTTTCTGCGTTTGCCAAAAGCTTCAGAACGGCACTGCCTAACTGAGAATCCTAATCACGGGGGTGTCCGTCTCTGTTGCAGCGTGTTGGACAAAGTACAGATACTTTAGCATATACAGTAGATGCTCTGTCAAATGTGTACAAAAGTATAGCCTGTGTGCCTTTGAAAATACTTTAGTATTCAAAAGTACAAAGTATATTTTCTTTTAAATATCAATGCATTACTGTATTTAAGATTGTCCAGAATTGTTAAAAAATAATAACAGTGCAGATCTACAAGCTCACAAGTTTCACAATGTAATGTGATGCATTGTGAGCTTATAGATAGATACTATTTAAATAGTTCATTCATAATGTAGGCTACTGTACTTTTTCACTTTCTGAATGAAGTGGAGTCAAATGGCCAAAATGTGTCTTATCAAGTTATCAGTGGAGTGAAAGTTATGAGTATCCAAAAATACAAATACTTGAGTAAAGTACTCAAACATAGCACAGTACAGTACTCACTACTCATGTATTGTCCAGCACTGGGTACAATGACATGAAAGCAGCCCCCTAAGGTCTTCCACTGCTGGCCTGCTCGCTTTGCCTAAAAAAATGGCAACTAAAAAATACGGGGAAGCAGCTTTTTGCTTCTACGGGCCGTCGGCTATTTTCAATTCCCTAATATCTTTGTAGGAAAGTTTGTAGGAAACAAACAAAAAAATCTGAATATGTCCTCACGATCCATACAAATGTATCTACGAGCCACAATGAGCCGCGACCCAGCTTTGGGAACCAGTGCTCTACTGTCTGTGCCTCTGGCGTGGGTGCTCCAGCCAACACAATTGGCCGCTTTCACAGGTGAGAAACCATTTGGGGAAGGTGATCTCTTTCTCTGAACCAGTGAGCCCTCCAGGTTGGAGTGCCTGTTCATGCAGTAGCAGAACTGGGAAGGATAGCTTGTTGGTCCTCATTGTCAGGTGAAAGGGAGGTTCATTTTAAGTCAATCCAATATATTTATAAAGCACATTTACTTATTGACCAAAATGCTGTACAGCCAGCGTAGACCAGGAGGTAGGCTAAATCACAAATACAGAAACCATGTTTGTTTTGTCTGTGTTTGAGTTGTCAGTTACGGCGCAAATCGTCCTCGATGTTGTAAGATAATAAGAGCGCCCCTCACTTCACACGGGTGTGATTTTTGATACAGAGACAGTCATGGCGGCAAGGAGAAAAACTGTTTTCTCTTTTCATCCAAAATGAGTTAATAGCACAGGCAGACTCTTCACATACTAGAGCATGTCTGAAATAAATGTCAGAGCTGAAATCGTAAATATTAAATAAATGCTTAAACATGTAGGCAATATGGCTAGGTGTAATGATAGAGACAACAGAAGTGAACCTTTCAAGCCTGTTTTCTCAACTATAAGACATAGAAGCTATTAACTCCAAAACTGGTGGGTCAAACTGACCAACCAATATATCAATTTGAAGCTATATGAATCCCTGCCTTCGCATGACATGAAGAAAACGAGAAAAAAAAAATCAATGGCTTAGCCTCGGTCAGAGGCGGTCACAGATGTAGAGTTGCTGGCCGGCTCCATATAATATGGAGATCTCAGGGTCTCCATGATGTAACGTGATGTCACAAGATGTCACAAAGCAAGATCATATATTTGGAGGCGTGATGACACGAGGCGTGTCCATATGGAGGTGTGGGTGACTAACGAACTAACGGACAGACGGGAGATGCAGGTTTTCATAATAAATGCGGTCGCTACAAACAATCAGTAATAAATACACACATTCAAAAATAAATCTTTGATATAAACAATAAAATATCAGGGATATTCAAACACTATAGTGAATAAAAGAGCATTGAGCCTTGGCGAAAGATTCAATGGATCTAGGGAGGGGAATTCTGTTCCACGAGTCTAGGAAGACTTGCTGAGTTTAGTTCAGCTAGACAGCTAGGAGCCTGAGGGACTTGGAGGAGGGGTTAAAAGGTCAGTGATGTAGTCGGGGGCCGACCCTAGTGCTTGATAAACCATCAGAATAATTTTAAAATGTATTCTAAACCACACTGTCAGCCAATGGAGAGGCCAGTATGCTTCCTCTTCAGTATGTGTCAAATCTATCACTGTTGATTATTGTCTTTTTCTGTAGTAATTTATTTTTTATAAAAAAAATTGCAGTACAGACACAGATGCATTAGTGTAGGGGCAAAACCAAAAGATCCAGCAGGAATCACGACAAAAGCATCTCCTTCAGAACGCCTCCACATTTTGAGCATTGCACATTCCGGTAGCATACATTACATCTCAAAATGTACTGCTAGCCTCCCTCTGTGGCTCCAGGAGGGCAAACGTCTGTTTGTTTCTATATAAAGCAACCTGCTAGCAAACTCTCAGAGAAACCATCATAGCGTATGTATAGCGTAAGTATGTTTGTGTGGGTGTTTTTTTTTTTTTGTGCTCGTATGTACTCTCGTATTCTCCATCCATCCATCGTTACCCAATGGGAATGTGTGCTGTGCCATTCCAAGTGACTGCCTTAGAATCCCTACAATCAAGCTTTCTTTCTATCGTACGCACGGTATATTTATTTTGTTCCAACTTTAGCTTTGTGTATGTCCTTTGTGTCTACAACACTTTGAAAATAAATTTCCTACTCAATATTTTGGGGAGGAGAGTTTCTGTGTCAGTTTGGGGAAAACAATGGATGTGCTCTTTCTGTCAAGTTGTCAACCCACAGTGCATTGGCACTCTGGGTTATGAGAGGAGCACACAGTTGTTGCACTGTGCCATGAAATGTTTGCGGGAAACAATTAGCCTGTCGCTAAGTCCCACCCAAGCCCGTTCTTGGCCAATACCACGTTAGAAACGGTTACTAGGTTAGGATCCTGGTCAAGCTTTCAATGCTGGTCAAAATGGTTTTGCAGTGTCAATAAATATATTTGCTGTACAGCATGTGTGGGTTTGTTTTCTTACCTTATGAGCAAACTAGTCCATTCCATGAATTATTTCGCTCCGTTGTGCAGTTTAATAGTAGCCCGTATATTAGAAATAAAAATAGGCTCTCATTGACTTCCATTGTAACGGGGAAACAACTCTCAAACTCACTCTTTTAGAACACTAAGCTGATTATGACTGTTTGTGACAGGAAAACTCATGCGGTTTGATTTTTAATAAAAAATAAAAAACATGTTTTTGTTTTGACTTCGGTGTTGCCACATTGTGTGAGAGATATTAGCCAACCCACCTCCAAAAACAAGCCAACTCTTAAAGCCAAATCAAGAAAAACAAGCTAAAACAAACACAATAATATGACCATATATAATCCTAATAAAAGTATTGTATGCATTTATCATTATAAATACTATGTAGGCCTATGTCTATGATAATTAATGTTTTGGTAATGTATTACAGTACTAATTATTAGCCTTAAGCCAAAAGTAGCGGGGAAATAAGCAGACTTGGCAACCCTGACAAGTTGCCTACAAAACGATCTGATTGGTTCAAATCTGTACACACACTCCTGAAGTATAGCCTCGGTCCCAGACTTACCATCCAGACCGTTGGATGTAAACAAAATAATGTATCTGATTCTGATCTCGTCCACTTGTCGCAAACACCATACACAATTTTGGACGTGTTTGAGGGAGACGCTTTAGGAGAAATGTCTGGGACTGCAGCTGGGTGCATCTCAAATAGCATGGCGACTTGTTTACAAACGATCGAGGAACACCAGAACGCTTCACTGTATATCTCCAACCAATATAGTTACTTTATAAATCTATCAAAAGACGAAAATAAAACGGCATGAGTTTTCCTGATGTCATAAACTGTCAGAATCAGCATTTGTTGTGTTCGCTTATGTGCTAACAGACTGATTTTGAGAGCTGTTCCCCGTTACAATGGAAGTCAATGAGAGCCTATTTTTTATAGATAGGCCTACTACTAAACTGCACAACGGAGTGAAATAATTCATGGAATGGACTAGTTTGCTCATAACAGGTAAGAAAACAAACCCTCTTTTTGAGGTCCACACATGCTGTACAGCAAATATATTTATTGACACTGCAAAACCATTTTGACCTGCATTGCAAGCTTGACCGGGATCTTAACCTAGTAACTGTTGCTAACGTGGTATTGGCCAACAACGGGCTTGGGTGGGACTTAGCGACAGGCTAATTGAGACATATTACAATTGTCTGCTTTCTAGTTGCCCATGCAGTAATTATGTAAGAATTCATAAGAGACTAATTATTAACTGTCATCATGTGTGACTCTCTTCCATCTCCTTTACATAAGATGATTTAACTATGCTGTGGCTTTACAGTCAAAGACAAAATAATGAATAAGCAATATGGTTTACTTGACTCTGGACTGGAAGTTTGGTGGACACTGCAGAGGAATAACCCACAATTCAAAGTGGTAAAAGCTTGTGTGTTGTATTGCTTGCAGTGTTTTTGTGGTGTGGAAGCTCATGATTATGCTTGGGTGGCAGATTGGCATGGAGGTAAGAAGACTGACTAATGAGTGACGGTGGCCAACTGTAGGTCACTTTTGACTTGGCCAGTTATAGGAGTGCATGCCTTTTGTCCGACGGAGCATTGGTCCGAACGACAACCTACCTCCTCCCTCACCCTAACCTCCCCCGGGGCAGACACCTAAACCTAACCGCAACCCTCTCCCGACCCGCAGCGCACCTCGGAGCATTGCTCCTTCGGAGCAATGCTCTGTCGGATGATAGTACGCCTCCCCAGTTATAGCCTACTCAAAAAATGGCACCTGAGTTTTGATACCTCTTTCTAAGCCTTACTGGGTTCACAGCAATAATTATTTCAAATATAGCTGCAAGCAGCAATAACAGGGGCCAAGGAATGCAGCAATTTAGCTGTGCAACTAGCAATGTGCAAACAACTAGCAATGTGCAAATGGCAACGTGCAAATACTGTTCATTGCATCAACACCATGAATCTGCAATTACAAAGCAGGGTGTCAGTTGACCGGTTTCCAGACCGCTACTACAGGCTACGTGTTTGACAGGTGTAAAGGACAAGTGTTGCATGGGCCAGTCCAGCACCCCCTTTGATATATAAATACTTGAATATGTTGGCTATTCCTCACTGTCAGTTTCCCTTGTTTGCACGCCAATGGGTCCTCAGGGGTTTTCTAATTCACAGCAGAGGTCACCCCCGAGCACACTGCCTTCTGTCTCGGTTATCTGTGGCGTGATATCGCTTACAAGCTGTCAAGCATTTGACATTTTTTGCTCACTTGGGCAAGTTGGACCTACATTTTGGTGGATGTGATGATAGATTATACAACAGGTATCTCTAGCCGTGCTTAAACCAGCATGATGGAACACCTAGCCCTAGGACTAATAAAATAAAATAAAATCGCTCCGCAGTCCTCACCTGATTAGACCGTATATGGCTCAGCTGTCCTAGCCTACAACCGCCTGCAAGCACCGGAGAACAACAAACAGCCAGAAATTGATTAGATTGTTCATTTTGATTTATTTGGTGGACTACCGGTACTAACTTGTGATGAATGGTTGGAAGAGTGCTTATGAACAATCGCACAATGAAAATAGCCGATCTACAATTCACTTTGGCCACACAACGCGGTCGTACGACAGAGAATATTGGAATTCCCCCCACTGATTGGACCAGGCCGGCATTGACAGCTGTGTTGAGTGGTGAGATGGTGCGGCTGAGTGCTGCTACTTTGAATCAACAGGGAGGGACTATTTAATGTCTCAGTCAAATTAACTCTTCTATTTACAGGGAAACAGAGGTCGAAACAATATTTTTTTATTTTGATGAGTGAATTGCCCCACAATATGAATACATTTGATGTGTTTTGTTTTGTTGGCAAGTGTTTATATACAGGATGTGTATAATCGCAATATTACATGAGAGGGTGTGCTTTACCGTGAATATTGGCATGATGATAGTGATGATTTGTTATGAATCTGCTGGATGCTGTAGCACCACCATCGGGTCTATAATTAGCCCACAATGCTAGTTGGGGAAGTTTGTCATATGGACCTACAGTATGCATGTGTATTGCTCATTTCCATGCACCATAAATGCATGAGTAAATCTTTATTACCAAAGAAAAAGCTGCTGCCAAGACTTTAGGCAAGATCAGCCTCCTCAACATCCTTCCATGTCCATGATGAGTTCTTTCTTTACGACTGGCTTGGGATAATGCTTCATTACAATGATTTATGTGGCAGCATATTCATTAGTTGCCACCAGTGAGGAGCCATACAGGGAATTGATGCATGGCACAGGGAGCTTTAACTAAGGAGAAATTGCAGGAGTGTAATCATGTAATCCATCAGGTCATTTTGCACAAGGAATAGAACAGATACAAGCATAATACAGTAAGCACAACTTTTACTGAGCCTTTAGTGATATTTCACCTGGCGAAGATGTGATCGATATGTTCGAAACGTTGTCAATGTTTACCTGCACCCTGTGAATTAAAAAGGGTGCTCCAGTGTTTTCCTCCCTCTGAGACTATAGCCTACCTCAGGCTTGAGGCACGGTGGAACTCCCTTTTCCTTTTGTGACCTCGTTCCACTTCCACCACAAAGAAGACCTGTTCAATTAAAGGGTAAGACCTTTGGGTTTGGGTTGTGTAGTTATACTTGCCATGATGTAACTCCAAATGTGGACAAGAAATAAAAAACAATTGCTTCAGTGATTAGAAATTGATAATTCAAAATATGCTCTTCATGGACAGCATGTACACATGGACATGTGTAAACGCTGAAACAGCTCTCAAAGTCACTCTTTTAGTACGTAAACAAACACAAACAAAGTTGATTCAGACAATATAGAGCAGGGGTCCCCAAACTACGGCCCGCGGGCCGTATACGGCCCGCCATGTCATTTTATGTGGCCCGCCTGCCTCAAGCAAAAAACAAACAAAAAAATAAGTTTTTTTTTTTTTTTTTTTTTTTTTTTTAATAGCCACAATATAGGATTTTATTTTATTTTTTCATTAGCACTGGATGAGAGCAAATAATTAGATTAATAAATTAAGTTTAATTTGTATTATTGCTCTTGTATTGCTATTGGAGACACTGGGGAGGCACTGGGGGACACTGGGGAGGCACTGGGGAGACACTGGGGAGGCACTGAGGGGACACTGGGGAGGCACTGGGGAGACACTGGGGAGGCACTCAGGGGGACACTGGGGAGGCACTGGGGAGACACTCAGGGGGACACTGGGAAGGCACTGGGGAGGCACTCGGGGGGGGGGGGGGGGGACACACTGGGGAGGCACTCAGGGAGACACTGGGGAAGCACTCAGGGAGACACTGGGGAGACACTGGGGAGACACTGGGGAGGCACTGGGGGGACACTGGGGAGGCACTGGGGGGACACTGGGGGGGCACTGGGGAGGCACTGGGAGACACTCAGGGGGGCACTCAGGGGGGCACTGGGGAGGCACTGGGGAGGCACTCAGGGGGACACTGGGAGGCACTGGGGAGACACTGGGGAGGCACTGGGGAGACACTGGGGAGGCACTCGGGGGGACACTGGGGGGACACTGGGGAGGCACTGGGAGACATTGGGGAGGCACTGGGGAGGCACTCAGGAGGACACTGGGGAGGCACTTTGCAGACACTGGGCAGACACTGCAGGGCAGACACTGGGGTGGCACTTGGGGAGGCACTGAGGAGGTACTGGACATTTCATATCACACACACCATGATTCACTAGGCCCCTCAAAAAAGAAAAAACAGCTTGGCATGGCGCGATTTATTTCAAGCATGGCAGCGCCATGCCAACAACATTGTGCAGGAAACCCTGGCACTGCTGCATGTACAGTACATGCACTATGCAGCCCTGTAGTGCTGCATGTACAGTATGTGCACTGGTTATTAATATTTGGTTATGTGTGGCTTTCTGGAAAAAAAACAAATGTTTACGTTTAGGCACCCCCTGCGATCGTCACACTTTTTCTGTTACAAACTGACCCCGGCCCCCATCAGAGAAGGGAAAAGTTATGTGGCCCTCACAGGAAAAAGTTTGGGGACCCCTGATATAGAGCATCACCAAAACTAGGAAGAAAAGAAAAAATCCGTGGATCCGGATCCAGAACTTCAAATAATATCTAAAATATCTTTCTAATCACTGGATAAAAAAAATAATCTTTGAGTTTGGAGTTACATCATGGCAAGGTAACGTTGTGTAGAGTCTTGCTCTATTTTTGAGTGGTGTAAACACTCCCATAGACAGATATGTGTGTCCCTGGGTCTCTGGCTGTCCGTCGTGTCCGAGCACGAAAATAGCGTTTGGTTGGTTGGTTTTCACAACCAAGTGTCACTGTTGCACAGCCTAACACACATACACAAATTAACTGTATATATGATGATTTGGGGTGTTACAGTACAGTATAGTGACAGTACAGTACAGTAGGTAACTCTGTCATTTCACAACCATTTCGGACGCGAGGCGGCTCGCCGGAACCCCTGGCCGCGTTCCTGTGGGTCTGGAACTTCCGCAGACCCCCCGGTAACCCACACACGAGAGTTGCACCACTCCATCAAATAGCTGGCAAGGACTGGTCTTGTAAGTAGCTGTTCTGGTTCTGCTGTATGCTATAGGATACACTAGTTGTGACTAGTATACAGTATACATGTATACTCCGCAATACTAACTTGGCTAGTAAGAAGCACATGAATGGAAATCCAGCATTGTAAGTATAGGCTACATTATGGTTTTAGGTGGAATATACCTGTATATCAAGCAATGTATAAGAATATGTGTGCTATATGCTAGAGCGTAATGCACGATACCCTTACAATATTCAAATACATAATAATACAAACACAACAACAAACGTTTAGTTTATTATGTGCTGGCTCTTCATAAGCCACCAAAGGCATTTGAAATAATAAGGGTTCTGGTCTGGATGTGTGTGCGGTGTGCCCCATGGGCTCTGCGGTGTATTGTACGTCTCAGTCAGGGTAAAGACTGCAACCCGTGTTCTACATATACAGGCTGCCTAAAGGCCATACCTCAGCCAGAGCATTACAGCCACTAATTACCACAGCTTCCACTGTACATGCCTTGTGAAAGATAACTAATGGCTCTAATTTGCATATACGGTGTCCGATGGGGTGAGCGCAGCATTAGTGACATGGGGATTTGTGTGTGTGTGTGTGTGTGTGTGTGTGTGTGTGTGTGTGTGTGTGTGTGTGTGTGTGTGTGTGTGTGTACTTTGTGTGTGCACATAATATGCATAAGTGTATGGGTGTGCACGTGTGTATGTGGATGATTAATACGATATGAGCCTCACTTTAATATGCTAATGTGACTTAAACCGAGCGGGTGAATTCCTAGAGAATTACAGCAGTTTAGCTGGGGCAAGTATTTCCGTTTCAAAGGGGGAAAAAAATAAATATTTGACTTGATAAGCAGGTCATGATGACTGGCTGATCACAAGTAATGTAGATTATAATTTGTATCATTTGACACATTTTAAAAAATTGCTTAATGTGACAGTGTAGAATGAAATAAACTTGTAAATGTAATTTATGTACACCATAAACTTCTTCTACTTCATCTTCAAAAGTATTTTGTGGTGTCACATAGTGTACTGCACACGCAGTGACTCAGGGGTAGAGTGATCGGATAGCAACCGCAAGGTTCAAACCCGGGCTCCCCCAGAGTTAGTGTCGAAGTGTCCTTGAGCAAGACTCTGAACCCCTAATTGCTCCCGATGTGCAGGTTCAATTCAATTACATTACATTTTATTATAGTGTCAAATCACAACAAGTTGTCTCAAGACACTTTACAACCAACAAAGATCCACCCAGAGCAAGCAATATTGGTTGGTGCCTTGCACGGTTTCCTCCGGCATCGGTGTGTGAATGGTTGAATGTATTCAATTTAATGCACAATCTCTGTAAAGCGCCTTGGATAAAGGTGCTGTATGAATGCACCATTTACCATTTACACTGTAGAATTTTAAAAAATTGCTTAATTTGACAGTGTAGAATGAAATGTAATTGTAATTTATGTACACCGTAAACTTCTTCTACTTCATCTTAAAAAATCTTATCTGTTGAGGTGTCACATAGTGTACTGTAATTGCTAGTTTCAAAATCTAAAATTGAACAAAGACAACCAAGTCAAATAAGTCACAATATAAATTAAAGCCAGGCATTTGGGCTGTCTACCTGCTTTAACTCTACGGATCAGGCATATTACGTGTTCTGTGCTCCTGGCGTGCTGCAGCGCAGAACAGGCTCTAAAACAATGTCTGCACATAAATCATCTGCCCCCTCCTGATGGGAACTAATTGCACTGGCTTCTCATTCATAATTGAATTGGAGTGAATTCAGCGAGAATCGGGACGCGACGATGCATCATGGTTTGGGAGCTTAGTTTCACTTGTCAAGCTCCTTCTCCCTTTGCATCCTTCATTCATTCATCATTGATGAGGGTGTGTTGAACTCGTTCACTTCACTCCCACTCAAGAGATGACATAGTCAAAGACAAAGAGGCAGTCTGATCTGTGGGCACAGTCTGATCCTCTCCTTGCATGAATAGGACATGATTTCTGATGAATATGGCATAATTGCAGAAGGAATTCAATTAACCGCACATTCAATAATATTATGTGGCAAATTTGGCGTTTTAAAGTTATTGCAAATGAAATTATTATGCAACACATTTCAATGTCTTCATCTTCCTACCGAAATACGAATGTAACAGTTTTGTATAGTATACACCCAGAACATGAAAAAAGGGAATACATGACATGCGTACTTTTACAAGATGTTTGCAGAGTTAATAAGGTAATGTAATTATTAATGTGTAATACTCTGATGACACTGCCATTCTCGGACTGCTCCATGACAACAACTCTATTACGGTCTATCAGAATACCATTTCTCATTTCACACAGTGGTGCACTGACAACTATCTAGAGTTGAATGTGGTCAAAACAAAAGAACTGGTCATTGAAACAACAACCCACACTGGACTTAACCCACTCCTCATTAATGGTAAAACAATAGAACAGGTTGACAGCTTCACATATCTTGGACTCACACTGGACAATAGACTTAGGTTTGATCAACACATTACATCTATCCAGTCACGCTTTCAGCAAAGACTCCATGTAATCCGTAAATTAAGATCATTATCTGTTGCTCCTCATCTTCTGCTAATATTGTACAAAAGCATTATTCAACCTGTTCTGTTGTACTGTTCTGCATGTTTCTACACCATACTGTCCATGCCTAACAGGAACAAACTTTTCAGTATCACCCGTATTGCTTCCAAAATCATCGGACTTCCTACACCCACACTTTCTGATGAACAATAAGGCCATCACACGACTAGCACTCTCAATATCAAATGACACTGACCATCCTCTGTATCGTTTCTTTAACCTCATGCCATCTGGACAAAGATACAGAACCTTGCCATGGAAAAAGGTCAGTTTTAGTAGGAGTTTTGTCCCCTCAGCCATCGCGGCATTAAACAAACTGCCCCGCCGATCTGCACACAGTGGGGACCTCATGTTTTTTTTTTTTTGTATTGTCTTGGTGTTATGTGCTCTGTGTTGTTTTTGATGTGGGTGTTGAACTGTTGAACAGATTGTGAAGGCAAATATCCTTCGGGACAATAAAGATTATTATTATTATTATTATGTATGAATGGACTATGGAGGGAGCAGAGTGCAAGTACTGTTTTCGGCTGCGTATGTCGGTGACTCCCTCGGCCAATCAGGGATCGTGTATTTTTGGTGGCTCCCTCGGACAATCAGGAACCACCGTTCTTACATAAACGTACAAACATACTAAAGTCATCAGTCAATCCCTGAATGGCCGAGCAACGGCACCAACATACGGAGCCAATCCACTTGGCCGAGGTGGCCACCAACGAATCAAATCCCACGTGGGACATACATATAAGATATGAATGAATATATTGCTATTGCTATTGTTTTTGAATAAAACCATAACCTGTTAAACGAACATAATAAAATGTGCTCGCCAGACCATGCCGAAAATAATTTGAATGCGTCACAGAATGCAAAGCAGTCCCGGCATGTGCTCTGCATTCTGGAACAGCATGCAATTGATAGCACCCTAATTTATGGATCTATGAATCTCAAATCTCGAATTTCTTATCGGCGGATGTATCATCCAAGGCAGTGCACGAGACACCACAGGAGAGAAATATTCAAAACCACATGCATGGTGTCGCCGCTGGCAACATCTTATCTGACATGTTATCAGCTCGGAGCAATTGGTTTCTTTTTCATCTCCATGGCTCAGCAGCACCACTACAATGATCTGTGTGTGTCGCTTACAACATACAAGGAATTTTCCATTAGTGCTATCCTTCCTCCTACATGTGCGTGCCAGGGCAGTAAGTGCCTCTCAGCCGTGCTGTAATGTGATTGATCAACTGCTGGGTTGTTATCATTGACAGACCATGTATCATTACTGGTCGACAGACCGTTTCCAAGAGAGTGGTGGTGTGTTTGCCACTTGACTGCAGGGTGAAAGCGAGGACATCAGGCTCTTTGGAACAGCATGCGTTTGCCAAATGTTATTTATCATTCCCCCATCAGCAACCATAAACCAATTTTAAGGCCTTGCTAGTACAGTGTAACTTATACAAACGAAACGCGGAGGCTTGTGGAATGGATTTGAGGAGTCAAGCATACCAGGTACTTCAAGCACAGCCGCCAGTGGTTGTTTAGTCTATCCAATAGAAATTTAATTACGATAAAATGGATACATCCAACTCCGCCTCGGGTCAACGGTTAAGAAGAACGAAAACACTTAGTTTTGCTCCAGGGTCAGCAGCAATTCCAGAGGGCATACAACTATTCTGCCCATTTACCAGTGCCATTTAAGACTTTACAACAACTAAGCAGAAATTATGCTTCAGCATGACCTTTCACACTTTGGTTCGGAGCCTGCGGCGTGGTAATGACAGTGACGGTGTGAGACAAAAGGCCAAACAGAGATGTGGATGTTGAGGGCATCAAAGCTAAGAGGGTAAACATGACACAAATGGTCTTTCGGCCCTGTGGGACACACAGAGTTGGCCACTGATTGCTTTCATTAGTCCCTCTTAAATCAAAATGTCAGGCAGCTGTGAAGAAAGAAGCCCCGCCGTGGTCCGTGTCAGCGGATGCCTTTTCTCATGTCATGCGATCGGCCCATTACCAGAAGAGAGGGAACATCTGTGCTCAAACGGACAGCTTTTGTTTCCGCCATCAACATTTTGATTTCATTTGTTTTTATCATTATGGAAACAATTACCATTTCCTATTGCTTTGCTATCAGTAGTAAACGAATAACAACGAAAAGCTATTAATTTGTTCTCTGCAATGTTCATCAATGTTCAGCACCTCAAGTCAAGCCAATGCAATCTCCTGTCTATGCACATATTCTGGCCATATGTTTTATAACAACATCGTACTGATTGAAGGGTATTCCAGTCCCCCGGGACTTTTATGTTACAGTAGGTCTGCTCTTTTTTTTTCAATCTATACCAAATCTATAGCTGATCAAAATGACACGTTGCACGCTTGTTATCGGTTGCTTTTGGCAAATGTCCACTCTAGAATAGGGACGCTAAGGCCCATGTAGCCTGGGAGTGGGCAGCATTCCATTTTGGGTTTATGATCCGTGCGGGAGCGGATGGTAACTTTCGTCATGTTGTAGTCAATGATTTGTAGTCATATGGCAGGAAACCACAAGGCGGAATCAGTACTATGAATGGGTATACTTCTTATTCCGCCTTGTGGTTTCCTGCCTGATGACTACAATTCAGTGACTACAACATGACGTAAATTACCATCCGCTCCAGACCAGTTCACACAGCGATTTTGGAACACAGACCAGGCTTTATCCTCCGAGGTGGTGACGCAAAGTTAGGGTTCATGTAGTAAATAGTCTCTATTATTCTGGACACAGTTTTGCACGTTTTTGACTCTATGAAAAACAATTATTTATTTCATCTGTAATTATTACATTGTGAATAGATGCTCTATAAAAACTGTCACATTATTAACTAACTATAACTCTATTGTATATTTGTCTCCACCAGGCCGAATGCGCATGGAGAGAGTATGTTTTGCACTCCGTCCGTCCACGTGTGTCCCCGTCTGTGGACAGCTGTAATCTCTGGCACTGTTAGCTTGATCGCAGCCAAACTCTGCACACACACTCCCTGGATGCCATGGCTGAAACTCTGCCCCAAATGTTTCATATGGGCCTGTTATCAGCCACAAGGAGGCTGATTTTTGCAAAATCAGCCTCACAATACACCTACAGATTTTGCCCAAACATCACGCACATTGGTACACAGTCTCTATAGCCATTACACAGGAGTGGCCCGTTTTGTACAAAATGCCGCAAATCATCAACGCAGCGTCTGATTGCGGTGAAACTGTGCACGCATATTAGTACTAATTTAATATGGATTACACTATAATGTGAGGTCCAGTTGTCTATTACTCTGTGCGATAAAGTTCTCTGCATCAGAGTCATTAATACTAAGGTCACATTCATACCAGAGAGCTTTGCTGCGATTAAAACGAATCCTGCTGCGCATTGTCAGAAAGTGCGCTTCGTTTGGCAGGTGTGAAGGCTCATTCGAATCCTAATGCGCAGCAAATAACCGCATTTTACTCCGCCCAAAAACATGGGTTTCGCTTCGCTTCGAATCGCACTTGACTACGATTCGGTGCAGGTGTGAATGCAATCCGCAGTAAATAAAGGAAATGAAGCAAACATAATGTGGCGGGTGAGGAGCTGAACACAGTTGGAGACGGAGAAGGCATATTTTACGCAGCGCAAAGATGTCCCGTTACTGTGGATAGACGTGGTCGAATGAGGAGACTGAAGCCCTGATCGAAATGAGGACGTGTATACATTAATCAATTGCTTAAGAAAACACAGCAGTGTATTATAGCCTACATAATATTCTGTCTGTCTGTCTGTCTGTCTGTCTGTCTGTGCGTGCCGTAAACATGGAGTGCTGTCACTGTGTGGGACTGGGGAGTTATATCAGTGCGTTCATGCAGCGCTGTGCTGCATGCCCAAAAGAACAGTGTGTGGCGGCTGCGTGCGTAGAGAGAGAGAGAGTGGGGGGTCCCAGACGGCACGACACATGCACGTTATGAGTGTAATTTTATCACCATAGATTTCACTGTGTAGGCTAGTTTATGAATGGAACACATTGATAAAGGTCCCCCCTGCTGCGTTTCCAATTGCTGCGAATGACAGTGTGAAGGCAAACCCCAGTCAATTAAATATGCAAGAATCCCAATTCCCCGCCCATACGGATCTGAGTCTACCAAAGTATTAGGTGAGAATCTGACCTAAATCACCATCTAGCCTCCATACTAGCCTCCAAACTTGTGGAGCATTAAATGATCCATCGGTCCACACATAATGTTGGGAATCAGGTCTGGAGTGCAGTTGTAGAAAAAAAGGCTGTGAATAAAAAAAACTGTATGGCCTAAACAATTATGAGAAACACTTCCTAGCATATTACGCAAGGCCCAAAATGATTAGAGACAAGAAGGCTGACGGTGACTGGGTGTGAATGCATGTTAATAGCCTCTCATGTGGACAAAATTTGGCTCACTGTCTACAGCTGGATGAAAAGGGCTGTAAGACATCGAAGTGCATGCTCTTTGATTGTGGAAAGCCATTAAGGCTGCCAAGACAGTAGTACCATAGTGTGGCTGCCAAATGGCGTGCACGGGAAGTCACCGCCAAAAGCATGCCTAACTGCACCCCTCCACAAAATATGAAATCCGGCTTTTATTGCTGCACCTGCATCTAGCTCGACTAGCTGTCTCCGACTGAAATTTCCATTTGCTTAAAATTGGATGTGCTCATTGGGAATTGTTGCCATACTTTATCACGATAGGTGAGAAACTCCCCTGGCCATGTCGAGATGAACGACGCGTCATTTCTATTACTGTGTTTTTTTCATGTACCTCGGAGCTGATTAGTGACTCAACCCTGCAATGGAAATTACCGCACAAGTTCACAACAGCATGTAAAACCGTTTCCTGCCCAGAGGACGGAAAGATAGCATGGAAGGAAAAGGAACAGAAGACACCCCATAAAGAAAGAGAAAATAAATAAATAATAAAAAGCAATGCACCCAGAATGCACTGTAATATCTTCCAAAACACAGCAGAGAGAGAGGATTGCATATGCAGGGAAACTTTTCAAAACGAATTCAGCATTCCTTTGCATGACAACAGATCTACTATATTTGACTGGGATTTAATATTTGTCAGGGGAAATAGAAAACAATCACAAACAAACAGTCGCTCTGGATTAAGAGCATCTGCTAAACTTGTGCCTAAATTGTAAATTGTAAACAATAACAAAAAGAAAATGGGACGCTTGCAGCCCCAAAACGATTCTGGAAAGAGAGCCGAGATGAAAATCTTTCAACCAGCTGTAAGATTCAGTACAGCAATTTGTTGTCCCTGTCCATGCTGCATTTATTACACGCCTGACCCAATGTGCCTCCATGTTTGAGAGGCTGTAATAAAGACCTGGCTCAGTTTGCTATCTCAGCCCCATTGATCCTTACTCTGGTGTTTGTACCAGTTGAACTGTGGTTTCCCGGTAGTCACAGGGAATTGGCTTGTTTCTGTAACAGTGAAGGTCTCATTTAAGCCGTACTGTTTGGAGGAAGAGGTGAACAGAGTGCAAATAATGAGATGTAAGTGTAGATAGATAGGTCTTATTATATAAGACATTATTTTAGATAGAAAATACAATAAAATATAGTACATTCAATTCCGTTTACTCTGAGGTGTAGATAGGTCTTATTATATAAGACATTATTTTAGATAGAAAATACAATAAAAGTTGGTTTTATTCGCCATCAAATCTGTAACCCGTACGTAATTTGGAATTCCCCAGTTATAATGTGAGTCGAACTGATATTATTTTATCACTTTAATAAGCCAACAAGCTCGTCATTGGATGCTAAAAAGGGGATACAATTACCTAATACAAGTTAAAAACATAACCAAAAGAGTTCAGGTTGCTGTCTGTAAAGGTCTGACTCTTACACCATGGCAGCGTTAACAAATCTCTTAAAAGATATATTACAATAAAAGCTTTTTTATCCCCCTATGGCAATATGCCAGCTAGTCCATCTAATTCTAATTTATGTCTGATCATTGTATAATTAGTTTCATTGCCTTGTTGTTTCTACTCTGTTGTCACTTTATTGCATTACCGTCTTATTTTAATGTTTTTTCTTTATTTTCTAAGAAAAGTGCTATAAATCAAGTTTACTATTATTACCAGGGCTGCACACAACTTTGTTGGTCTAGTACTCAGAGGAGCACCTGGAGAAGTTACTTGGTGCTCCCAAAATGCGGCGACCCGTCTCGCCGGATGGATAAAAGAGGGATGCATGAATAACTTATAGCAAAATCGATCTACTAGCTCACAACGTGTTGCGGAGGCGACACGTTGTGAGCTTGCAGATCAGCTATTTGTTTAACATACGACACGTCGTACGGCGAAGCATACGTCAGGCTTCCCTTTTGTTTTTTAGCAGAGGCGACGTACACAGTCAACACATAGTCAGACAGTTAGACACACCTAGGCTGTGAGAGACGGCGTCGCATGTGAGCGACTTGCTCCAGCACCCGGAAAACAAACACAAGCACAGCGGCGAATGGGAAGAGTGCAAAGCATCCAAAGCATGCCCTTTTACAACTTTTACTTTTTAGTTCGCTCCACATCTGAAACGGAGAAGCCGAACCATTTGAGTCAGGTTTTCTCAGCAGTAAACTCCTATCCTCCTCCTCCCAGCAGCGAGCAGCATGGAATCCTCCCTCGTTTGAGTAAGGACGCGCTGTGATTGGCCACAATGGCCAGTGCACTTGTGCAAGGCGTGCTGTGATTGGCCAGTAGCCACTTTGAGTGGCAGTCAGTGGGAAATGCTGTCGCCACAGAATGTACTAGTATTCTGGCCATAATAATCATTCTGGGCGGCCCCAGCTGTTGGTACGCAGAAGCGCTTCTCAGCGCTTGATTGGCCTGTGTGCAGGTCTGATTATTACAGTGCTATAGTGCTATACTATGCATAATGCAGTAAAACCAGACCTTTTCTTCACAGACTGTTATCAAACAGATATAGATACTGTAGATACAGTAGAGATTTATAATTTTAATTCACATTTTGTCTGGGAGAACAAATATAGGCTCGTGTTCCATGGTAAAATGGCAACTTTTAGAGTTAACCACTTCAGCCCTATACGGCCATTTGAAAACAGCCGATCTACAAGCTCACAATGCGTTGTTAGAGGTAAAAACACTTTTCGGCCAGTTATAGCGCCACCTTGAGGCTGAGTTGAAATTGTTCATGTGGCATTTCTTCCTCGGCCTAGTGGGAATGTGCGTGCACAATTTCACGGAAATCACACGATGTGTTCATGATTTGCAGCATTTTGTTTGAAACTGAGCACTCCAATCAGGATGGAGTCTGAGAAATCTGAAAGACCCATTTCGTTGAATGGCTCTAGAGAGACTGTGTACCAATTTGCGCGATGTTTGGACAAAATCTGTAGGTGTACTGTGCAAAAACTTGTTTTGCACAAAGCGGCCTCCTGGTGACTCTATAACAGGCCGTTCTGGAAAGTTTGGGGCAGAGGTTCATCGATGGCAGCCAGGGAGTGTGTGTGCAAAATTTGGCATCGACCGGTTTAACGGTGGCCGAGATTAGCTGCTCACGGACACACACACGGACGGACACACACACGGACGGACACACGGACGGACGGAGTGCAAAACATACTCTCCCCCCATGCCTTCGGTCTGGTGGAGACAATAATATTTTACAATATTACAATACCCATTACAATGTAATGGGTATTGTACCTCAGGTAACCAGTCAGAAACTATACGGCCTACATGTGTTGATTTGATTTCAACCATAGTTTGAAAGTCCTCTGTAGAACACGTAACCATCCGTGTCTAGTTTTAGAACCGTATAGGCAAGGAGTTCACAAGGTTTGCCCCCTTTACTGAGAATGCAGACTGTCCGAATGAGTTGTTACACCTGGGAACAGTACAGTTACCACTTGTTGAGACTGCAGATCACCTATCATACGATAAAGTATAGTGGTGCATTACAATACACACATGTATTACACAACCACAACCCACCCAACCGCCTCCCCCGCCAACCCAGCAGCCTCAAAAAACCTCACGCTTGATGTGTCCCCGGCTCTGCAGCAGCCATTTGTAATGCGACACCCACCAGCAGCAGCCGGTACAGTCACCAACGGGGGTGGGGGTTAATTAATGGCGCCTTGGCTTGGAAATAACGAGCATGTGCATTAATCATCTCATCTATATTTAATAGTCGAAACATTACCGCCACCACTGAAGCCCACGGCCAAGATGCAATCCAACATACATGGTTGTCGATTTTGTTTTTTTCCCTCCCTCGGCATCTCTTCCCAGGGAACTCCACTGGTCTCGAGGGGAGTACACTCTGAATTATCTTTCTCTCTGTTGAGCTCTTTGCCACGGAGCACTGATAAAGTTGTACGAATTTAAATGTCAGGCCCACACATACACAGATGCGTTTCTCTCCAGGCGTTTTCACATTCAGCCAAGTTGGCAGCCAGCATGTGCCTGTCCCATCATCCTCTAATTTTGTTGGAAGAGCCAGCACTGAGACAGATGGATCACATTAGGCAACCTTGTTCTGTCCCTGGAGTTGTGACCACGAAACGTTGGATTAATTTGTCTTACCTGCTACGCCCTAATAAAATATTGGCACTCTGGCTATTGGCGTGTCAACGTCAAATGAACTGAATTTCTAATTTTCTTTCAGATTTACTATAGGCCTACATGCTTTCATCTTCTTGAAGGAATTCTTGATACATTTTGACCAAATGAAGGCACAAAGTTCATCATTGTGGCTGACTATTAACTCTCTTGGGACTGCAACAGTCCTGGAAATTTTCTGGAAATGGAAATGTAAGTGTTTCTCAAACTTTTTGTCTTTTGTACCTGCACTTTCTCGATTTTTTAACCCAACTACCCCCTTTACCAGACTACAACATTTTTCTTAGAAAACTTCAAGAGAAAACCATAGCTAACATAATGACGCTATGAATTAATAAGCTTTTGGAGAATATGACAGTACACATGAAAGACCTGCAATTACTGCCATCTGTGCAGATTTCTTTTAAAGTGTGGCCATAAAAGTAAGTTCAGTAAGTCCAGTTGTCAATAAGTTCAACATAAACAAGCAGATACTTTTGCTTTCTATTCAATAACAGTTGTGCTATGGATTTTCTCTCACACGTACCCCCTGTGGTACTTCTGCCTATCCGCATTTGAGAACCACTACATTAGCCAAACCAATGCACCAAGCAGCATATTTGATGAGGATATTTAGAGAACAGCCATGTTGTATTTGACGTATACTGTAAGTAATGCAAATTCAAAAATATTTAGTAGGCTCATTGTAAGAATTGAAAAGAGGCGTGGTACAAAAGGACAGACTAAACTGAAATAGCATCACTGTCTACCATATTGTCCAGAAAACTACAGGCTACATGTTCGTTACATATTCAGCTCACACAGGTGCGATACATGACAGTTTAAAAGGCCTCATCTGCCTCCCACAAATCTTCAAAGACTATATTTCCTGTCATAATTATAATGAATGACTGCAGCAGGAGCTTTGAACAAACAACACCAGATTTCTTCCACAGTGACGGTGAATGTCAGCAATGCTTGAATGCCAGGCACAGCACCTACCCCACCCCCTCAGCACTGCATTGCAACGTGCCGCCAGACATAATTGCACGTGCACCGAGGCCACCTTATGTGCTCATCATTGAATCTGATGATGGCTTCCTTGACAGTGATTTGGAAGTTGCCAGTGTGTATAATTGCCATCTACAGTATGTGACATGGAATGATCCTCAGCTATGTATGCCATCTGCATATTTACTGGTGTTTGGTGAACCCATGGGCTTTCATCTAGCAAGGCAATCGGCAAGCTTATTTGTAAAGCACATTTCAACAAGGTAATTAAAAATGCTTTACACAAAACATTAAGACATTAAGAAGACAGAGCATTAAACACACATTATTAATGGACAGTTAAATACAATTAAAAGTAAGAAGAGACTGGTAGTGGTAGCTAGTATGTAGAATGTTGGTAGTGTTAAGAGTGTTAATCATTTACTGCCAAGGACGACTTTGTGGGGTTTTTATTGATAAAGTTAGATCACGCTCTTCACCACCGTGTGAAAAGCTCTCGGTTGCTAGACGATCGATGAACAGGACATGAACCGGAAGTGAGAAAAGTCTGCCTCCATCCGCTTCAATGTGAACTGAAAATGTTTTATCCATTTATCTCGGATACTTTTCCCAGTTTGCAGTTTTGATCGAAACAAGCTTTATTTATGGCTCATACTGTAACGGTTAAAAAATGTATCTTTCGGCTGAATTCAAATAAGATCGCAGAACACATTACCCATTACCAGTTTTACATGGTATTTGGTCTTCAAAATAAGAGTATACTCTGAAAAGAGGGCTAAAACGCAGCAATAAATACATCTAACAGTAAATGCATGGTGTTGATAGTTCCTTCTGTTGTGGGAAATATGAATACTTTAATCTATATAGTAGGCTATATTGTATTGTTTCTAATCTATATAGTAGGCTATATTGTATTGTTTGAAACTTTCATGCTGTTTCTGTCTGGTCGTGTCTGTGAGCAACGACACCTTGGCCTGATCAGGCCTGTCTTAATCCAATCAACCTTTCGATCAAGCACTACTGTATGTAAAAGACCATGAGAGCCTGCTGGGCCTCAGAGGGAGGAGCTAAAGACCATGAGAGCCTGCTGGGCCTCAGAGGGAGGAGCTAAAGACCATGAGAGCCTGCTGGGCCTCAGAGGGAGGAGCTAAAGACCATGAGAGCCTGCTGGGCCTCAGAGGGAGGAGCTAAAGACCATGAGAGCCTGCTGGGCCTCAGAGGGAGGAGAGACCATGAGAGCCTGCTGGGCCTCAGAGGGAGGAGAGACCATGAGAGCCTGCTGGGCCTCAGAGGGAGGAGAGACCATGAGAGCCTGCTGGGCCTCAGAGGGAGGAGAGACCATGAGACCCTGCTGGGCCTCAGAGGGAGGAGAGACCATGAGAGCCTGCTGGGCCTCAGAGGGAGACCATGAGAGCCTGCTGGGCCTCAGAGGGAGACCATGAGAGCCTGCTGGGCCTCAGAGGGAGACCATGAGAGCCTGCTGGGCCTCAGAGGGAGGAGAGACCATGAGAGCCTGCTGGGCCTCAGAGGGAGACCATGAGAGCCTGCTGGGCCTCAGAGGGAGACCATGAGAGCCTGCTGGGCCTCAGAGGGAGGAGAGACCATGAGAGCCTGCTGGGCCTCAGATGGAGGAGAGACCATGAGAGCCTGCTGGGCCTCAGAGGGAGGAGCTAAAGACCATGAGAGCCTGCTGGGCCTCAGAGGGAGGAGAGACCATGAGAGCCTGCTGGGCCTCAGAGGGAGGAGCTAAAGACCATGAGAGCCTGCTGGGCCTCAGAGGGAGGAGAGACCATGAGAGCCTGCTGGGCCTCAGAGGGAGGAGAGACCATGAGAGCCTGCTGGGCCTCAGAGGGAGGAGAGACCATGAGAGCCTGCTGGGCCTCAGAGGGAGGAGAGACCATGAGAGCCTGCTGGGCCTCAGAGGGAGGAGAGACCATGAGAGCCTGCTGGGCCTCAGAGGGAGGAGCTAGGGAGTTCCTGTCTCAGCAGGACAGTCAGAGGGTCTGTATTATACTGTACTCTTTGTGATGGTCATGGAAGAAATTGAGGAAACCATGCAAGGCACATCAGGAGCAATTAGGGGTTCAAGGACACTTCGACACTAACTCTCTGTGTATGCTAATAGTTGCACGTCAATCGGCCCAGTGGTGCCTGAGATAAGCTGCTCACAGACAGACAGACAGACTTACAGGAGTGAAAACAACTGTTGTAGAAGGAAAACAAAACACTCATAAAAAAGGCAGCAGAAAACAGAAGTATTAAAGAACAAACATAGTAAAAGAGCGGCAAACAGAAAGTCTTCTACTTTGATTTAAAAGAACTAAGAGTTGCATGGGGTTACTGTGAGTTTATTCCATATACGTGGTGCACAAAAACCCGAACGCTGGTTCTCTGTGTTTCGTTCTACTGAAGACTAGGTCTTCAGACAGAAGACCTATCCCATAGGATCTGAGAGGTCTGAATGATGTATCACAAGATCAGAAATGTATTGTTTGGCCCAGCAGTATTTTAGGTTTTAAAAAACCTGAACTTTTAGCATTCAGTAGATATTCTGTGGTCTGGGGTTTTCTGGACTGTGAGGTAAGAGTCCACAAATCACATATATGACATAGGAATTTGGCAGAAGATGTCAGTCGAGGGATTTTCATTGCAGCTCAAAAGAACACACAGAGAAAACCCCACAACCACAACACAGAAAATCCACGGAATGTTCAAAGCTCAGGTTGTGTAGGCGTATTTCAGGTCATAAACCCTAAAACAAAAACAAAAAATAAAAATAAATGAAAATGAATGTCATGAAACCTTTAACAGACGATGTAAATATCTCAGAATTGTAAGGATTCCCGTGTCCACGGTTGAATGTGTTTTGACTTATGCAATGACCTTAATCCCATATACAATTTAATTGTGCCCAATGTAAAAGTATTTAACAAAGAAAAACATAATGTATAATAGAAATATAAACATATTTCATTGTCTTTGACGTTTTAACCTCTTTCCGTGCCTTTGAAAGTGAACATGTTGCAAAAAGCCCAGATCATAATTTATATACAGAATGCAGTAGTAAATCACAGTACCATATCACGCATGGGCAAGACCTACGCTGTAGAGTGTATTGCTGGAATTTGGCGGAAGTAGGCTACCGCTCAAGGAAATTACGTTGACGTTTTACAAATCTGTTTACATTTTCGGTGAATGAAACGAGTGTTGTGATTGGTTGAAAAATATCGTGTCTGCGGGAAGTCTCTTCGCAGATGAGTAAGGCTGGGACCGAGGCTAGTACCATTATAGACTGTGAATGATATCCACATTAAATACTCGAGGTACAGTGATTTTAGATTTTGAGGAGATTTAGAGTAGCAACATTTTTAACCCTCCTCGCTTCTCTACAATTTAAAGAGTTTGTGTCTGAAGATGCCACATGCCAAACATGGACGCTGGACGCTCAATGAAAGCATTTTATAAGATATTCAATGTTTCAGAAACCAAATTGGATTAAATTCCTTGTTTCTGTAATGGGAATGTTTGTCATCATCTGAAGACAATGTATGAGAGCTGCACAACCTGAATAAATACAAAATAAAATGCTCCCCACAGATTTATTATTTTTCTTTCTTACATTTACCAGCGGCACCTAATGGTTTCATACATGTTTAATGTATTCCAGTGTTGCCTGTCAAAGGGTGTGTGTGTGTGTGTGGGGGGGGGGGGGTATTTTAGAGGGATTATTGAGGGTGACATCAGTCTTTTACAGTACATGGCAGCAACATAGTTGGGGGGGGGGGGTGAATCACATTTGGTTGTAATTGCCTCACAAGTCAGTGCGCCATGCAAAGCCATATCTTCAGAAAACACCATTAATTTTGCACACTCGCTCCCCAAGGACTCCTTGGAGGACGGCTGACTGCAGACAAACAGGACAGACTGAACCTATACGTATACGACTATAGACAAATCCAGGAACGGGTCTCATGGTCGCAGCTTATGTATTTCCTGTAGGCGGACTCGTCGTAGCTCTGGGGTTTAAACCCTCACCAGGCGCACCTCTTCCACTATAGTGAGCGGCAGAGTGACTGATGTTAGTCTGCCTCAAACGTTACTCTTTTACTAGCCATGGTTCATGACTCTCGTATTCATACAAGAGTCATGAAAAACTTCACCCTGTTTTTTGCGCTCGCTGCATTTACAAGATTTCCGTATATATAAACATTCAGATTTCAAATATAAAGTACTCACAATTTGTCCCACAGGTGTTAGTTAGTTGCAGCTCCAGCGATTAGAATTTCTGCATCCCGCGTTGTTTAATAAAAAGCATTTTTATCCGAGCTGTTATTTTGCCATTGGCTTTCAACTACGCGCCCCTATCGGTCGGGAGGAGGGTGGCACTCGGTGTGTTCGATATAGGTACGCTGACCGCCCTGCCAATACAGACTAATAGGCGAGTGCGCTCCCGGTGTGCAACTGTGGATTTCCCAAACGAACCCCGTTTGAAAAAAGTAGCCGGGGAGCTCGGACAAAAATGCTTTTTATTAAACAACGCGGGACGCAGCAATTCTAATCGCTGGCGCTGCTACTAACTAACACCCGTGGGACACTTTGTGAGTACTTTATATTTGAAATCTGAATGTTTATATATACGGAAATCTTGTAAATGCAGCGAGCGCAAAAAACAGGGCAAAGTTTCTGCATGACTGTCATGATAATCATCATGGCAGTCATGAACCATGGCTACTCTTTTACCTGCTTTTTACTAACACTAACATTACAAAGATGCCCAGAACATCGGGATGAACCTGTGTAGTTTATGGCTGCTCCAACAGTAGTGGCAACATAACAAAAAAAGGAATGTCAAAATATCCACTGCGGTGGCTGAGACCAGAGCCATTGAGTAATGGTTTCTGTTTTATGAACACAAGGCTGCTGTATTTTATACCTCATACTAAGCATTTAAAGTATGAGGTATAAAATACAGCAGCCACATATTTGAACACAAGATTTGTGTTCAAATATACCATTTAAATAGTCTTGAGAAAAACTGCAGAGCTGCTATTTGTCCCAAAGTGGCTGCAAAAGAGTGCTGCAATTTGTTTCAAAAAAGCTTTATACCCTGTATAATAATGTATATAACGATGCAATGTGACATAGCTCTGTTTACACAATGCTGTACACACTCCAACTGAATATACTTTCCCCATTTTCAACGTTTGTTTATTATATTTTGACACTTGCTTTGGCAATGTAAATGTGTTTTCTCATGCCAATATTATAAAGCTCCTTTGAATTGAATTGTGTTCTTCCACATGATTTATGTCCTTGAGCGGTGAAACTGGCAACGTATGATGTACAGGTGGAAATGTGATTGTCGTCTAGTACGTGCGGGAATTGATAACTGGCATAATGACTGACTAAATAGGGCGAAAAATGAAAAATATATTTTAATAACAATCTGATGTCACTTATTCATGTTAAGTAATAAATTACGCTTGTAGAGCTGATGTATAAAAGCAAAGCGTCACACTTGTGATGTTGTACTGTACAGTATTAGCACGGCTGTGATTATCCTCGGCACCCAGTCGCAGTCTCTGAATGACAACTCTGCCGATATACAGTAAATGGTAATGGTGCATTTATAGAGCCTATTTATCCAAAGTGCATTACAATGTGTGCATTACGCATGCACACACACGCACACGCACACGCACACACACACACACACACACACACACACACACACACACACACACACACACACACACACACACACACACACACACACACACACACACACACACGTTTTTGAAGGGCACTTTAGAATGGGTGCCTGTCTGATGACACAGACCATTGTGCTACTTGCGAGGGCCCATGAAGGTTTGAATGTGACCCCCTCACAGTCTTGCTTGCATAAAAATGCACAAAATAAATCTATAAGAAAGGCACGGGGCGCCCGCTGGCCTAGTGGTCCAGCCTCCAGGCGCATGCCACATCTAGGCTCTGGCCTGACAGCGTGTCGCATGTCCGAGTCCCGCTCATGACAATGACGACCTTTGCTGCATGTCTCCCCCCCCGTCTCTCTTTCCCTCTTCCTGTCAATCTTCACAATAAAGGCAGAAAATAAAAAATAAAAATAAAAAAAGACTCATCAAGGCACCTCCACTGCTCTAACCTTCCCATTACTGACAAATCCCACATGATTATGTCAGCATCCATAAGACTTAAGGATAATATTGCACGATATAGTCAAGCATAACCTTTTTAATGGTGATTTGCAATTACTTATGTAACCAAAGGAGAACGTTCCTCTAGATAAACCCGCACTCACAGATCATTGCCATGAAGGCAGACTGTTGCCAACTGTACAGTACACACCCACGCAAACACCGACTGATGCAGCAATTTCCAATAGACTGTATATTGTAGCTCTATGTAGCTCTCACCAACAAAGGGTCATCAGTATAAAAGGAGAAAGACGGTTCCTTTACACATCAACAGTCAGCAGAAAGAAGAGACCAGATTCTACAAAATGTCTTCTAAATCATGACAGTTCTCTGAAAACACCTATGTTTCTATATCAGTGGTTTTGAAGCTATTTCATGTCAACAACCCCAAAAATTATATATAATTGGCCGCCGACCCCCATCTGAAAATATGTTGTTCCAGGGACCCCCCAGAAGCAAAGTAGCTTGTAGCGCGGCACTCAGTGCTATTTTTCAATAGCTAAAGTATAACATAATGCTTAAACACCAGAAGACCCGGACGGTTAGCTCAACCGTCTGGGCACCTATAGGCTGCTGAGCCTGATGGCGTGCCGCGGGTTCGACTCCCGATCCCACCCCCCATCTCTCTTCCAATTTCCTGTCAGTCTACTTTCAACCTATCAATAAAAATATCTTAAAAAAGAAAAAACACCAAAAGAGGTTCCCGTCCTGAATAGGTTGAATCTGGAAGGCAGTGGGCTGATCACTGATGTTCATAGCCTATCCTCATCCCAGAGGGCCGCGGGGTACTGCCCGACTTGGTGACGCCAACCCTGAGATTGCTTTCCGTGCGACACGGAGGCATATGAGATTGTGCTTGCCTCAGTTGCCTGCACCACCGCAGAAGCCATTATTTTAATAAAACTATTGTGCATTTAAATGTTATGGAAAATGATGTTCCCCACAGGTATAATCAGACTCCAAGCTGATTATGATTTGAATGTGAATGAATGTGGAGTAATGCACAGCAGCTGGTCGCTGTAGGTGGCGCTCCCACCATGGTATAATCAGAGTAATGCACAGCAGCTGGTCGCTGTAGGTGGCGCTCCCACCATGGTATAATCAGAGTAATGCACAGCAGCTGGTCGCTGTAGGTGGCGCTCCCACCATGGTATAATCAGAGTAATGCACAGCAGCTGGTCGCTGTAGGTGGCGCTCCCACCATGGTATAATCAGAGTAATGCACAGCAGCTGGTCGCTGTAGGTGGCGCTCCCACCATGCCATCCAAACATGTCTCTGCAGAGTTCTTTGCAGTGGTGGAAAAAGTACTCACATTATTTACTTAATAAGTAAAAGTATCAATTCTGCAATGTAGAAGTACTCTTCTACAAGTAAATGTCCGTAATTCGAAATGTACTTGCGCAAAAGTACAAAAGTATTGTCATCAAAATGTACTTCTTAAAAGTATCAAAAGTAATAGTACTGGCCCAGGCCGTAGCGTAACGGTCTGGGCACCGGACTGGTAATCCAGTCGCAGTGTGTCGCGGGTTCGACTCCCGGACCCGACACGGCCTTTACTGCATGTCATCCCCCCATCTCTCTCCCGTTTCCTGTCAGCCTACTGTCTGTCCCTTCAAAAATCAATAAAAGGCGTAAGCCGCAAAAAAATATCTTAAAAAATAAAATAAAAAAGTAATAGTACTCATTATGCAGAATGCCCCATTTCCCAAGTTTTCAAATGTATAAAACTTGACAATAACCTACAAAAAACCTTGAACATTCCTCTTTATAAACATGCACCGGTACATTTCAAATTCAGAAGGCGTAGAGACCATGCAGACTCATGTGCCTACGTATTTTGTGTACTTTACAATACATTCATTGCACATACATCCACATATACCGTACGTACGTGTGTGTGTGTGTGTGTGTGTGTGTGTGTGTGTGTGTGTGTGTGTGTGTGTGTGTGTCGGTTCCCTATATTGTGTGTTATATACATATTACTCTTAGGTTGTCTGGTTTAGGTATATGTTGTGTTTACTGTTTGCCCTATAGTAACCTATGTTCTTTGTATCCAATAGGATTGGGGAGCAGAGCTAATCATGATGATCAGCCTAAGTGGCTCGCACCTGGGCCCGGGTGTCGACGCCCTATAAATGCCTGCTTCCCCAGTCCTTCCCCAGATCTGTTCCTTTCATTTGCCTCCTGCACTCCACCATGCACACTTCTCAACATTTCTGTTAATACATACAAAATGCACACACATACATCTCACTCATGCATGCACGCATTACACCACTGACTACTGATCTCCACACTTCATCTGTTCAATCATGATTTATTCCTTACATTTACTTATTTTTGTTTAGTTAATAAATTATATTTCTTTGGTCAACTGCGTCTCCCCTGTTTTTTGTTGTGTATCTTGGCACCCCCTAGGCCAGGTACGTGTGTGTGTGTGTGTGTGTGTGTGTGTGTGTGTGTGTGTGTGTGTGTGTGTGTGTGTGTGTGTGTGTGTGTGTGTGTGTGTGTGTGTGTGTGTGTGTGTGTGTGTGTGTGTGTGTGTGTGTGTGTGTGTGTGTGTGTTCGCACGAGCACACACGTGTACATGCAGGTGCCATAATGAGTAACCAATGAAGTGTGTCCTCACATTGTTATAGCCACGGGGGTTGGATGACCTCCTGCAAACTAATTAAGCAGTGCAAGAGCAGAGATAATTAGAGGTAAGCTCAGCACACCGTCTCCACCGCAGCGTGAAACATACGGGACTTCCCACACATCACCCAGCTACCATGGCCTCGGAGTCAAAACAACCACCGGCAAAGGTCAAAGACAGAGGGCCCCAAGTTGATGGAAAAATCCTCAAGTTCTCTGGCGAGGTCCTGCTGTCTCTCTCCTTATAGTCCGGCAGCCAGGCTTGTGGGTTGGGAAATGTGGTACAGTATATCTAGTCTTTTTTATTGGCGTAACATATTGTCTATATACATACATTCATGAATCCACTTGCTGACCGGCTGTCGGTATTCGGCAATTTGTTTTATAGTGGTTAATATGTGAGCCTACCATTAGCAGCCTATATAAGGCAAAAATGTCAAAATTGCATTATGCTTTAAGCGGCTAAAAACGGCCCTTTATCACGACCGTGATGAAAGAGGTCAGCAAGTGGCTATGGCCGTTTTTATCCCAAGGAGTGTTTCTGTGCCAAACTAATGACTAATGACTCTAGTTTGACATAATGAAAAGTTGAAAATCTGGCCTCATAAAACAAATTACTCAATACCGACAGCCGGTCAGCAAGTGGATTCATGAATGTATGTATATAGACAATATTTTAGGCCAATAAAAAAGGACTATACCAAATTTCCCACTTTAAACAAAAGAAGCCTGTCGGCTGCCGGACTATTACAATATATCCCGTAATCCCTTTTCCTGCTGGGCCTAATTAGTTTTTGACATGGATGGGAGAGGGCGTAGGAGGGATGTGCATACATATGTATTCCTCGACGTCTTGATTTCCACCTTATCTTCCGGAGCAGACCATTAACGTCACCAGTGGCCATTACTCATTACAGCCAGGTCTAGGACAGAGAATACTACTTTCCTACTGGGGGGGAGAGGAAGGCAGGGGCCATGGTCATTTATTCACACAACACTATTAACCGACTGTGCGATAGGTGTCCTCAGACCCATCAGAACTGAAGTCTGGAGATATCGGTCTTCTTTTATAGATGGGACAAGCTTAAAGAGTTTTATTCGTCGATGTGTTTTTCCAAATGGTAGCTATACTGTATCTTGTGTCCGTTTATTACAATGACTGCATGGGGAGGGAGCACTCTGAAATATGATCCAAGTTTGTCACTTGTTTTGTAAACTAAATATGTTGGACACAAATTGGTAACAGAAGCCATAATCTGATGGTAACCTGAAGATGGGTTCTTTTATCTTCCTGAAGATGGACTTTAAAAGAAGACAATTTTTTTGTGGAAGGTGAATCACGTAAACATAACCAATAACTTATTAATTTAATAACTCCAAACGCCTGCAAGATACAAGATACAGTACTGGCATTTTCAATGTCAGACGCATTTCTGAAATAAAGTATCTGTGCTGTCGAGGCACGGAAAAGGCACAAAGCAATAAAGAACAAATGGAACCAGCATCGTTGCTGTCGGGAGGAAACAACCTAACTCAATTTTCTTTTTTTCTCACACGCGCACACACACACACACACACACACACTCCCACACACACACACACACAGTGTCTGTGACTGTGTAGCTTAGCATCTTTTTATATTTTGCATATGCCCGTGTGGGCAGCATAACATTGTGGCAGAGTAGAAACGTCCGTAACCCCCCCCCCCCCTCCCCCCGTAACGCGCACACACACACACACACACACACACACACACACACACACACACACACACACACACACACACACACACACACACACACACACACACACACACACACACACACACACACACACACACACACACACACACACACACACACACACACACACACACACACACACACAAAACTTCTTTGACAGTGCTGACATAATGACCTTCGGTCGCAATTATTCCGGTATAGTAAGGTGTCTTACTGGTGATTATTCTGATTCAGGAGAGGTTTCCCTCTGAAAACACTATACCAACACCTTCATATTATATGATTATATATTATATGATTCAGGAGAGGTTTCCCTCTGAAAACACTATACCAACACCTTCATATTATATGATTATATATTATATGATTATATATTATATGATTCAGGAGAGGTTTCCCTCTGAAAACACTATACCAACACCTTCATATTATATTACTGCTTTATTCTGATTCAGGAGAGGTTTCCCTCTGAAAACACTATACCAACACCTTCATATTATATGATTATATATTATATGATTATATATTATATGATTCAGGAGAGGTTTCCCTCTGAAAACACTATACCAACACCTTCATATTATATTATATTATATTATTATATATTATTTATTATATATTATATATTATATTATTCTGATTCAGGAGAGGTTTCCCTCTGAAAACACTATACCAACACCTTCATATTATATGATTATATATTATATGATTATATATTATATGATTCAGGAGAGGTTTCCCTCTGAAAACACTATACCAACACCTTCATATTATATTACTGCTTTCTCAACGACTGAACGATTCTTCGCGTATAGCATGATATTAGACTTCATTTCACTGATTACCGAGGCTTGGCGGTGAACCTGCAGGTGTGAATGCTGAGCGGCATATCTTTGCATATTTAAACTCGGATATTAAAATGGATCGCTTTGAATATTTATATCTCCTTGAGGTTGATCTCCTCATGTTCCTGACACCGCCTCGCTTGTGTACTTGTGCGGCTGCTGCTAAGGGTGATGTAAGAAATGTGTGTTCCTGGGAATTCTAATTCCGCCTGATGCGCGAGCGCGCACACGCACACACAGTCCTGCTCTTGTCACGTCTGACAAGAACATGTTTGTCTGATATGGCAAATTGCAGCATTACTCTATTTCCAGTATAGACAAGGACTGGATTAATACACTAAATGAGAGTGAGTTGAGTTGAGTTTAGTAGATGAGACCTGGGCCGCTGGCGTAGCCATCTGGGCACCTATAGGCTGCAAATGCTGGGTTGTGGGTTTGGATCCTGATCCTGACGACCTTTGCTCTACATGTGTCACTCCCCATCTCTCTCCCAATTTCCTGTCATACTACCCTAGAAATAAAGGCATAAAAGGCCCAAAAACAAATCATTAAATTATTTCATTCAGGTTCACAAATTAGATTAGTATGCCTTTTTTCCTGAAAACTTTACACCATTGTGGAAAATGCTAAATAAGTATTAAGTAAGCCTCAATAACTATGATACACTATTCAATCTAAGGGGGTTTTTTTTGTCTTCTGTCATTGACATTTGACAATAATGAGATATGTACAGTACCGGTACATGTACAGTATTGTGATTGTAGAGGAATACGTCACAGCAGCACTCAGGTGCAACAAAACAAATCCTACAAGTGCAGCCAACATTGTGCAAATGAGCCTGGTGCAGTCTTTTAGTTCTCATATAGTGATTGTAGACCCTGTAACGGTGTGTATGTGCAATAATGTGCAGAATATGGCATGAACACGGACCATACAGTAGCTGTGTTTCTCAGTCTGGAGAGCATGACCTTGGCACTGGGTTGGAGGGTTAATTCCCTGTACAACTAAATGGGTAGGCCTACAAAACATGTTTTGCCCTGACGTGACATGGAAGGAATTAACCCATTCTGACCTGAGATCAGATTCATACGAGGTTTTCCACTGGACACACACTGGTCTGATGAACCCATTCTGACCTGAGATCAGATTCTAAAAATGTCAGTCGTTCTTCGATTTTTCAAAAATGGCAGACCTACAAGCTCGTATCGCGCCACTCGGTGGCGCGATATGAGCTTGTAGATCTGCTATTTTTAAATAGCTAAAGCATAACATGATGCTGACACCAAAATGGGTGCCCGTTCAGAATGGGTTGAGCGTGTGCAACTCTTGGCTTTTTTTATCAAGTCAAAGGGTACACTTTAAATTTCACTCACTACATTGGGGATTCCCTTGCTAAAATTGCAAAAATCACAGAACTGATTACATTGGTGAAGTATTATGTGATCAGTAGTAATACCATAGTGTTATGTGATTAGCATGGTATGTATATGTATGTAACAGCAACAAGTAGCAAGCATTGTTGAAAAGATGGTCTTAGCTAACACACAACACTGAGATCAAGGCTAAATACGTCAGTGAGCGTCCCCAATATCACATGCTCTGAAATCGTGAACCATTAGTGAGCAGCACGACGCTTCCACTCTCCTGCTCAAGCTGTCGGTGGTGAGCTGAATGCAAAAGGAGGAGAAAGCCCTGGTTGATTTCTTTCAAGTCCTGGTTGGGCACCGTGGCGCTTTGTAAATATTCTCTTTGATCCGTGCCGAGCTGGCATATGGGTTGACTGAAATCCAAGAAGGTATTACACGACAAAGGGATTCGAATGAGGACATGCCACATACTGTATATAACCACGTTCCAAGAAGACCAGCTGATCGCACCATCTGGCCTTCCCAGGCAGTCGTGTGGTCACTGAAAAAGACACTGCATTGATCAACAAGAAATCAAGGTTTCATCTGCCATGTGATGGTGGCTACCAGCTGTGTGGATTAAGAGACTGAGTCAAACTGACAGAACTGGCTGTTTGCCTCTATAGTTTTTGGAAAGTGAAGTTTCCAAGATTCAAGCAAAGATAAAGAGTAGAGCAACCCCAAGGCACAGGTCTAGACTCTGGGTCCAATATGATAATGCAAAAGAAGAAGAAGAAAAGGGTTTGTAACTTTTGCAACGAGAAATAAGAATTAGAATTAGCCCAGCTAGCTTAAAGGCATAAAAGAGAGATTTGCCTCAAGGTCTTGTAAAGACACGTGAAGAATACAAAGTCAGGCAAGTCTGGACAAAACGTACAAACTGGACTAAACCTCAAACACTAAAAGAACACGGCTTATAGAAGCATATAGCCTACAGTAGCATCTAAATACATATCCAGTAAAATTATCATCAGCTCAGAACACAATGAGTTGCAGAATTCAACTCATTCATCCCACTACTAGGCTAATAAGCCATTGTGCGTTTTAATTACTTTCTGCCTAAATTCTTACAGTACTGCATGAGGTCCAAATATCACACAGAACTGTGTAACGTGTGTAGGAACAGTAGGAAGCACACACACACACATACGCACACACGCGTGTGCGTGCGTACTCACACACACACACAAGCACACACACACCACCCAATCATGTAGCCGAGAAAGCGAGCTTTCTGTTCCAAGCGTGGGTGTCAGCTGGAGGCGAATTAATCCTCAGTCTGAGAAGCCAAACAGACCCCAACATGAAAGGGAAGCGCAATTACCAAACCTTATTCCAGATCAATTGGACACCACCGTCAATAACTGGAGAAATAATCTCTCTCCGTTCCATTCCCCCTTGGCCAGTGGGCTGGAGTCCTCCTCACACAGGATGATTGACACTGTGCTAGCTACAGATAGATTAAATGACAGGCAATAATGGCAAGTGGTAGGTGTGTAAAGTAATTTAATTTGAGATGGTTAGTGTAGCATGACATGAATGCTTGAGAGAAAAAATCTGACGTATATTCTGGCCCAATAAAATATCAAACAATTCTATAAAGATGAAATTCTAAAATAGTTAATCAATCAAGTAACTAGGTGTGCATTTTGAGGGGGAGGCAGATCTGTATTACATTAAACATGAAAAAACAAAAACAAAAAAAACAAAGAGTGAGCAGACTCTACTAGAGGAAGGATGTCCCCTCCCCCATTTATTAATTTCAATGACAAGTGTCTCGTCCAACGTATGCTGCTCACCCGGAGGGTGATATGATAGATATTGCATAACCGAAGGGCAGTGGTGTAAAGTAACTAAGTACATTTACTTAAGTACTGTACTTAAGTACAATGTTGAGGTATTTGTACTTTACTTTAGTTATTCCAATTTACAATACTTTTACTTCTACTCCACTACATCTCAGAGGGAAATATTGTACTTTTACTCCACTACAATTATTTGAAAACTTTAGTTACTAACTTACTAGTTACTTTGTAGATTGTGTTAACAACAACCCATGGAACTATTTTCTGGCGGATTTTCATGGATCAAAGCCGCAAATACTTAGTAGTAGTAGGTAGTTTGGATATATTTAATTAAAGCCCTTAAAGTGATTATTATTACAAAACAAACAACTTCAGCCCTATATACATTTCGGCCAATATATTGCGACGCATTGTGAGTAATTTAAGTACATTTTTTATTCCGAACTTTTACTTGTAGCGGAGTATTTCTACATTACAGTATTGATACTTTGTGAGTACTTTTTCCACCACTGGATATTGCATAATATATATATAATATATATATATAAGCGAAGGGGCATGCGTTCCCAAAGCATGACGTCTTATTGACTGGCCCCCAGTCAATAAGACGTCCCCGGACCCCCAAAGTGGGGTCCGGGGACCCCCAAAGTGGGGTCCTTGAGGGGATGAAAAGGTTTGGGAACCACTGGTCTAGTCAATAGCATAATGGGAACTGCACCAAGTACTCTGACAACAGGTCCTTTTTATTTAACACAAAAAAAGAGTTTTACCAATTTTGTAGTGGATGGAATACAAGCTCAGCAGCAGAGAAAGTGTCAGAAATGAAAATGTTCAGCTCCAGAGCTATACACTTTACCCATACACATCTCTCACATACAGTATGAAGCCTGAAAGGCATAATCCGCCTACAACCCTGCTTAGCTCATGGCAAATCATTCCACTGCATGGCTGATTCCACCCTCCTGCAGAGAGCCACAGGCTGTGTGCCCCTGGAGTAAAAGCATCCTACTTTAGCTCTCCCTGAGCTGTGGCAAACTTTAGTGTTCCTCTAAAAACACTGGTTCCCAAACAGTGGGGTCGGGACCCATCTGTGGGTAACCGCAGACACAGTTGCATGAGTCCCTTAATTTTGTTTTCCAATATTTTGTTATTTATTAGATTTATTATTTTTTATTATGATTTCAAAACATTTTCAAAAGCATAAACTTTTCATGAATTAAAACATTTTTCCCAGTAATTTTATGAAGAAATCAAAGAAAAATCTAAGAAATTTCATAAATTAGAAAACAAATATTTAGGAAGTAGTGAAAATAGCACGAAGCTACACGTTATGAGCTTGTAGTTTGAGAGTTTGTAGTTCTGCTATTTTCACTAGTTTCCCAGGCAAACGTCTAATCTCTCTTTTCGTTTCCAGCTAAAACGTTAGCTGCATATCCTCATCGATATCAATGGCACCGGTGCAGTGGGTATTAACCTGCACGGCCGGCTGGGAGATACACAGCAAAATCCCTGCAAATTTCTGCTGGACAAAGCAGGTCTGAAAACCCATACAAAAAGGAAATCACAGAAATCTCCAAGAAAGAACCCACCAAATGGTTGAAGGGCACAGTGGCTCTGAAGACCTGTACCAAACACATGTGTTTGTTCCGACGAACTAAGAGTCCGACAGGCATTAGTCCGACACCCTACACCCTACCCCAAACCCTAACCTCACAGGGAAGCCACGGGTGAGTTTTAACCGGCAACGCATGTCGCGAGCCACAGGTGAGTTTTAACCGGCCACGTATGTGTCGTATCCGGCAACGCATGTCGCGAGCCACAGGTGAGTTTTAACCGGCCACGTATGTGTCGTATCCGGCAACGCATGTCGCGAGCCACAGGTGAGTTTTAAACAATTTTAGCCTGGGAGGCACAGGCCCAAAAGCTCAACGGTTAAGGATTAACATGTGATGTCATGACAGGTCTGCTCTGCCGGAAATATTGCGAAAAAGGTTAATGGCCATTTTTGTATACCCCACCAAAGACAACCAATATAAGACAACATTTCATCATACTTTAAGTAGCATGTGACATGTCAAACTAGGGGGTTTTCATGATTCTGAATCCATTCCAAGCATTATTTTTGCACGAAAAACACTCCTTGGCCTAAATTTGGCCATATCCACTGGCCAAATTACGCCCAAATGTGCTGACCTCATCACATTTGTGTAGCTGTTTGTTTTTAGGCCAAGGAGTGTTTTTCGTGCAAAACTAATGCTTGGAATGGATTCAGAATCATGAAAACCCCCTAGTGGTTATATCCATGTAGAAAACAGAAGACATATGTACAGTATGTGTGGGACTCAAAATCTCACATAGATACTGTACAAGACCTATCTCTTTCAAACCTTTTTAGGTGTGTGTGTGTGTGTGTGTGTGTGTGTGTGTGTGTGTGTGTGTGTGTGTGTGTGTGTGTGTGTGTGTGTGTGTGTGAGATCTGACTGCTGATAATCGTCTAGTTAAGCTACACTAAAACTGATGTCAAAAATAGGTTAATGGGGAAAACTATTCCACAAAAAAAATCTATTTTTATGCAGTGAAAGCGCAGCTTACACGTGCATAAATAATAAAAGGTTGTGTAGATCAGAATCTTCCGTGGGCGGAGAAACCTTTAGATCAAAGCTTTATTTGGCATCCTTGCATTGCCTGAGATCTTATATCTTATGCAAATGAAAGAGAGCCAGCACGCTCACACACTCGCTCACACACACACACACACACACACACACACACACACACACACACACACACACACACACACACACACACACACACCTGTGTAATGGAGCAGAGGCACCGCTCAAAAAGTAATTATACATATTTTTATGTGGTTCAAAGAATTACTACTATCTCTTCAAGACAGAGAAATTCAACAATGAATGAGAACATTATTTAAGAAGCGTAGCATAGCTGTGTAGCTGCTTTGACTGACACATTAAGGGAGGCCTTTTATTATCCTTTTAAGTGAAACAATAATGCCTGTCTTACAGTATTGAAATGTTGACTGCACTCCAAGAAGATATGAGTCTGCCTCCAAGGCTAGCTCTGTGATTTGCATATCAAATTTGAAATATTTCACTATGAAGAAAATAATGTATCTTTTTGAGGCATTTTAAGCCTTTAGAGACATGCAGGGAACATGGAGAGTGAGTAGGGGAGAGGCATACAGCAAATCATCTGACTGGCCAGGAATCAAACCAGGGACTCGCTGTCAGGCATTTAATTGGGGAATTCCAAAGTCCACCCCAAAGACAATTAATTTAAGAGTTATGCATTACTAGAGTAGAGGTTGTCCATACTTGTGATCCCCATCTGTCAGTCCTTGTCCCTTGTATCCTCACATATGGGCATGCCCATATATGGAGCTGACTGATTCGTTTGCACGTGATCAGAATCACAATCACTATATTTATCATTTTCCCCCATGTACTTACATACATACTGTAAAGAACATGAAATACCGTTTCCCCTCAGTCTTAAAGTGCAACATAAAACATAAAAAGCTAAAGACTAAAGAGCCCCAATATGTGTATGATGACGTGCAGTTCATATAAAAAGTTACATAGCATATGGATAAAGTGCCATGGTGCAAAAAAACATTACCAGCTCAGTTTTATAAAGTGCTGTTGTGCCTAACCTCAATATGCCGACACATTGAGGTTAGATGACTACATATTTGTGCGTCGTTTCTTTGGGAATCAATGGGCAGGCGTTGACACTAAGGATTGCCCAACAAAACTCTGCTTTCAGGTTGCCCGACCGGGCAAGTGCTCGTTTGAGAGGGCACGCAACAGTCTACTGTATATACACAACGAGATATCTAAACACCTGAATGTAGCCAGAACTCACTGTCTTCTGGTCTGTAAGTTAAGTTTTTATGACATTTTATATCGCACAGCCCCAGAAAGTTAAATGTAACGGTACTTTTTGCTATCATTTCATATTGAACAATTGACTTTTCAACAAGTGGGCATGACCTTTTGGACAAGTAGAACATGACCTGTACTTGCCCGACGGGCAAGTGCCTCTGAATGGGGATCAGTTTTATACTGACAAGTGCAACTAATGTAAAGGAAGACCCTGGTGGCATACTGTTAATGATAATATGATTTTTTTAGTGATTTTTTAGTGATTTCTTTATGATTTTATGTTCTCATGGTGAGGTAAAAACCTTCGAGGAGGCTAGGTATCAAGCTAAAGAGGCTGATGCCGCCTTGGCTGCCAAGCGATGTTGGGGACCTCTACATGGAGTTCCAATGACTGTCCAATGACTGTCAAATTATTTTTTTAATCAATAAGCAACCTACGGCTGTAATAAATAGATTTTATGATTTTTTTATATACCGTCTGATATTATAGGGATGACACAGACAGTCAAGAACAAAAATCTGGGGGGCACGGTGGCACAGACTGTAGTGCTGTCGCCTCACAGCTAGAAGGTCCTGAGTTCGATTCCCGCTGGGGGCGCTGTGGGCGCTGGAGGCGTGCCCATACCAGAGGCGGGGTTGGCGAAAGGGCCTTTCTGTGTGGAGTTTGCATGTTCTCCCCGTGTCCCCTAGGGTAGGTACCCTCACAAAAAACATGCAGTAATCCTGGTCTCTAAATTACCTCCCCCTGGCCAGCCAGGGCGCCTGATGGAGGGGAAAGGAACTGGTCGGAATAACGTGTTCCTTCCAGGTGCTACGTCCGGCCGGGGAAACTCTCCCCTGTCAGGTGAAAATAAGCAGCTTGGACTCCTCATGTATAAGGAAGCATGAGGTCAGTCCGCTGCCCTCTCCAGGTTGGCAGAGGAAGTGTAGCGCCCAGGATTACATTATATAATTGAAACTGGGTTGCAAAATCGTGGGATAAAAATTATAAAAAAAAAAATAAAAAAAAAGAATCTGGACTGGCCTAATCATGCTATGTAGCCTACATTTAACATTCAATATAAGATCAGATTAATTCAAAAAGCTACACAACAGCTTCAAGACTACAAAAAAGTTGAGCTGGTTTCAACTTTAGCTACAAATTCACAAAGCTAAAAAAATATGCTGTTTAGCTTTGTATCTTTGTATCTTTTGCATCTAATCTGCCCGTGTGAACGCAGTTTAAGAGTCAGAAGCTAAAGAGGATAAAATAAGAAAATGTAAAAGTCATATCCTCTCTCAGTTCAATCATTTTGTGTTCAAACAATGCGGCATGAGGTATGTTTGCAGCTGTAGATGGAAGGGCAATAAATATACTTCTAGATCTCAAGCACATTTTAATTGTACGTGTGAGTTTATACCACGGTGCCACCTGTCTCAATTTAGAAGTAGGGACTGCAATAATCCGTCCTCAGATGTGACACTGATAAGGTAATTACAGTAATACATTAGAACAAGTCAGCAAAGCGTAAAATGATTAAGTGGTTTAGCCTTCCCCTGTTCAACCCTTTGTAACTTGGGAGGGTTGTATGCAGAACATACTTTCAGGTAGTCGATGCAAGTAGTTCCAGTATCCCTCTTAACATTCAGTAGATGTCAAAAATAGCTACTGTAAAATCGCTCACGAAAGAAAGCAGTAAATGAAAAACAAAATGGGTTAAGTACAGTTAGTACTTTACACCACTGGTCAGGAGTGTAAACTTTTGATGGTGATATGAAATGGAAAAGGAACTTCCACATCCCATACCACAGTGACTCATGAGATGAGTAGGCTATATGATAGATGATATATATCCCAAGGCTTATCACTGCTTTATTTCATCTTTTCAAAAACAAATTTGATGGCTCAACACAGTTTTGACTTGTCAGTGTTATACATTCTCTTACTACAACCATGCATGCAATGGCATAATAGTGTTTGAAGGCACTTCTCCACTTTTCATGCGAAAGTTGATAAGACACAGCAATATGATGAGTAAGACACAGCAATATATGAGTTTACGTATACAATATGAAGCTGTACAATAAAACTTTAGTTATTTGATTAAAAAAGGGTTTAGATTCAACTGACACGATGAGTTACGTTCATTCCACGCTTTCACAAATATAAACCGATCATGTTTCTTTCTTTATTTTTTCTCCTTAATTAAGTCATTGCCAAATCCCCCCCATGTGTGTATAGCCCTCGTCAGTGCCAACCACTATGGCTTGTTTGGTCTGGGGAGAGTGTAGACAAACCACATGTCTACTCTCTGATGCACACTTAGTCTCCAGCCACTTTAATTTTTAGTTTTGTTAATATCTTATTAAGAATATCTTATTTAGAGCACACACACACACACACACACACACACGGTGGCCCCCCATAGAAATACATTGAAAAGTGACTGTGGCAAGTATTAAATAATCTACTAAGGGAATAAATACATAACTTTGTTAACGACCATGACTGGCGATATTGCAGCTATCACACATTATGATTTCTTAATAATTGACACGACCGTTTTTGCAATATTCATAGTGAAACAGAGGCTACAGGTCTGCAGTCGCGTGCAGAGGGGTGTCTTGACTTCCCTCCAGGCTTACAGCGGGCGAGTGGGGCCACTGAGGCAGCGTAGCAAGCCCAAAATGAGTGGCTATCTGTGACTCGGTATGGTATTTTATTTCCCCCTCTCGATTTTAGCGTTGGGCCATGGGACAAATAATGACAACATAAGATTAATACTAGGGGACAGGAAGCGTATTTGTGAGGGAAAGTTCATAATAAGACTTAAACACATTAAACCAAGCCCTTTGCCGGAGACTTTGATGATTCGAGACATAATGAACCAGGATTTGAGAGTAATCGAGTGTGTTGCATTAATCAGTAGGCTATTGATTAATAAAAATGTAGGCTATAGGCCATATCAGGGTTGGCCGACGACAGGATTATATTTTACCAGACAAATAATACATTAATCAGCATTTTCTTAATCACCGTGTATAACCTTAAATGCGTGTTTGCTACATGCATCCAGCTCATAATTACACCTCGTTATGTTAGCGCTGCCCTTCTTTCCACTTTATCACAGATGCGATTGCGACCTGTTTTTATTAATTAGTTAACTAAATAATATATAATCTAGCTAGCCCTGGTCCCCCTGGAACATACGAGCATCATAATGTGAGCCATGGCTACTTTAATGATTAAAGTAGCTTTTTTGGCAAGCGATGTCTGCATGATAGTAGATTAAAGTTTAATCTACTATCATGCAGACATCGCTTGCCAAAAAAGACAGCTCATTCAACTATAATATGTAAAACCTACAGATTGTTTTGTTTTGTTAAATGTTAATGTCAGATTTGTGACTTTATACATTGCAGACAGACAGTCACTCACTGCTTGCTTGTGTAATATCCACGTTCCCATTTTTATTGCGTTTTACTCCGTCTTGGTTCAGATTCAGCTTCGGAACCCTGTTCATTACTTAATTCATAACAAGACACTGAACCCTGTTCATTACTTAATTCATAACAAGACACTGAACCGAGAAGACTTATAAAGCGCTGATCAGTAGCGGAGCTTAGTGTGTAAAGCCCGATGTGGGCTTTGTCATATAACGTGTTGTTTTACATTGAAAATAGCAGACATACAAGCTCACAACGCAGCGCCTTGTGACGTGTTGTGACCTTGTAGATTTGATATTTTCAACGCACAATATAGGCCGATCCATCAGCTGCATCTTTAAGAGCGAGTGGCCGTACTGAGTAGCCTATGTCAAAATAAAGTGTTCTATGGTTGGATATGGAATACATCCAGAGGTTAGAATATCAGCCATTCTAGGGATAGAAAGTTTTGACTTTCACATCATGTTTTACTATTCATTATAGGCCTACTGAAAGTATTATTGAAGGCCATAAACCCGGGCTCATCGGTTCATCCTTCAGTGCATAGCACGACAGTTTTGTATAGTCCCAAGCAGCATCACATACCCGCATACCCACTTTTGGATTAGTCATGCGTCCGATTAATTTAGCTGCATTTCATAATATCCCTACCGAGTGCTTAGCTCAGTATTGTTTGGCACTATACTATCAAGGAAAGTCTTAAAATCTTCCACATGTAAAACATGTCACTCAAATGTAACCTCCCTCACTATGTTCTTCCCCGGTCAACTGGGTGTCACCTCTTGAACACAAGTGAGCTCAGCTAATGATTGGATGGTGAGCTGCAGCAAATACAGTAGCCTACAGTATAAAACAGTGGAAACTGTAAATATACAAACATTTCACATACTGTGCAGTAGACAGTATGAACCTATTAAGCATGTCATCATCTAGCTGCTAGATATGCTAGATTCTAGCACAAAACATGCACTTTCCTGGGTGCTTTATGTAAAGGTGCACATCATTATGTTGGTGGCCACTGACTGTGACACTGGTAGCTTAGGAGGACGTTGTGCCATACCCATTGAGTTACAGTACATAGGCTGTACACACACACAAAAGGTACAAGGACTGAGGAGCTACAATACATTTATGTTGGTGCAACTTTAGCCTGCTGCTTCACGTTTCTATTTCTAAGAACCTAGAGATGGTTAAACAGTGCTGTAATGGAGTTTCTAGGATTGAGGGTCTTGAAAGAGTAAATAAAGAATGTATCCCATTAGCGGGGCTTATTCACCTCGGCACGGTGCCACCGGCACCAGCGAGGGAGGCTTATTTCCCAGCCTTCAACCTGTGTCCTTGGGATCACTGCGCCGGCGGCAAGGGCAAAAGATTACCACTGCAACAGCAAAACGCTTGTTTCTTTGTTTTCTTCCACCACTCCAGCGACAAAGCCTGGTGGTGGTGCGCCTCTCGTCTCCGGAAAATTGCTTCAATTGCTTTCCTTTGAAAGCGTTTGATCAAAATCGTGAATCAATATGCCGACAGCCGCAGGGCTACACGAGCAGAGGTGAAAATGGACCTGCAGAAGCAACCGACTGCAGTAATCCTCTTGCTGCTGACGATTACTTTTCAGCATATATATAAATGGCTGCTTTCAAATGTATTACTTAAAGACTCTGCTTTACAGTTACACATACGGCACATCTTCTCCTGCAGAAGGTTTGCAATGCCATATGCTTTCCACTGGTACAGGTGCATGTAATTCACATGTAGGAGTTGCCCAGTGGCCTAATCCATTCAGGAAATTCAATTCATTCCCACCAATTTGAATTTAAAAAGAATCACACCCGTGTGAAGTGAGGGGCGCTCTTGTCGTCGTACATCATCCAATAAAAACATAATATACTTCATGAATTAATTTGTCAACTTATGTTATTATCTTTTAACCATGATACTTTTTTTTTTTACCATGATCATGTAAGATGACAACTGAATTTAGGTGATGGTTTAGCGATTTGCTCGTCTATGACGTACATTTTTCTTTCATTGTCAATGTCATGTAATGTTTGTGTTGCCACAACTTTACGTCATAATTCAGGCACATACATGTAAATTCTCCTTTCATTGTCAATGGCAATTGTGAGACGTGGCAGGACGAAAAGCTGTATATAGGAGGGGCTAGCGAAAACACACTGTTTTTCTAACAAAATCCAAACCTTTCTGACCCAAACCAAATTGTTGTAGGCAGTCTATGCAAGTTTCTTTCTATAGCACGTTTCAACGACGACAATGTACACAAAACTAGTGCATAACAAACGGTATAGACATTACAAAAAGGACATTTGACTACAATTAAAAAGTGTTAAGATAATAGATATAAGACTAGAGAATAAAAATAAACTAAAACTGCAGTACTACAATATTATAATTTTTATTGTACAATGTATACGACTCCAGTACCGTATGTAGCCCATATGCGTGTGAGAGAACATGAAAGACAAATCCCTGTTCCACTCGCCAGTCTGGAGGAGATGCAAAGCTGGTTCTGAGGGTGTGGTGCGTGCGATATGCAAGTCCGGGATCAAATAAGTGATTCATCAAAATGAGTTATCATCTTCATCTCCCACAAACATCTACAAAGACCAAATTAAGTCCGCATTTAACGGACCCTGGGCAGGGGATCTGTCCGGGCAGAGGCCTGTTTGGGGCGGTTCTGGACAACCGTGGGTCTGAACGACTCGACACCAGGCACTGCACTCCCTGTGGTGGTGTGGAACGCGTGTGTCGAATTCGAAGTTGGTGGGGCGAACGGTTCTCGAGTTACGTGCATTTATACGATAGATAGATTATCTATTATTTGTCGTAATCGAGTAAGTGGTGCATGGTGCACACGGTGCACTCTGATCAGCCACACTCCTCCCTCCCCCCCGGGGTCCCTCTGGCATGCCCTCAGTGTGGTAGCTGCCACCTACAGAGCTGTCGACCTACATACAACATCACAACAGACAAACAAGAAAGGAGAATGCAAATCTCTGCCAGGAGCAGTGGTGGGGGAGAAATAATACTCAAAGGTTTTTACTTGAGTATAGTATAACAAAAGGATATCGCATAGATGCACCTGGGACGTATCCTCAGTGATGTATCCCATGGTCATTGGGGTTTCGGGTCTAGAAGTAGTAATTGTGCAGAAAGTCCCATAAGTTCACAATGACTCGCATCGCTCATTGTGCTATTTTCAAATGGCCAAAATGTATAGGACTGACCGACAAATAATTGTCGTGAAGTAAAAGTACAAGATCATGTAGTGGAGTAGAAGTCAAAGTATTGGAAATTGGAAATTAAAAAAGTTTAAATGCTACTTAAAGGGACATTTCACCACTGGAAGAAACTTCTTCTTTCGTGTATCATCCTCAAATGTCCAACTCAGTATCGAGTAGCCACGCCCTTGTCTCTGGTCCCACGTGGAAGAGGCCGGCCTCCAAAGGAGGTCTGTACAGGGGGGCAGGTGTTAATTATGTGCTCGGCAGACTGCTCGGGCTCGCCGCACTTGCATGCTGCACTGTCCGCCAAGCCCCACCTCTTCATTGATGATTTGAAGCAGCCGACTCCAGTGCGCAGGCGGTTCAGTAGTGTCCACTGCCGGCGTGGCAGGTCCTCTCCTTCAACGCCACCACCCGGGTCAAGGATGTAGTGGTGCATACGGGAGGGCCCAGCAGACTCCCACTCCCTCCTCCAAGATGCCGTCAGCCATGCACTGGTGGACGAGTTTTCCGGGATGGAACGCAACATGTCCTGTGGCGCCTTGTTGTAAGGGTGGCAGGACTTCAGTCTGTTTGGAGGCTCTATTTCCACTGTAGTGTTGTGTAGGATGTGCCAGTCGTGCATTTTGGCTTTCCTTGCTAGCTTGATGGTAGCAGCCTCTCGTCGGAGGCCGGCCGGCGCAATTCCTGCAAGAACTGGCAGGTAGGAAACAGGAGTGGGTCTCCATGATGAAGTTCAACCGCGGTGCCAGACGGTGTCATACGCGGGTCAGGTCAAGTAGCACCACCCCAGCTTTCTCGTTGGCCTGGAAGCTGTCTTCGATGTCCTGCGTGAGCAGTGTGACCTGGTCCACAGCTGACCTGCCGACCTGCCTCCCGACGGAAACCAGCCTGTTCCCTCGGGAGTTGTGGGTCCACCACCAGTTCAATGCGGCTGTGGATCATCCTCTCCAGTATCTTAAATGGGACGCAGAGCAGCGAGATGGGTCTGTAGGCCTTGGGGTCTTCTGCAGGTTTATTAGGCTTCAGCAGGGCTATGACAGAAGAGCGACGCCAGGTCTTGGGGAGCTTGGACCTCTGGAAACACGACGAGAAGAATGCACAGAGCCAGGCAGATGTAGTTGCACTTTGGTGGATCACAAACTCCGGGTGGATGTTGTCGTGTCCTGGTGACTTGCCTTGCTTCATCTTGCTGATGGCCTCTCTGAGCTCAGCTGTTGAGAAGTCTCCTGAAAGGTTGGCATTGGCTCTAGCCGCCCTGGAGAGGGAAGAAACCTCTCGCGATGTCAGGCGGGCGAAGTTCTTGTCTGCTCCAGGGAACCGGCCGTTCTTGAGGAGCTGGGATGCAATGGCATCTGCTGTCACCGGACATGTGGGAGGTGATGTTTTTCTACCAGTCAGCTGGTTAATGGTCTGAAATGGGTGAAATCGACTGACTCGACGGTTTCAGTCCATCTGGCTTTACGGGTGGCGTCCAGCTTTTGTAAAAGTGCCGATGCTGTCACATCCACCTCTTCCCTTGAGCTAGCTTGTTGGTGGTCACGTAAGAGGTGGCAGCATTCTTCATCCCATCCTGGGATATAGCTCTTGTTGAAGCCTCATGGGATGGCTTTCTTAGCTGCCCTCAGGAGGACGTTGCAGTAGGCAGTGCACGCACCATCCACATCCGGAGAGTCTGGGTCCGGGAGTCCGACTGTTCGGTTTTGTGTCTCTGCTGTGAATGCCTGCCAGTTGGCCTTCCTAAAGTTCCATCTCCTGACCGGTTTACCCGCTACTGGCTACACCAGTGAAGGGACCTGGATGATGGCCGGTCGGTGGTGGGATCTGGGGAACCGGTCAAGGACGCGTCTCTCTGGTGTGGGGTCAGCACTGCGACACATGGCGAAGGCCAGGTCAGGGTTCGTGTGGGTGTTCCACCTGGAAGAATGGAAGCTTGGGTGTTCTTTAGGGTCATAGAGGAGCAAGGCATCTGTGTTTGAGGCCCATTCGCTTAGCGCCTCCCCATCTGCAGATGCGTGGCTGTATCCCCAATCAGTATGATGGCAGTTGAAATCCCCAGCGTAGATGGCGGGTGCCAGGACCAGCGGGAGTGCAGATGCAGTCAACGGTGATGGTGGAGGTTTATATATGTTGACCACCGATGTTTCCTGGATTTTGGTAACCAGCCACTCGACGCTGGAGTCAAGCGGGGACTGGCCACCATCTGTCCAGCTGATGTCAGCCATCACAAAGGTTGCCACCATGCCGTCTACTGAAGATGGACCCAGATAAATGGAATCCGGGCATCCTGAGCTTTTCCTCATCCGTACAATGGGTCTCCTGGAGCAGGACAACAGCTACTTTATTGGACTCGGCCAGATTGTGTACGACCTCCAATTTGGCTGGGGTAAGGCCCTCAATGTTGAGTTGGAGCACTGAAAGACCTTGGTGCTGGACAGTCGGGATGGACGCCCGTCCTGGTGTGGACCATTAGTTTCACAAGCTGGTCTTGCACTATTTCTTGTTACTTGCAGAGGAGGCCACGTGGAGGCTGTCGTCTTCTCTCTCAAGGAAGAAACTAAATGCTTTGTAGTAAAGTATTTGTAGTAGATAGCACACAGTAGCACAATTTGACATTTGCACCCTATGGCCAGAACAATGATGTCTGTAAAGTCTGTTTGACTAGGGTTTGACTGGATTGCTGCATTACTACAATGCCCATAATGCTTTAGTGCACTTCCCCTGCTTGTGGAGAGTGGGGTGGCTGCGTGGAGGTCTGACTTTGTAGTCCAGGAAGGAAGTGAGACCACATTTTCATGTGTCATGTGTCATGAACATGGTGTCATGACTAAAACATAAAAAACACACATTACACACATAACACCAGGAAAGTGTTTCTTGTATCCTAAACACCATTAAAATATACTCAGGTTGCAAAAGGAGTGAATTAAGTGGCCCTAAGTACAGTACTTAAGTAAACTTACTTTTACTTCCAGCTGCCACCTACAGAGCTGACGACCTACATACAACATTACAACAAACAAACAAGAAAGGGGAATGCAAATCTCTGCCAGGAGGCACGCCTAAATAATACTGTGTGTGTGTGTGTGTGTGTGTGTGTGTGTGTGTGTGTGTGTGTGTGTGTGTGTGTGTGTGTGTGTGTGTGTGTGTGTGTGTGTGTGTGTGTGTGTGTTACACACAAACATGTTACAAACCTCAGTCTAGTCATGATCGCTGTCTGACACCTGTCACTGTTGGCATTCGGCTGACGTGGACCATTTTGAATAGAGATGGATAAATGATTGAATTCTGTCAAAGCTGTCCAGATCCATCTTAACATCCACCATAATTTTCTGCATGTGTGTACAGCTGTACACACATGCAGAATAGCTAGACACATGCTGGAAATTCAAAAAATTAAAAAGGGGGGAATGTGGCAGTGGCAATGTGCTTGTGCGTGCGTGTGTGAAATTCAGTCAAGCAATTTCCCTAAAAAAAAAGAAAAATCCCCAAATGTAACTTCCTGATACCAATGGAACAATGATGATCAAATAAGGAACACTTTTTTCTTACTAAATCAGTAATTTGATCAACTCAAAATATACACAGCATTACGTTACACAGCATTTCAGGTATGAAACAAAAGAGATATACATGAACCACAAGTGTTTGTCGCTGTCAGAAGTTAACAATAAATCGCCCCCCCCCCCCCATCACTGCTGATGCTCTCCGACACCTCTATATAGGGATCCAACCCCTTATTGTGACCGGGAAAAAAATGAAAACTGTTTTCCTATCTAGGGTGGCAGCTTTCGGACTCGACATTCAATCGGTCTGGTGGCTGTCAGATAAATTGCCTCAGTGCCATTGTCCGTATAGTTGCCGGCATGTTGAAGAGTATTGCTGAAGGACCGGGGTGGGGGTGGGAGGGGGGTGGCTGCTGGGGAGTGCTGTGCCACTGAGCTAAATTGCGGGAGAAACCAAAGGTGTGTGGAAGCGTAGGTCAGAAGATGGGGGGGGTCAGCAGAGAAGCCAATCGATAAAAGAGTTGTTAAAATTGCACGATCAATAGAAGGGATGATTCTGAGCATTGGCCTTCTTACTTGCACTTTATAGGACTAACTCGGGGAGGCTGGGACCCGAGGAGATTATGAAGCTTAAAGGCAGCAGCTGTTTTGTCTTCATACTCCACCAATAATACAATCAACTGTATGTGGGGCCCGGCAACAGCCTAACCTAATGGCTAGAGAATTGGGCTTAGAACTTGAAAGGTGCTACTGCTTATTATAAGTGTCAGGGTGGGACTTTATTTCTTCCAGGAAATAAAACGTCTGGGTTTCTGAGGCTAGGGTGGGACTGGCTGGGAAAAACAAGATAATTTCTTTCAAAGTGTGATGTGCACCCCCCCTGGTGAGGTGCCAGCGCATTACAGGGGATCGGGGCACAGAGAGAGGCGCTCAGTCTAATACGTTCAGGTTATAATACTTGGTGCTACTAAGATGACTTACACCCAGCGGTAACCTGGCTGATACACCTATTTTTGCTTGAAGAATAGAATCCGTTGCACGGATTTAATCAAAGTCCATCTTTGACAGTAAAACAACTGAACAACAGGAGGTTAGTTTATGCCTGCAGCCACTACAGCTGGACAATTAGACTTCCTGTTAGGCCGATGGTCAGGTCAGGTGATGAGAGGGCAAAGGGGCAACACATTTGTGGCTCTGCTCTTCAACACAAAGGACCCCAGTTCAACAGGCATTCTACAGATGGACTACTATGACTGGAGGCATCACTGCCTGACATGGGAACTGCACATGCACTCAAGCACAAAGCGCTGCTGAGGGTGGTACGGAGAGCACCAAGCATCAGTGCATGCAAGCTAACTTCCCTCCATCCAGGATGTACAGTATACCACGGTCTGTGTGTCAAAGCAGCTCATAGGATTATCACCGACGCCAGCCACCCACCAACCACAGGCTGTTTCAGCCGATACCGTCTTGCAAGCGGTACCACTGCCTTAAGGCAGCCTGTCGTCACAGAGAGAGAGAGAGAGAGAGAGAGAGAGAGAGAGAGAGAGAGAGAGAGAGAGAGAGAGAGAGAGAGAGAGAGAGAGAGAGAGAGAGAGAGGTGGTAGAAGGTTATTCTCCAATGACTCATACTCCATTTCTGGATAACGCAGGAGGCTGAGTGAAATCTACACAGCTATTAGAGTAAGCACAGGCTCATTTAGATGTGTACACTGAGCTAATTTAGACCTCAGGAGGAAAATGAAACCTGCAGCTTTGTAATAAGAAAGAACACATATGAGATCTGAAGGGGGGAATTGTGTGTAGCAAAAATAAATAAAATAAAGTTTGCCTTGCCCACTCAAGCCCTCCAGGAGCCAATACAGTAATAATAGAATTATGAATCAAAGACATAAAGGTGGACTACGTATGTAGACTCAGTAGTATGTTACCCACAGGATGGATGCTGGATAATAACCTGTATATTCCCTGAGGAAAACGTTAAATGTAATGTTTACACTGAGCCACAGCATTGAAGCATGCCTCATAAACACCTCTGTAATGCTAATTTTAATTGGCACAGCGATGAGTCTGCCTTCTCGATTCGTAGTCGTGTGTGTGTTTGTGGGGGAAGGGCTCGGATGCAGCACGTACAGTATGTATGTGTTTGAGTTTAAATGTATACATCCGCCTTCTTGTGTATCATGTATCTTTGGATGTCCATGCATGTGTTGTGTACAGTATAAGGCTACACATGTTAAAATGTTGTATAATAGAGATGTGCATACATCTTTGAACTTTGTGTAAATTGTAGGTATAGAAAATGTCTTTGTTATTCATGCAGGTCACCATGTTTTCTGAACATCGGAATTTTATCGAATATTGTCTCTTCTCATACAGTACAGCATAGATCATACAGTATAGCACAGATCCAGCTATGAATGAACCGAGATGCCCCACTTGCAGTTTGCCTTGTCCAAACAGATCCACCAACAACACAGGTTCAACTCGCGAATAGATTTAACCAATATTTATTATAGAATGAGAATACAAGTGTGCATATGATATTTCATCTCAGCTCTGCTACATTTTTCTCCCTGCTCGGCACAATTAAACACCATCATTAAACATTAAGAGCAGGGAGATAGATATACAATAGCAACCCCCCATGGTGAACATAAATAGCAGGGCCCACCGGTGGTGCTGGGGTGGTGGTGGGAGCAAACATCACATAACCAGGAACCACATGCAGAAGGAAGGCAGGAAGAGAAGGCAGTCTAGGGGAGCTTAAATACCCTGACCAATTGGTCAGCTGACTGCCACATCAGCGAATGACACGTCGGTCTTGCAAAACACTGAATACACCCATATGGTAATGCAGCATATTAACCCCTTGAGAATAAGTATGCACTGCATGGAGCCACTCGATTATACCTGCCTGAACTAACTCCACAAGCTAGGCATGATAACCTCTGCCCCAATATATAATATTTTTCTCAGACCAAGTACGAGTAGAAGTACTTAATTTTGTGTGTGTGTGTGTGTGTGTGTGTGTGTGTGTGTGTGTGTGTGTGTGGTGGGAGACTTGGGAGAGAGATTGATAAAGAGAGGGGAAGAGGAGCGCTCTGATCACGTTCCAAGGCGGATATCTCATGTTGTGTTTATACCGACCCGTTGCATATTGATCGTTCAGTCTAGTGTCAATTGAATGTTTTGGTACTCGGTTCAGATTATCAGGCCTTGGTTCCGATACAGAGTACGAGAACTTTAGGGTGGTATCGGCCTGAGTACCCGATATTGGTATCAGCACAACTCTATAGTTATAGTGGCCGTGTTTTGCAAAACACATTTATATTATTACTTTATATATTACTACATTTTATCGATACATTACACAAATCGGTATACACTATCTCTATAGTCATGTGATCAACACGGACCTGTCCGCTTCCCCATGCATATTCCATCCCTATTGGCTAAGATTGCCTTCCAAAGTTTGCAAGATTGGTCAGTTTTTAACAAAATGCCTCAAACCATGAACCATTTTTCATGCACATTCCCACTAGGCAGAGGAAGGAATGCCACTTGAAAATGTACACATCAACCTCATGGTGGCGCTATAACTAGCCCATTCGTGTATTTACCTATAACTACACCGATCTGTGTAAAACTGTGTATGCACAATAGAGGCAAAGGAAAATCCTTTGACCTGTATTTTTCACATATGCTCTTTATAGCGCCACCAGGAGGCCGACTTATGTAAAACCCATTTTTGGATATTAGGCTACTCCTTCAGATTTTATCCAAATATATTTTCAAATAATAGTAGAGTAAAAAGTTTAAAAAAAAATGGCTCTGAGATGTAGTGGCGTAGAAATAAAAGTATTGGAAATTGGAAATACTCAAATACAAATACCTCACAAGTGTACTATAAAGTCCATAACATTTATTAATATTTAATATAACATTTTAATTACTTCCTTAAAACGAAAACATGCTGCGTGATGATGTGTCAAGGTTCACATCAATAAAAGCCAATAAAAATGATGCCCGTTACCAAGGGCAGGTCTCCGTCTAGAGACGACGTAGTATTCAATCGTGTCATCCATCACAACACTCATCTCAGGAGCTCTGTCGAGCCAGTTTAAATAATCTACAAAGCATCTTGTTTTACCAGACAATTGTAAGCATTTTGATTTATGCTCTGCAGAACCCGTTTGATTCCCATTGCTGCATCGTCCTCCTAACACAGGTGGTTTTGATTAAAGAACTATTCAGTTTTTAATCTCATTCAAGATGACATGACAGTGACAGATGGCAGTGTATTACTCGTTTTAAACTTAATCATCACGCTAAAGTATGTATATGGTTGTGTATAGGTGAGAAATAATCCCCTGGCTTTGCTGCACGTCTCTGTCACTTTGCATGTGCATACATGTGGTCGTGCATGAGACGGATTTAAGTCCCATAGCCTGGAGGGATGCGATGCTCTGATTGGTTGAGAACTCAGATTCTAAATAAAATGCCCAAATTAACCATTTTAACCCGTCTTTAAGTACAGTAGGCTAAATGTACTAAGTTACTTTCCACCACCGCCTGTACGACAGCAGGTGCTTGAATAATTATGCCAAACTGGACTGAAAGCGTGTACGCACTATTAATAACATGCATTAAAATAGGTGTGTACTGCATTACATGTTTTCTGCGATGGCTTCCATCTGCCCCTGTGGACACAAACATGTGTGTGCCTCATCTCTATTAAAGGAGAATTCCATACTAAAAGGCTTTCTTACCTTTCTTTGTAGTTGTTACGTCCCCATCAAAGAGGTCCAGGTGTTATTTTGTGCAAAAGCTCCTTATTGGCTATTTCCCCTACCATAAGCCCTAAATGAATTGCATTGCATTGAATGGGATGTATGGGGTGTTGTGCTAATTCACTTATTTCCATCGAAATAAGTAGTAAACTGTGCCGCTTGGGTTATTATTTACATTATGAAGAGAGGATATATACAAAAAAATTATAATTTTGAGCGATGGAAATAAGCGAATTAGCACAACACCCCATACATCCCATTCAATTCAATGCAATTCATTTAGGGCTTATGGTAGGGGAAATAGCCAATAAGGAGCTTTTGCACAAAATAACACCTGGACCTCTTTGATGGGGACGTAACAACTACAAAGAAAGGTAAGAAAGCCTTTTAGTGTGGAATTCTCCTTTAAATCCCACATCAACTGCGGTGCTCTGTCTCCGAGTCTTTTTGTCTCTGCCAGCAGGCCAACATACACAAGAGTATTTAAGCCTTATTTTAGCCCCTGTAACAAAGTTTAGAGTGCCGATGCCTGACAAAGTCAATTAATATGGAGACTGAGGTATATACATGTATGCGTATGAGTCTGAGAGAGGGAGCAATGCAGAAACAACTATGGCCCCCTAGCCAGCTAGGTCAGCGAAGTCTGGATGTCGGTAGTAATGATTTAATATTCATAAAATACCAATCTGTGCTACATAACTGTATAAATAATCAGGGGCTGAAAACGTCTGCCAGCTGTGTGTGATGGTTGGGTGTTGGACGAGCAGCCCCTTCCACCCAGTGCTCCACTGACGTGAGACTGACGCATGATTCCGTTCAAAGAGACCCGCCCTTGGTAACGCCCCGCCTGCCTTTGATTAACCCATTCTGACCCGAGATCAGATTCATACGAGGTTTCCGCCGGACACACACTGGTCTGATGAACCCATTCTGACCTGAGATCAGATTCTAAAAATGTCAGTCGCTCTTCGATTTTTCAAAAATGGCAGACCTACAAGCTCGTATCGCGCCACTCGGTGGCGCGATATGAGCTTGTAGATCTGCTATTTTTCAATAGCTAAAGCATAACATGATGCCGACACCAAAATGGGTGCCCGGTCAGAATGGGTTAATGTAATTTATTTGTATGCGTTATGAGTCTTGATGTCAAAGTCAACAATATCTATGTATATCCATAAGCAAGCACGCTAGCAGATGTTTGATCAAAATAAACTTGAAACATTATTGTAGGCTACTGTAGAAAGGCCTCTTTCCTTCCTCTTTATTCTTTTTAGTATAATAGTATTAGTTTAGTATAATTAGTAGTTTGAATATGGCATTGTTGTTGCACAGCCCCTAATGTTACTTCTTTGTTAAGTATTTTTGTTGAGGGGCACTAGCCCCCCTATATTCAGCTATAGTGTAGATTTGTCGCCTAACACAATCATTGAATGCCATTGACAATGGAGAATTTACATCATAAACTCGGTGTTGTCCCTCGGCCAATCAGGGACCACCGTTCTTACCCCAACAAGCAATCAACACCTTTGGAATACTAGGACATTCAGTCATTCTTACACTCTCAAAGCGTGTTTTTAGAAAGGAACGCTGCCGGCAGCGGCGTCACAGGGCGCCACCATCTTTGACTGTTTTTGACATTGACAACAACGAGCTCTGACCAAATCACAGGAAGGCGGGGCAGCCGGGGCGTTACCAAGGGCAGGTCTCCGCCTAGAGACGGACGTAGTATTCAATCGTGCAAATCATGTCATCCATCAACACTCATCTCAGGAGCTCTGTCGAGCCAGTTTAAATAATCTACAAAACATCTTGTCGTCTTACCAGACAATTGTAAGCATTTTGATTTATGCTCTGCAGAAATCAAAATAAAGATGTTGGTGACAAATATTAAATGTGTTGCATCAAGTTTTATAATTAATAACAATAAGTTGCTGCTTCTTCGCCTGGAAAGGAGACAGCTACGGTGGTTCGGGCATCTGGTTAGGATGCCTCTCAGGCGTCTCCCTAGGGAGGTCCTCGAGGCAACGTCCCACTGGGAGGAGACCCCGGGGCAGAACAAGGCACAGTTGGAGGAAACACATCGACTCACTGGCCTTGGAACAGTGAGTAACAGGAAGTTACTCACTGTAAAAGTAATTTGTCTGTTGATTGTCAATGACAAATCTTGAGACGTGTGGGGACATGATTTAGCGGACATTTGACCGGAATTCTCTTACCGTGGTGAGGTCAATGGCAAATCACACTTGTGGGAAGTGAGGTGGCGCTCTTATACATCATCATATATCACATTCCGTGCTCAGCCAATCAAATCATCTCCTATGCCCACACAAAGCTGGGCATAGGAGAGGCTAGCGCCCCTCAAAAAGGACAGTACAGTATAGTATAGTGTACAGTATGTAGACTATTGTCTGCCTGGAAAGATAACACCACATTCCTATTGTTGTACTGGAGATGTTTTAGCAGGCAGTAAAACACTTTTGGGTTTTGGACAACCACTGATGCGACTAACTTCCAACCAGCACAACACACCCCCTCTGGACCTCTGTGATACACTCTGCAAGTTTGAAGTCGTCGACTGGTCGGATGGTCCAAGTTATGAGCGAGACAGACGGAAACAAAAACACGATGACAGTCTGTGCCTTTTTGCATATATTCTGTGCATTTGTAGTTAGTTACATGCGACGCATTAATTCCATCCATACACGATATGGATAGAAATATGTTATTCCTAAGCTCTTGTTGAATATTACTCTAAAAAAAAAGTATAATTCAACCCCTCCTCCATGCTTTTTCAACATACTGACCATGCCCAACAAAAAAACATAACCTAACCCGAACCCTCACATACAGCATAACATGAACAAAAATGTGTTCTGAACGGACACACAGACGCTGCTATAGACGGCTCAGCCTTTTTCAGAGCCAAGCCATATAAGTCACACAAAAAATATGGTTCTCCCTTTATTCTTATCTGTTGATAACTGTCCCCATTATGACTTCAGATATGCTCTAAATATAAACCACCTATTTCACTGAAGGAACATACGGTTCCTTCAGTTTGTAAGGGGTGTCATGTCTTCACTAGTGTCATGTCTTGACTTGACAGAATGGTGGCTGGGCTTCATAAATGTAGATTTGTCATGATAAACTTTCTTCTTTAGTATCCAGCCTTCCTCAGTTCATCAATCATTTCAAATGTTTTCTTGTTGAAATTTCCCCCATGGACGCCTTCATTGCCCTTGACCATAACCAATACTTGCCTTCCTTTGCCTATGGAAATGTTGTATGTTGGCTCTCCGTGCTCACTCTTTGTCCTGAGGTCCATTGTCCAGTCGGCTTCGGTGCAGAGGCTGTCTCTGATGACAGAGCACTTTCGATTTCCTAAGGTCAGCCCGTTGGTTAAGAAACGTGTTCGATCTCTTCCCACTATGATGGAAATTTCTTCAGGTGTAATCTCGGCAAAGGTACCGCCAGGATGCGCTGCCCAGACAAATCTGTTATCCATGTGCCCAACAATGGCTGCGTCCTGGCAGTTGCCATCCTCCATCAAGTTCTCCACGTAGGCTTGCCATGTGTTCATATTTGTGAATTTGGCTAAAGGTGGAGATTCGTCAAATAAGTCAGAAGTCAGCAGTGAGAGTTGTTAGCAAGCTGTTCTATGGGCTTTAGGTGCAAGGCCTCGAGCAGATCCCTGATCCTATGTCATAAACGGATTTTCATTTAGAAATGGTTGCAACGTGAAGGTGGGACATATAAGCATGCATGACATTATATATGACATCATATGACGTAACTATGCACATAGGGGATTTCTTTTAGACATTTCAGCAGCAACACTGAATGAAATGGGTTTAACGTGAATGTGTAACATTATGTATGCGCATATGATACCATATGACGGCGTAGTTGCAGTTTGCCGGGACGTTGTTCCATGGGAATGCAGATGGTCCATGAAACTGAACACTGCTTCTATGGATTATGGACAGAAAGCATAGCTTTCCCAGGTGACTTGAGAGTCGCACCCAATCTCTCAGCCTGTCTAGTAATATGTTATGTGATCAACCATGTCAAATGCAGCACTGAGGGAGGACTAGTAATGTGCGTAGAAGAGTTATAGTTCTAGTGTAAAAGAGAGGCTGCTCCCACAGACCACAGTATACGGTAGCACCACCCACTCTCTTTCACAATGCTGTCCCCCCCCAGTCAAGTCACGTGACTCTTATACCTGCCACCATGTGCGACCTCTAACTCTAGTCTGGGCACAGTTAGGCGTGCGGCGTGCCCCCTGATAACGATGGAGCTCAGTCCTTGTTGACCCAAATCAAGCACCCCTTACACTACAGGCACAGCTGGCTCCTGACCTAGACCAACAAACATGGCATCAAGTGCAAACTCCGACAGCCCCACAGACTGGCATCCAATGAACAGAAGGACAGCGGCCCATTAGAAGCAACAGCAGCCAGGGTCATCACCTCGCTGGAAGAGGTGCACAAAGTCAAAGATGCATGCAGTTACTCTTTCCTTATGTGTATGCATGTGCGGTCACTGTCAGTGACAAAGGAGAGGAGGTGAGGAGAATGGAGCAGAAAATGCATGCACAGAGAATGTGGCACTTACTAAAATGGAGGACGGACTGACAAAGAGTGAGGCGTTAGAAGAGCCAATTCCAACTATTGTAGGCAGCACACACAGCGGGTACTGTACTTGCTATCAATGCAAAGGCAGAGGAAGAGGCCTTGACTTGACAGAAATGAACTAGAGCAGTCCTTGGCTTAGACACGACATCAGGACATTATGTGACTGTAAGAAACCCAAAGGCTATACAGACTACAGGATACCGAGCAGCTGCCGCAGGGGCACGCACAACACATCGAACAGGCGAACACAGCTAACAACTCCTTAAGAATTGTAGATATGGACCCTTGAGAGAAAACAGAGAGAAGTGGAAGAAATGCAGGCTAGAACAAGGGATGGATACAAGACCTTTGTCAGATGATATACTGTAAGTGGTCTCATGGTGATGTAAGGGCTCGACAACTAAGAGCTATGTGCAGCCACTAAGCAGCTCCAGCTTTTAAGGCCAGTGTAAGTAATGTATAGGGAGCTTTTATAAAGAAACGGAAGATAACCCTGAAAAGTCAGTGATCATGACACATGACACAATAGGAATTCATTTCACAGACTACTGCTTTGCACCGATTGCAGGGAAACTCAGGTCCACTTTACTACATATAGGGACTACGACTCGACGACGATAAAAACAATGCAACTATATATAAATGTGTGTGTGTGTGTGTGTGTGTGTGTGTGTGTGTGTGTGTGTGTGTGTGTGTGTGTATATACACACACACACACACACACAGTAGCACCTGGGGACCAGTTCCACCGACTAGGGTAGGGGCCAGAGGGCACTGACAGGAGTATGTTCCCAATCCTGATAACATTTCAGTATGTCCTTTAGGTGTTGGAGTAAACAAGAACAAGAGTAGAAAGGCTACATTCAGCAAACATCCAACGGGATTTGAACCGAGAACCTCCTTCCTGTGAGACAACAGTACCAACCATATACACACACACACACACACACACACACACACACACACACACACACACAGGTATATATATATAGAGAGAGTATAGCACTTGGTATTCCCAGGCAGTCATTCGTCGAAATATACAACTGTCCCGAGTCCGCCTCCAAGATCAAATTAGATCTGACGTGTTCAGGTTAGAGATGGGCATTTTTGGTTATTTCTTCAAGTTAAATTATTGTATTGAGTATTCGAGTACTCACAAAAAGAAAATCTAGCGCAAGAATAAGGCCTGAAATGAACACCCGAGTGGAAATAAAGGTTGATTTTTGTGTAAACAAACTTTGAAAACAAAAGTGTGTAAACAAAACAAACATTGAAGACAAAAGTGTGTAAACACAAACATTGAAGACAAAAGTGAGGATGCAAATTGTGATTGGGTGGGAGATGTGCCATTGGTTGACAATGAGATGATGTATGATGATGTATGATGATAAGAGTGGCCCTCACTTCACAAGGGTGTGATTATTTTAAACCGATGAGATGACTCATTGCGGTGCATCAGACATTATATGTTTCAATACGTGTGTTACTGTGTTCATGCACTGCCTGTCAGCAGCACAACAAGCTCAGCTGTAGACTATATGTTGTCACGTTCTGTCGCGCTAATGAAACCCTAGATGGGATTATTGTCATGTCAGCACTATCAGAAGATGTAACCTGCAGGTAAAGTAATCTGTCACTCTGCAAGTTTAACTAAAGTTTTTTCCATCTGTCCAAAGTCATTTCTGATAGCCTGCAGGCTACAGCCCTGCACTCCTAGAGATACACAGATACAGATTGATTGAAAGTGAAACATGCAAATTGATGTAAACATACATAAAGATATTCATACAGATATTTTCAGAGATCACTTAGGTACAGTTCAAAGACGCGTTTGGTACAATGAAACGCATCACATCGCATCACATCAAGCCAGTCACAAGCCGCCATGCCATGATCCAGTATCTGGAGTACTCCACCACCCACCAAGTACGAGCCCCCTTCTGAGAGGAGGTTCTCAAGGAGGTTACTGAGAAGTTGCAGACTCGCGACAACGCTATAGGTCCGGTGATGCATCTGCCAAGGCACTGGTCAGATCGCGACTACATATATGCCCATATATGGAGAATCCCTGATGATGTCACGTGATGTCATGACTTGAGGCATGTCCATATATGGAGGCATGACAAGCCAGCGGGAAATGCACATTTTCATAGTAAATGCGACCTGTGGTCGCAAAAAAGATTCGATTGCACGTTGAACGAATACTGCCGTCCAAAGCGAGTACTCTAGTATTTTCTCCATGCCCATTCCACATTCAAGTATGGTCGTAATATCAGCTCAACAATCAATCATAGCTCATCCAAAATATATTGAGCTGTGTTCATTTCCTCATGAGTATGAGGTTTCTCTTTCTTTCTTTATTTTGTAAGGCTGCAGCAGAGCCTCTCAGCCCTGTCTATGTTGATGAATTATTGACCTTTCCTTAGCCCAGCAGAGCAGCAATAACCTGGAACATTACCAAACCCATAAAAATGTAAAAGAAATTAAAATACGGGAAATTTAAACCTACAAAGAGTCACAAAGCTTTTCGTGAATCGTTCTTCAGGCCTGCAGTATTAAGATATGGGCTATATATTTTATTTTTTATTTTTTTAAACAGTCAAAGAGGTGCATAACTTTCCTTTCCCAATAGGCTATTATAAAATATGTATTGGCTAACAAACAGAAGCTAGGCCAGTTTTGACTAGTTCATATAAGTGTTATAGTATAGTTCATATAAGTGTTATTAGTGCTATAGTTTGACTGAAGCTGCACGGCAAGTTAATATGCTTTTTGGTCTCGACAAATGAAAAACTGAGACACAGGCTATAATGAAAATCCACGGTCAAATACATAATTGTGGGGGACCTTAACATGAAAAGGTTCGAGAACCACTGATAGCAACATCTTGCTATCAGACAAATGTCAAAAGATTTAGAAGACATATTTGTAGAATTGGTCAACATTGTATTAAACTGTATTACTATTAGCCTATTGTTGCCATAACAGTATGAAAATATTGAGCACTCAGTAGGCCCTACTTATATTATATATAGGTAGGCCTACATATCACACACACACACACACACACACACACACACACACACACACACACACCCTGTGAGCACATCTAAGCGTCAGGAGCGTGAAGTTGAAGCTGAAGTTTTCTTCTTCGTGGGGTTTTTAGACAGCTGGTAGAAAATAGGCTCCACCTCCGCGCCCGACGGACGCGACGGACAGACTCAAATGGACGCGACGGACAGACTCAAATGGAAGCCGCGCACAAGCGTGAAAATGAAGCGCGTCACCCGGCAGTGATAGACACTAGCCAATGGAACAGATGCAGCCTGCAGCCCATCCACTGGGCGGGGTTTTACTTGTAGTTTTCTTCTTTCACGCTGTCAAACGCCCCCTGGGAGGGAATTGTGAAGCCATGTCAAGGGATACAGGAAGACATCTGGGCAGTGGGCAGCTCGAAGTAACATTCTGTCCAAATTATTAACAAAACATCGTCTGAAGAAATGAAAGGCGGTGGTTCTCATGTTTGCTTCAGATCACCCCTGTAATCTTTTCATCCATGGCACCCCTGGCTGAATTATATTGTCATTTACTGTAACCCTGATCCATGATGACATTGAAAATAACTTTATACTTTATAAAATAGCCCGTTCTCTTCAGCCTCCACAGCCCTTCTCATCAACATCATCATCATCTCCGTGGTAGTCTAGTGGTTAGGGTGTGGCGCTCTCACCGCCGCAGCCCGGGTTCGATTCCCGGTCAAGGAACACTGTTTTATGATGAATTCCTGTTCTGTTCTTTAACTATATAGAAGTGTCTATTTGTACGTCTTTAATGTTTTGATGAATTGAACAATGTGGACCCTGTTGTATGTTGTATGGCTCCCCCATATCTTACAAGTATGATTGAACCCTACAAACCCTCCCGCGCACTCAGATCAGCCAACGCAGGGAAACTGGAAGTACCCTCACTAAAAACGCCGGGACAACGCTCCACACGTCCCAAACTCTTATCCCTTCTGGCTCCAAAACTGTGGAATGCACTTCCCATTGCAGTCAGAACTGCAGCATCACTCCCAATCTTCCGCCGTAGCCTGAAAACCCACCTTTTCAGACTCCATCATGGCCCATAGCACTTACCCTAACCCCTTAGATAGCATTTCTGTTGGCTTAGATAGCATTTGACACAGACTTATAGCATGTTATGTAGACAGCACTATAATTGTATTGTATATAGTCATAGCACGCCATAGTACATATGTATAGCATAGTAGTGAATATGTATAGTTTATTATGTATAATGTATGTATAGTTTCATCATATAGATATTCCACTGTTACCTTCTTAGCTTACGCATGTCTCATGATAAATGCTTTTATGTGATGTATTCCCATGCTTTTGTTCTTGCTTAAATGTAAGTCGCTCTGGATTAAGAGCGTCTGCTAAATGCCTAAATTGTAAATTGTAAATTGTTGTAAACAAGTGTAATGCTTAATTGGGTCGTCCACTCACAGTTAACAGTCTTTGTATTGAGTTTGTGCTTGAAATGTATTGTAATTCTGCAAACTGTTAATAAATATTTAAATCAATCAATCAAAAATCTCCTTCTCACCGCCGGGTGACACACTTTTATGCTTGTCGGCAGCTTACATCTGACGCGGAGGACAGCGTCAGATGTAAGCTGGCCGTCGCGCAAGTCGTCGGCGAAAACAAAACTAGTTTTAAAACTCCTCGGCCGGGAGGCGAACCCGGGTCCCCCGTTCCAAAGGCACGTACGTTAACCAGTCGACTAGACAGTCATGACTGGATAGCAAAGTAGCAACCCAGCAACATATAGCCTACACTAGAATGCGCCTTTGTCTGTGTCAACATCAACGTCACTCTCACGCCCACTTCGCTAACTAAGAAATAGAGGACTACAGGCGTTTAAATAGGCTTCCGTGTGCGTCTCCTCTAGGAACCGCCCAAAGCCCCGGAAGGATTTAAAGTGAGACCTGACGCGACGTCCAACTGACGCCTTCACGCCTGACAGTGTATTCACAGGGAGTCACACACCAGTATAGCCCTCCAAGCAGAACCCAATGCTACTGAAGTTTCTGACATTTGTTCGACCCAGCGCATTGGGTCCTGTTGCACCACTACCATGCCACCTGGTACGCAGCCATTCTTAAACATAAACAACATGTTTAGCGCCTGTCTGCGCTCTTTGACGACATTTTTTCGTGTGAGCGTTTCTGAATATGTTTAGTATAAGTACCCATACATGCCGCTGCGAATATCTCCTGTGGCGCGGAAGCCGTTAAGTATTTTTTATCTTTGTTTGACCGATTTGGTCGCTTTGATTCTTCTCTTCCTTCCTTGTTTATTGACACCTCATTGTACCGCCTATCTGGCTAGCTAGTGGCGCTATAGCTATGACAGAGCAGATCAGAGGCAGGGACGTAGCCGCACAAGCCAACCGCACACCGGGAGGCGGTACAATAAACGGTAAACAAACAAGATTAAAAATACTTAACGGCTTCCGCGCCACAGGAGATATTCGCAGCGGGATGTATAGGTACTTAAAGTTCCCGAATTCAGAATAACTCAAGCAAAAAAAGACCGTCACACAGCGCAGATTCAATCTTAGAGAGCATTTTTACTTCTGCGTTCCGGAATTCCCATACGAAAATATAGTTATGACCAGGGACCCAACATAAAACTCATCAAAATTTCAGAAAAGCTTTATGTAGGGTCCCGAAAGGGGCTAACACCAGTATAACATTGCTGTCAGGCAAAAAACACATCTCCATATTTCAAATAATAGCATTAGCCAGGCCAGGCCTATACTTTAATACTTATCTGAACTGAACACATACTTTAGCCACACACACACACGCTAAATATGAATGGAAGTATATTATGATGATATGAGCGAGCGAGGTGATATACATGTGCATGGCCAGATGTGAGACACACACGGATATAATGTTGCAACGTGGGAGCGCACACGCGCGCGCGCACACACACACACACACACACACACACACACACACACACGCCCCGTGCTAGCTTTACTTCTAGCCTGCAAGGCCCTGCATTGCATCTGCATCAACAACAACCGCAACAACACAACACAATTAAGTTAACCAACCTCAATTCAAAACACATCTATATTCCCTTCACCTCACACAAAAACGCTTTCTCCTGAATTGTTTTTGTCTTACCAAGTAAAATATTAAATTACACAAACACAATTAAGTTGTATTATTGCATTAACGTAATGTTATGTTAAAAGCAGCTAACTGCATGACTCACCTGGAGAATAAATCCAATCAGTTGGAAAGAAAACCTCCCAATGCAGTTCATCGGGCTATTGACTGTCATGACGAATCGACGATATATTTCACTGTTCTCGTCTGTCATGGTAATTGTAACACTAACACCTTGGGAATATAATAATACTGATACCATACTCAACTTCCATGTGTTGTTGGAATGCTACATTAAAAGTTCTTCATGAGGTGCGGTGGGGAGGAGAGGAACTTAGGGGGCGTGGAAACAGCCCACAGTGCGAGGTCTGCTTCTATAGGGAGTGTCGAAAATGTTCAGCACAGACTCGGGGTGTCCAGCTAGTACCTGCTATAGTAGGGACTCTAGGGAGTGTCTACCAATTACAAGTATGAACTATGAAGACTATATCAGTGGTTCCCCTAAGGGTCCTTGAGGGAGTCCCAGGGGGTCCCCCAGCTAAGTGATAGTTTGGAACCAAATGGACCCGTCCATTTGTAGGCTACACTCTCAGAGTTAAATTAACCCTGATTTTACTATATAAATTGGGGGTCCCAGAGATAGAAATGCCACTGAATGGGGATCCGTAGACTAATCCACATCAAACTGGGGTCCTTGAAATCAAACGGGTTGAGAGTCTCTGCTAGAGTGCTATAGAGCCGTAAAAATCTTCTCTCATTTGTATTGGAGTGTGAAGCTTGAACAATAGGTTAATTGCAGACCGCTACAGATAAACTGTGGATATTAACCTACCAACAAGTAAGACGCGCAAACGCGGGAAGCGAACGCAGCTCGTAAATTGCAATAACAACAATTAGAATAAATTACGTACTTTTTTTCTTCTTTTTAGTTAGTAATTTTTTTTAAGTGTTCTACTGTGTGTGTGTGTGTGTGTGTGTGTGTGTGGTTGTTGTGTGAAACTATATCATGCTGTATTTTGCTTTCCATTTCATGGTCATGGTCATGGTCATGTGAGGAGAGAGAGAGAGAGAGAGAGAGAGAGAGAGAAAGAGAGAGGGTGCAGAGAGAGAGAGGTGTGAATGGAATCATCGTGCGTGCGCATATATGGCACATCTCTCTCATGTTTAGGTAATTGTCACGGAAGCCGTGGATATACACGGCTTATATATCTGTCTGCTTTATACCGCTTTATACCGATCTACAAGCTCCAAGTGTTGCGTCCACATGCAGCGCGTTGTGAGCTTGCAGATCGTCGGTGCCCAAGCCAAATGCCATTGCGCAGTAGCCTACAACAACAACTTCAAGTCTATGCGGCGGGGCATGTGAAACTATATTGTGCTGTATTTTGCTTTCCATTTCATGGTCATGGTCATGTGAGGAGAGAGAGAGAGGGGGGGTGCAGAGAGAGAGAGGGAGAGGGTGCAGAGAGAGAGAGAGACAGAGAGGTGTGAATGGAATCATCGTGCGTGCATATATGGCACATCTCTCTCATGTTTAGGTAATTGTCACGGCTTGGCAAGGTGCAGTGCGAGTCAGCGACAAAGTACAAAAAAGAAATAATACTGGCCAAAACAACATTCCAATAAAACAAAACAAACACTGAAAAACTATATAGCCTACAATCAAGAGACAAGCAGGAACTGGTACAGGCAAGTGAGACTGAACTGCCTCCACCTGCAGCAATCCTGCTCTTAAACAGGTAGGGCAAACCATCCTCTAATTAAGTAAGTGGTCATTAGTTAACTCGCCACACGGCTAACTAGTAATTCTTCCACATATATTCCTACTATATACATTAAAGGAATACAAGATATACAAACACTCAACTATTTCACAGGTCCAATTCATTTAGAGAACCTAACATAAACAAGACCAAACATAATACAGACAGGAACAAACACCCCTCCTCCTCTACAGTACTTGGCACCCTCCAATCTAGAGAGGAGCGCCAGCACTGCAGAGGGGAGACAGGTGACAGACATACCAATGCAACTTCAGTGTCAATAAATACAAATAAACATTTAAAACTCTTTCAACCATTGTGTTAATTACTAAAAATGTCATGTGTACAATATATAAAACCGTTACTTCCAGTCCAGCTGTTTGTCAATTGATCATGTTGACTTAACTGTGTGGTCTATTTGCAAGGTCCTTGATATTGTCTAAGGGCAGGGGCTGCCCCGTGACAGATCCCATCTCTCACACGTTACAATTCTGGAAATTCCTGGAATAGTGGAATACAACAGGAAAAAAGTTTCAGCACCACGGAGAGCGCTCTCCGCACTGACAAGGTGCAGCGGTATAAAGCAGACAGATAGACTGATGATCCACAAACAGCATTTTTGCAAGTTGGAACACTGAGGACTCCTTAGCAATCTCTTCTTTAAAACAGAACCTGATTGACAGGAGTTGAGTGGGAAAGTCATTTGCTAGGTCCCTGTTGTATAGTGGTCAGATAGACGTTTTGCCTTTTCATATAGCTCATCGTCGGCTGCATGCTGACGGGTCATGGGGTGCAGAGCCTCAAACATGAGAGAGGTCTCGCGCATATACTAATTAATCTTTGGGACAGCTGGTTGATTATGTCCAGATTGGCATTGAAAATATTAACTCTGAAATAGCTTTCTGCATTGGATAGTCGGCGTCGCTCATCTTCACACAGCTCGTCAAAATGACGTTTCTTTCTTCTTACTCTTATATTTTCTAAGGTATTCTGAGGTTACCATTCTGAATACTGGACAACTCCCCCCGGTGCTTGCCCGTTTTTCCTCCCGGAACTTTCACCAGTGAGGGGGATAACTTTGTAATATGCTATTGGCTGTTTGTATTCTTTTTGGAAAAATATAAAAAGATACTCCTGTGGAAAGGCTATATTATTTTACTTATATTGACCCTATAAACAATTTAGTATTATTTAGTATATGTAAGGTTTTGCCCACTCAAATCGTACCTCGTCAGATAATCCCCACATATCCTACAACAACTTCTGTTAACAGACTTCACTGTAGTAGCTTTTCATAAATTATATTTGTACTTAGGCTGTCTGCTGTCATGAAAGTTTATAGTTGGAGAAATTCAAAGTCCAGCCGTCTGCTGTCCATCCTCTCCCACCCCTCACTGGGGAAAATTCTGGGAGGATAACAGAAACGGGGTGAGTTGTCTTGTTACCATTCTGAGCTCCCCATTTGTCTGCAAGCGGCAAGCGTCTGTGCTGTTCTTTGCCTCATGCTTCTGTTACTTGTTTTAATTCCTTGAACCATGCAGTTCCTTCCACTGCGATTCACGCATTGATTTGACAGTTGTTTTGTTGCTGTTGTTTTTCCAGGTTCCTTTTTTTTCTTCGTTCCAACCTGTTTTGATGTAGTCCTATTTGGTAAAGATTCAGGTATCGTTTGAGCATAAAGCATAGAAGGATTGAAGATGCCAAATGTTTTCTTGTCACGATTAGGGCAGTTAGGCAAACAAGTCCATCATGATACAGTTAATGGTGTGTTCTGTATTCTTTCACACATCTGACTACTTCATCTATGCTGATGCTGTGATTTAATAGCCCAGAGAAGACAGTGTGTCTTCCCCCTGTTATTTTCCCCCTTTAAAGTAACAAGCAACTTCTGTGTAATAATATAATAATATATTTCGACAACTTTTCTGATAAGATTCCTAGAGACATGGAGATATATATTTTTAGTTCACCCTATGTTTAAAATAAGAAAAAAAGTAATCCATTATAGCCTATATTCCCAGAAAGAGATCACAGATATTTCCAATATTTCTGGCTTCCAATCACTTCACCAACAACAATAATATATCCTCCTGGATAAATAGATCTCTGGTGACATTGACAATGTATTAGACAACTTAATATATTCACATTACACACTGTTGCATTGTTTAAGGGCAACTGGAGCACAGAAATAAATGCAGAGGGACAGTAGACAAGGGACATACATAACTCTGGTACTTATAGGCACGGTTGATGATATTTATTCAGAACTGTATGGAACACACAGCCAAGTGGAGGAGTTGGGGATGCAATTCCTTGCTTTGGGTCTGTAAGCTAGCAGTACGAGACCACTAGAGAGAACATTAGGCCTCAATCTTCATCACATGCACATGGCCTAAACCAGTGGAACCAAAATGGAACGAAATGGACCCTAAAGGGTCCATTTGGTTAATTTTGAACACTCAGTTCACTCAGTGAAATTAACATTGATTTTAAAATATAAATTCGGTGTCCCAGAGATAGAAATGCCATTTTCCTTCTGAGGTATTCTATCTATAGCGACTCATAGGAACAGACTATGTGACAACCAGGTATAGTCTGGTGATCACCGGAGAGACGGGTGACAGCATGGGTTAGCGCCCCAGCCTGCATCCTCCGTGAGGAGGAAGCCCAAAAACCTTCGATGAGGCCTTTAGGAGGGCCATTCAAGCCGCAAGTGGAGCCTGCAGTGCTACCGTTGCCCAGGTGGAGCCTGCAGAACCATTGCTGCTCAAGAATCTGCCACTCCTGAATGAAGTGTCTGGTGCTGGGAGTCTGGTGCAACGCACAGGTCCTCGCTATACTCCTGGTGAGAGCAGGAGTGGACCTGGTGAGACGTAGGAGGGGCCCGGACAGGAGGCAACCCACAGAGCCTAGTCCCTCCACATGCCAGAATTGTACCTCTCAGTCCCGGCATAGTAGTTCCAGAGTGGTTCCAACGGATTGTGTGGCCCTGGTCTTTCCCTAGTGGGTCTGATCGAGGATAGCTACTGGGACGTAAGTCGGGACTTGATCACCCCAGCTGGGTCACCCGAGTGAGGGCTATGATGTTCGAGACCCGAAACCCCGATGACCTTGGGATACATCACTGAGGATACGTCCCAGTTGCATCCATGCGATGTATTTTCGTTCAATAAAGGGGCACAAAAAGACAAAAAACTAATCTTTAACACACACACACACACACACACACACAAGCCACATCCACTTTTAAAGGCATTTATTGATGAAATACACACTTAAGTTTTGACAAAAGCTTCCGTAGTATTGTGTAAGAAATTCCAGCCCCCCATTCTAGACCCAAACTCCTCGACTTAAAATGTGGCAATGGAAACCATTTTATCACATGTGCAATAAATAATAATACGATACAAAGAGGCATGGAGAGGGAAACCTGCATAAGTGTTAACTCAAAAAATGGTCAATTCTGTCACAGGAATAATATTTAAAAAAAAAGAGAGAGAGAGAGAGAGAGAGAGACAAGACCAAAATAAAAATCCAGTCGTTTCATATTTCGGGTGCATTAGTGTGAATTCTGAGTTTTCCTGGCCGTCCTCAGGACCAGAAGGCATTTGGTGACCTGAGGAATTGACTGGAAACAAAAGACTAATAAAACGATGACTGGAGTTCAACCTGGAACCATCTGAGAAATGTATATTGCACATTTTCTTTGCAAATACAACGAACCACACTGCCAGATGTACAAGTATTTCCTTTTTTGCCAGACTGTGACCACAAAATAAACATACCTATTTTGGATTGGTTATTCATAGACTGAGCATTGAGTTGACATGATCACACTCACAGTAACAAAACAAAATAAAATAATAACAAATCAACTCTCAAATTCATAATTTAAGCCTTAACAGTTAAAGCATGACTCCAGTATGTATCCACCAAAGAAATAGGGAGGAAGGGAAAACCATTTTTTGGAAGAGAAATTATACAAATTCATGAGCACAAGAGTAAATTCTCTTAAAAGATGCATCAACAAATAAGCTACTGCAGGAGTCATTATTTACAGCATAAATAAATAACAATACAAAATTGGACAGATTTACTGATGACATCTGTATGGCTCATGAGGGCATGCCACTGTGAAGAGTTGAGCTGATTCCCCAAAAGAAATGACTAGAACCAGCAGAATCCGCAATTTGGATCACACATGCAATCAATGGGGAAAAAAATCCCAGGAGACTAGCTGAAAGGGCTTTGGTGATAGATGCTGTGATAAAAACATGACTATGTCCTAAGTATATTCTGGTCAATGACTCAGTCAAATTGAGGGTGCTACTTTGGACTCCCAAACAGCCAGTAAAATCACTCTCTCTCACACAGACACACACACACACACACACACACACACACACACACACACACACACACACACACACACACACACACACTTTAAGCCAGTCTGGGTGTGTCCGACCGACCCAGCAGTCCATCACAATTCACATTCACTCTACCTCATTCATTTTGACTGGCTGTGAGGTTACCAAGCTGAGGACCTGGAAAGGAGGGAGGGAGGAAAAGGAGGGGGAAAGGGGGGGCTGAACAGCCAAAAAAGAAGCCATCACGTTCCCAGAACGGTAGCATTACCACCAATAGCAAAGCCATTTTACGTTCCTGGGAGTAGTTTCGGTGCCATCTTGAACGAGCAATAAAGCAAATCTTGCTGCATTCAGAGAATAGCCTTTCCAATATACCTCACAGAGAAAATAGACAGTGTTCCTTGTCTTCACAATATGTGTGCTCAGTCCACTTAAACCCTGTGCAACCATCTGGAAACAAAATTTCACATGGTTCACCAATTCCACCTCCTATCCGCCTGCTATGAATGTTAGTGGTACGATAACAAACAGCTCTGACAGGTGTTCCTAGGTCGAATCAGTGAAGAGGTGCACAAAGAGGCAAGGCTTTTTGACAGGTGCTGTGGTCTACTGGAAACCATTTTTTTTAAAGACTCGACATGGAAACCCTGTCTGCAGCCAGGCAGAATCAGGGGCTTCCTATAAGCCTCTTACAGCTTCAGCTGGCGAGCGTATCGGCCACTGATGTCTCAATGTCAGGGCTGATAAAAGCATGAGCAATCGACCCGTTCTCCTGAACCACAGGTGGAATATAATTTAGTCAGCAGTGTTCGCTTAATTACACACACACACACACACACACACACACACACACACACACACACACACACGTTGTCTGAAAGTCCTTTGGGGTGGTGGAGGAAGTGGGGGTTAACTATGGAAACATTTCAACATCAACATTTCTGGACCCACCACTTTGCCAAGCCAATTAATTGCCGGCAAGGTGCCGGAACCCAGTATTGGGAATTGCAAACATTCTGCTGAAGGACATTGCAGGTCAAATAGAGAAGTCTGGAATAAGCGTGTTTTTGAGGTGGGGCATCGTGAATTGCACACACGATTTCTCTCCACCTTTATTTTTCCTTTTGGTTTTCGATTCAACCACACCACATCATGGTCTGGACATTATTATTATATTATTATTATTATTATTATCATCATCATCATCACCCACCACATCATGGTCTGGACATTATTTGACATTCCCTCTGTTCTGCCTGCTGGATCACACATTCAATTTCGGGGGAAACCAACAAACAAACAAATCAAAAAAGGAGAAATAAAGCCTGCACCTTCTTAATCTATGCAGTAAAACTGCTAAAATAAAATGAACACACAATATTTATAGCACCCCCCCCCCCCCCCCCCAAAAGAAATCTCCAGACATCTCCATTTGAAGAAGTTAAAAGAAAGATAGAGGGTTAGCACCATAAAAAGCACCATAAGTAGGTAGGTAGGGAGACAAAAAAACAACCCCCAACCTTCACTGTGGCAAAGCCCTGGAAAAACATCATCCTGCTCCTATGTCCTCATGCCTTGAGTTCTTTTTAAGAAATCACAGGGTCCTTGAGCAGGACTAAAGTGAAATAAAATAAAATAAAGAAAATAATATACCCTTTGTTCCAATGGCAACCACTCTTACAACACAAAGCAGAATGCACTGCATAGAACAGAAGTATTTTGCAGTTGATAATTATTTTTTTCTTCTTTTTGTTTCCTTGATTATACTGGTATGTGTAGTAGCACCTTTGTGGTATTTTTCGGATAGAATTCTTCAAGAAAAGATCATGTATACATGTGACTGCTTGTTATGGTTATGGGAATATGTATGTTTACATAGGAACTGAGAGGTGACAACACTTAAAGGAATTTGGGTGGCCTAAGCTAAGGTCAAAAGGCATGTTTAGGTAGCGAGTGAGTGACAGAAAATTACTTAAAACACATAACTCAGACTTGGGTCAGTTGGAAATTGTAAATACTTGTGTTTTGTTCTACTTCGATGTCTGTGGGTTTAAGTTACTACACTAGACCACACTACTATATCTGTAAAGATGTTTGCATGATCACACACTTGTGACATAATTCCAGCAAACCCTGCCCATCTTGCCCTCCAAGTACAATAAAACACGATTCAAGCCCAAAGGACCATTTGCAAATAGAGACTGACCAAATTAAATGAGTTTTGGTTGAGCTGTATGAAACAGGACTTTTAATATGCACATCATAGGACCCTCATTCCGGGGTTCCTAATTCTTAATTTCAAAATTGTATTATTTTTCAAAAGCTTTTGATTGGTGAACATGCTTACAATGGCTGGGTATATGACTGTCCAGGAGCCAAACAATCTCATCGCAGAAGATTATGCTTCATAATCAATGTCATGAAAATATGTAAAATTGTGGTTTACAAAATAAATTCAAATAAAAAGGCATCCATGTGCATGATAATTGATAACCTGACAGCAAGCATTTTTTTTTATACTTTGTATGTGCAATTTCCAAACTTTTCATAATCTGGAGAGCTTCAACTCCCATATTTTTTAATTCTCTATACTTTTTCCACCCTTTCCAAATCTGTGTAGGAACCCTGTATATTGGACATTGCATACGCCTTTTGTGTGTAGATACAAGGAACAATGCAAAGGGTGAAAAACAAAACAAGAAACTAACTCTTAGAAGTCAAACTCTTATCGAGGATAAGTCAGTGAGGTAATGCTCCTTGAGGTCTGAAATGGCGTTCCGGGGTCCAGTTGAGTAAGATAAAAACAAATCAGTGGTTTACACTGAACACTAAGGTGACCCATTAAGTATTAAGACTATTTTGTCCAACAACCAATTGGTTGCACTGTGTGTCACACAATAAAAGACAGTATGCTGCTAAAGAACATTCTGCACCAAGATTAATAAACATACATTTATAAGCACCAAAATGACCAAACAGCAGTCATCGATTTTGTCAAAATGCTCAAAAGAAGGAACGAAGTATCCCTGTGTGGTACCTGAATCTGTGACCAATTCTCAAGACTTGTCAATCAGTGTCTCGGAAAAAATGTGAACCGTATTGTACACTTGCTCTTCGACGTTTACGGCGAGTCAGTTGCTGCTTTTCAAGACTGAATTAGAATCCCCCTCGACTTTCAGGGAAAACAAATAAAATAAAGATAATTATACCTTGCATACAGGTACATTAAGTCGAAAAGTTTTTAAAAACATCCAAAGCTTTTAAAAACGTAGGAGATACATGCTATCACAGGAGCATGAGAACATCTGCTGGCTGGGTGTTCTAGAGCTGTGAGCACACATGGGTGTAATTACTGGCTAAATGATGTACCAGGGCGGGTTGGAGCACTATCAAAACTGGATTGAAGAAACTCAAGGACGGATATTATAAGGACTGAATGGTGCAAATCTCAATTAGATTCAAATCAATATGCAAATAATGTTTCCTCTCTGTCAACTGCTGCTGCATATTGCATTGTACATCTCGCCGTCATATTTTGGACACAAATGCTCTGTATAGCATAATTCATGGGATTCTTCTTGACTACTAGACAATCATAACAAAAATATATATATAATAATGGTAAATGATACTCCACGGAAGGCAGGTGAGATGAGCAACATGGGTGGGAAAGTGTTTCTGCTTCCCTCAACTGGCAAAACGTCTTATTATAATGCTGACACAGCAATGCAACGAACTTAGGCTCCAACATATATACCTATAAATGGCAGAGGATATGATATATTTGCTTTTGTGTCTTTCTCAGACAACATAAAGATGCATTTTTTTTATACATTTTGATACCGATAGTGAGTGTCTTTAAAATCCTAATTATACTGTATTACCGCCGTGACATACATGTAGCCAGACCTATAGATATTTAGCACTTCTGGGATCCATCATTTGTTTTAACAGTCTAAAGTCTCTCTCTCTTTCTTACTTTCTTCAATCTCTCGTAATGACATTTTTTATGTACAATATTGATAATATAGAACATAAATTACTACACTTTTTTTTTTAGCCTATTCACAATCAACAATCATCAGGAAACCCAGTAATAGCAAAGGGGGAACAAAACAAATCATAAAAAACAGCACAGTTTTGATAAAACAGCTTAAAAAAACAATATCTTGTTTTAGAACATATATATTTTCTGTGCTTCCAAAATGAGTTGAGTTCAATCTGAAATGCCCCCCCCCCCCCCCCCCCCCCCCAAAAAAAACAAAAAAACAAATGTTAAAAAAAATAAAAACCTTCCTCATTTCGTCAGGAGGTTGGGGTCTGTCAAACTCTAAAAATAATAAATGGAAAAAGAAAGATGGTCACATAACCCCCCTCCCCCGACATCTTGTTCGCGTGTAAACAGAGCACCAGTAGTGTCTTGATTCCAAGGGTCTCTTCTGTACAAAAGTATAAATATATGCTTTCTCTCCATTTTGTGTTCTTTTTTTCACATATCTAGGATCATGTCGCGGACAAAAAAACTAAATGTTTTAGTTCCAAAAACCCACCAGTGTGTTGCAGTATCATCTGTGCTGGAGGTTGCTGTTTTGTTTGTTGTTTCTGTGTGTGTGTGTGTGTGTGTGTGTGTGTGTGTGTGTGTGTGTGTGTGTGTGTGTGTGTGTGTGCTCGCGTGTGCGTGTCTCTCATTGCTGGCTTGTGTGGACTTTTGCAGTGAGTGTTTGCTTGGTGTTGGCTGGTTGGTTGGGTTGATCGTCTCTGCATAAATTAGAAAAAAAAAAGAGTGTCTTGCACGGTCCACAGAGCAACAGGGCCAACTAAACCAACCACCGCCGGTCCCTTCATACTACAGCAGATCCATCTTCGGTCTGTAGTGGAGCAGGAGGGGAGATTTCTGAAACAAGATGACAGCAAACAGGAACTCAATGCCAGAGCCAACGTGAGCAAGTTCTGAAGGAACACTCTTTCCACACATATTTTGTATGAATTTATTTTTCTTGTTCCCTCTCCTTTCCAATTGGCCCACCCGGTGCCCCCTCGTGGCCCGCACTTCCAAAACCTGTGTCCCACAGCGAGTTACCTTAAATCTCCATCTCGTCACGACGACAAATTTCAATGTGTGGTCCTTTCCTAGGATTTCCTCGTTGCATAAAATGTCCAGCTGTGAAGAGAAGACGGTTGGGATGATGATTTTAAAGCAGCTTATTTGAAGGGGGGGGGGGCGTTCCAGCTGTATGAAAGAATAAAAATAAACCCTCCTGTTCCTCTGTGAGGTTTGATGAATATAACTACGTTAAATAGTGGTTCTCAAATTATTTCACATTGGGACACAAACTTCACTAAGCAGTCCCCATTCCTTCAGTTACAGAACGTGACACTCAGCTATGTACAAATCGGTGGAAGGGAATCGATGTCATGAGTGTTATGGTGGTGCAAGCAAAGATGGTTCTTGTGCATGGATTTGGTTCATTTTCGTGGTTCCGGAGCTTGAAAAAAAAAAATATATATTCCAGACATGGTGTCTTCATTCTTCATAATATAGTGGTTGCTGTGCAGGTCCCTGCACTACAATACTGACAGGACTGAAACATATTTCTACATGATCCGTCTCACAAAAGCAACACTGTGTCTGTGTATGCAGTGTGGATTTGGCCATGACCCCAAATACCTGAATGTGTGTCTCAAAGAATAAAGTTGAAACCCAGTATACACAAAGCAAATGATGCAATATGCCAGTGTGGCTACAATCCGGAACTTATTTTAATGAATGAAAAGGCTATTTTTACCAGAATGTATGGTAGAGTAGAGGAGGTGGTGGTTGTCTCCCTAAGAAATGTTGACTCAGGTGTCGGGTATAGACACCTACGATACTCGTTCACATGTCAATAAATATTCTTTTATTGAATCGGGAGGAGACAATGTACTTTTAAAAATCACACCCGTGTCAAATGAGGGGCGCTCTTGTCATCTCCCTAAATATAAATATTTGTATGTATTGCAATTGATATATGATATGATATACTGTATATGATATGATGTAATAATGACAACATAATATAACAATGTTTGATTCCCCTCAAAAAAAGTCCCTCTTTTTACAATGATCATGTAAGATGACAACCGAATTCATGTAATTGGTTAGCGATTTGCTCATCTACATATGACGAAAATGTTCCCTTCATTGTCAATGGCGTTTCATGTTTTAATGTTTAATGTACGTCATATTTGGCAGACATTTGACCTAATTTCCCCTTTCCTTGTCAATGGCAAATGTTGAGACGTGTGGGGACAAGATTTAGCGGACATTTGACCTAATTTCCCCTTTCATTGTCAAAGGCAAATATTGAGACGTGTGGGGACAAAAGCTGTATATAGGAGGGGCTAGCGGCCCTCAAAAATTGAGCTCCGTCTACGAGAGCATAAACATTTCCAAATGCCACAGTCGTTTGTTATCCTGGATTTACAATGAGCGTGAAAGAGCTCAATGTCTGGCAACAGGTCACCTGGCTGTTGAGCAACACTGGCTTTCGCAAGGATTAATCCGTTCAGGAGGGGAAGGAACCCCTTTTGGTGTTTTAAGCATTATGTTATACTTTAGCTATTGAAAAATAGCAGATCTACAAGCTCATAGCGCGGCACCGAGTGCCACGCTATGAGCTTGTACATCTGCTATTTTAGAAAAATCGTGAAAATGTGGCTCAAATCTTTGAATATATATTCTTTCAGAGCGAACGTTTTTAAGACAAATCTTTGCTTCTGGGGGGGGGGGGGTTCCTGGAACAACATATTTTCAGAAGGGGGTCCGTAGCCGAATACAGATAATTCTGGGGGTCTTTGACATGAAAAAGGTTGAGCACCACTGACATAGAAACAGGTTTTTAAGAAAACTTTTAGGATTTAAAAGCCATTTTGTTTAGAATCGGCCTCAGGTCTAATTCCAACCGGGCCTCATTCCAACCGGGCACCCATTTTGGTGTTGGCATCATGTCATGCTTTAGCTATTGAAAAATAGCAGATCTACAAGCTCATATCGCGCCACCGAGTGGCGCGATACGAGCTTGTAGGTCTGCTATTTTTGAAAAATCGAAGACACTTTTAGAATCTGATCTCAGGTCAGAATGGGTTAATAATGAAACTGTCAGGATGTAATAGACATTTTTAGAATCTGATCTCAGGTCAGAATGGGTTAAACGATGGACGGGACTGAAAGAGACAAGGCAGACGGACAGAGGGGAAAACATCCACAGCAGCACCTGCTGGTGAGTTGTGGTCACAGCATCAAGCCTCTCGGTATAGACAGCACGGAGTAGTCAAGGGTTTTATGATCAGCAATGTAAGAAAATAGCCTGTAGATCAGGGGTGCCCACACCTTTTTGACTTGAGATCTACTTTAAAAAATTACCAGCTCAACAAGAAATAATTATCCCATTGCTGAAAATACATTAAAAAAAACCCCAAAAAACTAGTAACATCTTGAACAATGCATTGTATGCAATGCATATCAATCAAGTCACCTAAAAAAAAGATGAGGAGTTTTGTAATTTTAGTTTACAAATATTTTCTTTTAATATATTTTAATTATTATAAATTGTAGGGGCATGTCATGTGTTCTACCTGCACAGCCTTGGTGACCTACTGATTAAATTCAAATAGCTGATCTACAAGCTCAAAACGTGTCGCAGTGGGACGCGTTTTGAGCTTGTAGATCGGCTATTTTTGCTACGACAATAATATGCAATGTGGCCCTCTGGAGTAGGCATGCCACGGTATGAGATTGTACAGTACGGTACGGTGCCGGTATTGATAACCTATACCTCGGTATTTATATTTAAAAAAAAAAAAGATTGCCCCCCCCCCCACCTATGTCTAGTGACTACCTCCACCTCCTTATAAGCCCTTCTTTGTTCCCCAACATGCAGGCCTACATATATATAATATATATATATATATATATATATCATCATATATAATATATATCATAATGATGTGTGACTTGTCATGATCATGAATTGATTACCCAGGACCGAATGGAAACAGCAAGGACTTGTATCAGTGATCCCTTTGGACATGTGTTTGACTGTACCCTGGCCTATACTGATTACATTTCTGCCAATAAAGTATTCAATCAATGAATCAATAGCTATTCCCCACTGTATTTCACTGTACTATGGCTCCCCCTAATGGCCGATTGGCCGTTTTGTACCCTGTACGCTGGAGCAGAGGTGGTGCAATCTGCGCATGCTCACAACTGTCACTGTGCGCCTCTGTGTTGACAGTCCACTCCACACTTAGTTAGTACATATGGAAATACGGAATATACAATTGGATCTGGGTGTCTTTCAGCAACACTAACTCAAAGGTAGGAAGCAACTTTTCAATCTACTGCAGCTGTGTCGTGAAAATAAATGTTTTGCCTTATTCTGCGAGTGGAGTTGCTTTCCATATGCGCAGCATGCGCAGCCCACCGACGCTGTATTCAAATACCGTAAGCTCGGAAATCTCACGGTATCAACACCGTGACTGTTCCTGTCGCGGTATTACCGAAATTCGGTAAACCGTGGCATGCCTACTCTGGAGTGAGAGTGGAAATTTAGTGGCCCTCTCCATCGTCAAAGTTGCCCCTGCTGGAGACCATCATCCTGAAATAAGACCACAGGCCCTATTTTCATCAGTACTAAACCCCTTATCCCTAAACTTTGTGTACCTTTATTTTATTTTTTACCATTTTAAAAAACATCAAAATTGTTCAACAAACCGTTCAACATCAACACGTTGTGAGCTTGTAGATCGGCCATTTGAAACAAAAATGTTTTTAAAAATAGTAAAGAAAAAAAAAAAAAAAAAAAAGGCAAAGAAGTTTAGGGATAATTAACACTGACGAAAATAGGGCCCTAGTCTAGTCTCTATTGTAATAACTAGCACTGATCCACGACACGTGTCATTTCCTGTTATGTATCGAGATGCAGTGCTCATTCTCATGTCACATGTCATGTAGTGTTGCCACATTCCTGCACCAATGCTACCAAGAAAAATGCTTGAACTTGTCAAATGAAGTCATTCTGAAATTCGTCGATCCACATATCTAACCCGGAAAGGACCCTATCCGTGGAAATAGGTTGTACTTTCACACAGCAATCATTGCCAGAAGATTGCATTCCTTTTCTTTGTCTCTCTTTCTAGCTTTTGACTTAATCTGTATTCGGTGCGCCCCATGAACGCGCAGCTTCCGTTTTCTACAAATGGCAGCAGGGAGAAAATATGGCGACACATTCTTTGACAAAGCAGCGTGTTGCAAAGCCTCACTGTCGGTAACAGAATGCAGCGTTTATTGGAAGCAGACAACAATGATGATGATGAAGACCACCCACTCGTCTTCATGGCAGATGGCAAAAAATGAGAGAGTGAGATAAAATGGAACAGTTAATAATTAGTCACGCAGTCCTAAAAATGTATCCATCAAATGATTACCCATGGCCGCCACCCTCAACGGATGTGAAATGCTCGACAAAGGCGTGACAGCATGAAGAAAATGTTATGCTCTACAAAATGACAAGGACTTCATAGGAGCACAAACTAACAAGAAGACAAAGGCTCAACTGCACAGCTACAGCGATGGCTTTGATCGATACCTCGTTAAACGATGTCAGGTTGAGCTTTTTGGCGATGAACTTCTTGAGGTGGAGGACGGTAGCCTGCGCCGAGCAGCGGATCCACTTGCGCTTCAGACCCCGGAGTTTACTGCTGTTGCACTCCAAACAGATACTGACCTGTTGGGAGGAAAACACACACACACACACACACCACCACATTTTCACAAATGGCAGATCTACAAGCTCGTAGATATGCTATTTTTCCACTTGCCACTCTGCCCATCCCATGCCCGGAGAGTTGTAAACAATAGGCGCCAGGCACCAGACTCTAGTTTGAGACTCGACAGACTGACGACTCCAAGCAGCAATTCCAAGCTTGGCTGCTTCTTTCCTATGGTCTTCCATAAGATCTACGAGGGGAGATACGACCAAAAATATAGCCCTGACGCGACCCATTTCCTCAAGAACCAGTGGGGCTAACTGATGAATAAAACTCGTTTAGAAAAGTTATTCCTGTTACCGTCTTTGTTATTGTTAAAGCCTTTTCAATAGCAACGTCAATGTTGTTCTCTATGGCTGCCATTTTCCACTGTTTCTCTGCAGCAGAAGCACGGTGCGATGATGTCAACTGGTGTTTTTTTCCTTTTTCAACCTGCATATGTCCCACCTACCTGTGGAGAATAGGAGACTCTCCAGACTGACTTGCGATGTGACATTTTCAGATCCGCGGAACGCAGCAAATCAGGCTGGAACCCAGGCTTGGTTAAAGTCGCTAAAAGGTATGAGGTGACACGCAGATATGTCCTCGGGTGTAAATGGGTTAACCACTTACAATGTGCTATTTCTATTCTAAGTGTCAAAGTCAAGGATAGGAGGCTCTAATGTTGAATGCATGGTGGCGCCATCAACCCCATGGCAATCGATGGGAATACAGTATAGCAGCTATTGTCAAAGCCTCCTGGGATGCAATCAAAGCAGCATTTCCAAATAAATTCCTCTTCAACATTACTCCTAATAATTATATTAATCTACATATGCACCAGGCACCAGCAGTGCAGAAAATGCTTCTTTAGTGCGAATGAACAGATATATTTATCCAAATATCTTTAAGCGTTCCAGAACTCCTGTTGCACCACAAGAACAGCCCAATGTTCTGCCCCCTATTCATTCCCAAAGGACTGCCATTTGCCCTGCCAAAAGCCAATCTCCCTCCAAGAACACAAAACAACAAAACGCATTCTGCTGTGCTCGTCGTAACATGCAATGCATCTCTCGCTGAGCCCATGGCTGCATTTGTATGCTGAGAAGAATGCAGCCTGTCTCTCTTTTCAAGAGTGTCATGGCTCGCAGTGCTCCACAAGGTTGTTTATATCCCCAGGAGTATATGATCTTGGCAGGCCATAGTTGCAGGAGCCACAATGCATTATGGCTGTCAGGCCTCTTCTTACAGCCTGACCCCCTGGAGAGATGGTCACCAAGGTGCAGTGTCTCATCACTGTGTTTTGGAGGGACATTTGGAGACGAAGGAGGTTAGAACGTGCGTGTGCGCGCGCGCGTGTGTGTTCGTGGTGGGGGGATAAAGCAGAAACAATTGTTTTATTCTGCTATCATACAAACACCAACTGCACCACATGAATGGTCTCCCCTTCCACTAGTGACCAAAATAGAGCCCTATGTGTCTAGGAGCAGTTGTAAACTCAAATCCTCCGTTGTCAAAAGTCTCCTCTAACAAGCCCAGCAAGATACTTGTGCCCCAGCCAAGAAAGCAAAGAGAATTATCTAGTCAAACCTGACCATGTGGCCCAGGCCGTGGCGTAACGGTCTGGGCACCTGACTGGTAATCCAGTCGCAGTGTGCCGCGGGTTCGACTCCCGAGCCCGACACGGCCTTTACTGCATGTCATCCCCCCATCTCTCTCCCGTTTCCTGTCAGCCTACTGTCTGTCCCTTCAAAAATCAATAAAAGGCGTAAGCCGCAAAAAAATATCTTAAAAAAAAAAAAGAAAAACCTGACCATGTTATGTCGAGTAAATTCACTGTAACGGCTTCAGGTCAGTGTTAGAAATAGTATATGCTTCTTGGGAGAACAAACCGCTACACTAAGTCCACACAATCCTTTCACTATCGGGCTATTAAACGCTAACAGTAGGCAAAGTCATTTCAAATGATTCTTACTATTCCTTATTTATATTAATAACTATAACAAAATGTCCCATGTATTTATTTGATCAATAAAGACCTGTCTTCCTAAAGCAAAGCCTAAGCAGACTCCCACCGCCTTTAGTTTAGCCCTTTAAGACCTGATTCTACAAAATGTCTTCAAAATCCGGACAGTTCTGAAAAACCCTATGTTTCTATGTCAGTGCTTCTCAAACTATTTCATGTCAAGGAGCCATGTCAATTTGGCCACCAGACTGAAAAACCCTATATCGGTGGTTCTCAAACGATTTCGTGTCAAGGACCCCAAAAATGATCTGTATATATATGAGGCCACCGACCCCCAAATATGTTCTTCCAGGGACCCCCGACCCCCAAATATGTTCTTCCAGGGACCCCCGACCCCCAAATATGTTCTTCCAGGGACCCCCCCAGTCCCCCTAGAAGCAATGATATAAGTTAAAAACGTTCACGCTTCTAGAGAGACTCGATCGTAATCATAGTAAGGTAAGCAAGCAACATTATGCCTCCCGTTTTTTGTACGGAACTGAAGCCCCCGGTTTTCAGAGTAAAAGCTGCCATATCTGCCCGGCACCCGAGCTTCTATTTGATTGTGTTAAAAGGCCTTGTCACTTCACTAGCATCTGGGTTGGGACCGCCTCTAAATCATGTGGGGACCCCCCCTGGGGTCACCCTCTCAAACCATACTCTACACACATTTATTTTCCGTCATGTGATCGTTCTCTCAATCTGGAGACCGGCTACAGATGACATCCAGGCGTACTTTACCAGCCATGAGCTGGTGGTGAGTAGGCCTAGATGTCATCAGTGATGGGTTCACTCCCCAATTCTTCCCAATCTCTCTCACTATTATCCCTTGGCTCATTGTGCCTCCATGCTATTACCCCCCCACCCCGTGACATTTGTTTTAGATCCTTCCTGTATTCTGCTCACACAGCGACTCTGAAGTCGTTAGCCATTCTGGGTGCGTTCAATCAGCACCATGGCTGAATGTCAAAATGGGCTCAAACTTCACCCCCTGCAATGCCTCTGCAGCCGTACTGCCTCACTGCAGCCATACTGCCTCACTGCAGCCATACTGCCTCACTGCAGCCATACTGCCTCACTGCAGCCATACTGCCTCACTGCAGCCATACTGCCTCACTGCAGCCATTCTGCCTCACTGCCTCACTGCAGCCATTCTGCCTCACTGCAGCCATTCTGCCTCACTGCAGCCATTCTGCCTCACTGCAGCCATACTGCCTCACTGCAGCCATACTGCCTCACTGCAGCCATACTGCCTCACTGCAGCCATACTGCCTCACTGCCTCACTGCAGCCATTCTGCCTCACTGCAGCCATACTGCCTCACTGCCTCACTGCAGCCATACTGCCTCACTGCCTCACTGCAGCCATTCTGCCTCACTGCCTCACTGCAGCCATTCTGCCTCACTGCCTCACTGCAGCCATTCTGCCTCACTGCAGCCATTCTGCCTCACTGCCTCACTGCAGCCATACTGCCTCACTGCAGCCATTCTGCCTCACTGCAGCCATTCTGCCTCACTGCCTCACTGCAGCCATACTGCCTCACTGCAGCCATACTGCCTCACTGCAGCCATACTGCCTCCCTCCAGCCATACTGCCTCACTGCAGCCATACTGCCTCACTGCCTCACTGCAGCTATACTGCCTCACTGCCTCACTGCAGCCATACTGCCTCACTGCCTCACTGCAGCCATACTGCCTCACTGCCTCACTGCAGCCATACTGCCTCACTGCCTCACTGCAGCCATTCTGCCTCACTGCCTCACTGCAGCCATTCTGCCTCACTGCAGCCATACTGCCTCACTGCCTCACTGCAGCCATACTGCCTCACTGCCTCACTGCAGCCATTCTGCCTCACTGCCTCACTGCAGCCATTCTGCCTCACTGCCTCACTGCAGCCATACTGCCTCACTGCAGCCATACTGCCTCACTGCCTCACTGCAGCCATTCTGCCTCACTGCAGCCATTCTGCCTCACTGCCTCACTGCAGCCATACTGCCTCACTGCAGCCATACTGCCTCACTGCAGCCATACTGCCTCCCTCCAGCCATACTGCCTCACTGCAGCCATACTGCCTCACTGCAGCCATACTGCCTCCCTCCAGCCATACTGCCTCACTGCAGCCATACTGCCTCACTGCCTCACTGCAGCTATACTGCCTCACTGCCTCACTGCAGCCATACTGCCTCACTGCCTCACTGCAGCCATACTGCCTCCCTCCAGCCATACTGCCTCACTGCCTCACTGCAGCCATACTGCCTCCCTCCAGCCATACTGCCTCACTGCAGCCATACTGCCTCACTGCCTCACTGCAGCCATACTGCCTCACTGCAGCCATACTGCCTCACTGCAGCCATACTGCCTCACTGCAGCCATTCTGCCTCACTGCAGCCATACTGCCTCACTGCAGCCATACTGCCTCACTGCAGCCATTCTGCCTCACTGCAGCCATTCTGCCTCACTGCAGCCATACTGCCTCACTGCAGCCATACTGCCTCACTGCAGCCATTCTGCCTCACTGCAGCCATACTGCCTCACTGCAGCCATACTGCCTCACTGCAGCCATTCTGCCTCACTGCAGCCATACTGCCTCACTGCAGCCATTCTGCCTCACTGCAGCCATTCTGCCTCACTGCAGCCTCCCTCCAGCCATACTGCCTCACTGCAGCCTCCCTCCAGAGCATCACGGTTGAATGTCAAAACGGCACACCCTTCGCCCTCCTGCAGTGTAGGGCGCTGACTGGCATGTTGTGTGTCAATTATTTTAGTTGGCGTCTTGTCTTTTTTTTGCTGGCGTCTTGTCGTGAGACATCGAAGTCCTGTAATGGCACACCGTTCCGGTTTCCGATTCAGTGTTTGTGATTGTGACTGTGTGCGTGTTGTTGATACTGTAAGCCCACTCGACCTGCATTATGAATATCATTTTGCAGTGCGAGAATGTGCCAGAATACTAATGAAATCAAGAAAAGCCCATCTGCATTTTAAAACGTGTTAGCTATATATGGCTGCCGTGGTGACAGCCAGGGAGTGTGTGTGTGCGCGCACGCGTGCGGCAATCATACAGCCACGGCACACAGGAGTAAGCTGATAAATTTTATTCAAGAGACTCATTAACTATTACAAATTTGTAAATGGGGGGGGGGGGGGGGAAACGGAGATATTTCTTTGCTTGCTTACCTCGCTAAGAATCCGATAAAAGTCGCTGATGATCCCTCGCGTTCATATTTTTGAACGAGAGGCAGTTGAGAAGTCCGAAATGAAGAGCTTAGTATATCCATCAGATAAAACCACGGAGAGCGCCCTAGGTTAGGAGAGACGAGGCATTCTTTCTGCAGCGGTAAACTAGGAAGTGAACGGACCGCAAAGCGTATGGTGGCCTTGGAGTCTCTCGTTTGATATCATTGAAGATGCGCTAGGAGGATGTGTGTACACGCGTCATTGCAACCCGTCGATTGGATTGCTTATGACGTGTGGGCACGTCGGTTTGACTGAACCAGTTAATGGTAGCCTAAGCCATATGGATTTAGTCCCTGTGGCGATCCCGAAGGTCTTTGGCTCGGGCGCCCTAGCTGAATCACTAGAGCAGGGCCTGGGCTACATCTGTTAGCGTGAATAATCGATATGCTGCGCAACTAGCAGAGATGACTTCCTGCTTTGACAGTAGATGGGAGTCGTACCTGTTCGTCACTACGGTGATAGTCGTTGTCATCTTCAGGTTTCTCTTCCCCCGTGTCTTTACTGGCCGGATCTTCTGATTTTGCATCACCTGTTTTGGAAAGAGGAGAAGGTTGCATTTAGTACCATAGAAAGGTTGGCATTATTCATTCATTCATCCACATCTTGGATCCCGAAGGCTGTAATCCACACCAATACATGTGCACAATATTTAGTTACCAATCACGTGAATATTGGGCTTTGTTGGATTAACATCGAAATGCCTCAATTTATTGTTCAATTTCTGGCATAATTAGCAATGGCCTTGCGACTGTGTGCAATTACCACTGTCGATACAACGAGTGCCATCCACATGACTCCACTCTAACACTCATTAACTTAAGTTTAGTGGCGTGAGCTCGATTGACTGCCACGCTGCGGCGGCTCGCCAATCACCGAGGCACAAAACAATACTCACTGCAGGGTGCCTGAGAAAATGGCCATATTGATTCCCTTTAGTATGCAAAAGGCTGTCACCTGCTCAAGCATGCCATCTGGCTCTCATAGGAAACCCATTTATGAGTTAATTGGGTGTCTCACTCTCAGGCAATTTTTTTATATCAGTGGTTTTCAAATATTTATTAGCACGTAAAGTACCCCCAAATTGTTATGTATTTGGCCCACAGACCCCCATTAACAAAAATCAAGAACATTTTTAAATAGCAGATCGACAAGCTCACAATGTGTCACACTGTCCGTGATGCTTTTCATTATCATTCTTTTTTCATTATCATTCATGAATCATTCACTACCTTGCTTCAAAAGAAACAAATGTCGATAAATCTATATTTACAATTTACAATTTACAATTTACAATTTAGGCATTTAGCAGACGCTCTTAATCCAGAGCGACTTACATTTAAGCAAGAACAAAGCATGGGAATACATCACATAAAAAGCATTTATCATGAAACATGCGTAAGCTAAGAAAGTAACAGTGGAATATTTATATAGTGAAACTATACATACACTATACATATAAACTATACATCTTTACTACTATGCTATATATGTGTACTATGGCGTGCTATGACTACATACAATACAATTACAGTGCTGTCTACATAACATGCTATAAGTCTGTATCAAATGCTATATAATCCAACAGAAATGCTATCTAAGGGTTTATTTAGTTTCACATCCAATGTGCATGTGTAGCATAACATGCATTTTGGCAGTAGATGACTCAGAGATGGTCATATTCTAAACATTTGGTAAATGGTGCATATATGACGCACGCCTTTAACACGCTTTACAATGTACATACATTCACCCATCCACACACAAACGGTGGCATGTTGGCAAACGTCCGTGTGTGTGTGCGACTGTCCGTCTGTTACTATAGCTAATCTCCGGCACCGTTAACCCGGTCGATGCCAAATTTTGCGCAGACACTCCCTGGATGAATGAATGAATGAATTTTCCAGAATGACCTGTTATAGCACCACCAGGAGGCCGACTTTTGTAAAACAATTTTTTTGATAATACTCCTCCAGCTTATGTCCAAAAATCCCGCAAATCGTTACACAGCATCTCTATAGTCATGTGTTCAAGACGGATCTGCCCGATATTTCATATTCTATCCTAATTGGCTAACATTGGCTTTCAAAGTTTGCAAAATTGGCCCGTTTTGAACAAAAAGCCTCAAACCATGAACGCAGTGTGCAATTTACGTGAAACAGACTTTCACAGACTTTACTACTAGGCTGAGCAATATATCCCACCCTTTTCACATTGGCCTGTTATAGCGCCACGAACAGGTGGATTTTTGCAAAACACATTTTTGGAACAAAATGCCTCAAATGCCATCCAAGGCGTAAGAAGAAATGGCACCCTTTTCACATTGGCCTATTATAGCACCACCAGGAGGCCAGGAGGCGAGCCTTCACGCGTCCGAAACGGGTCGAGAAATGACAGAGTTACCATGTTGCAGCTTTCTGTGCTCAGACACAGAGGCGGACACAGAGACAGACACGTATGTAGACATAGGGACACATAGTTGTGTAATGGAGTGGAGGCGCCACTCAAAAATGTATATACATTTTCAGCAGACAATGTGTGAAGCGGAGATGTGTTTGGAAATGAATCTAATAGGCAGACTAATGATGTGGCTATTCAAATTCATACCTGAATACATAATTACATTTCTGGCTTGGTTTTAAGTCGTCAAAGACAGGGAGTCAAGGATAGAATTAACTTTCAAGCCTTCTTCCTTGGCAAAAATCTGGAAAATAGTTTGTGTGTGTGGTGGGTAAATGGTGCATTTACTGCAATCTATCTATCCATCCACCCATTTTTCAAGTCTTCCTTCCCTGACCATTAGACAATTCCACAAGGCACAATGAGCGACAGGGCCTGAATGAACTCCAGAGTAAGCCGTCTGATTGCTGATAAGAGATGGTGCACTGATTGTGACTCAACCTTCATCCAAACCCGAAGAGTCTCATCGACTCCAAATAGACGCACAACAACAAGCCCTGCAGTGTATTTCAAGCAGTGCCATTTGGACAAACATGGGATGATTGCTCTTCAATGCAGACTTGAAACATGGCCGTCATGCTGTAGAGTGTTTCGTTTCTCAGTCTCCTTCGTTTCAGCATGTCTAAATAAAAATGTGTGATCATTCATAATAAGTTGGCTACGGATTTCTCTCCTCACTCAGTCTTACACAAACACACAAATATACCGAGATGCAAATGTGAAAGCTTGTATTGTATGGCAGAGAGGATAAACAAGCTTGGCTTCTTTTTGAAGAAACAGCATCAGGTAACAGGATGATTTCTTGCTCTCTAGGTCGTCCTCAGACCAGCCTTCCATCGTCGCTTCCAGTCATCCAGGTTCTCCATACATCCAGCCAGCTCGTTGGTGCTTTGAGCTCCTGCATCTTTCTTGAGTACATCCACATATGTGACCAAATTTGACTGAGGGACTTCCATTGGATTTTTTTGAACTTTCGTTTTTTCATGTCATATGAAAGCAGGGAATCATAGCTTCAAATTGACATATTGGTTCTGTTTGACCCACCAGTTTTGAAGATATGGCTTATAGAGTAATGTCTTGCAGAAAACCGCGAGTTGAGAAAACAGGCTTGAAAGGTTCACTTCTGTGGTCTCTAACATTACACCTAGCTATATGTTTTAAGATAGAGTTTTTGTATTTTTCCAGTTTTTCATGCGTCTATGAGATGACAGTACTTCATTAGACACCCTGGAGGGAGTCGTTTTTATGTGCAATGGTGTATTAACTTTGTATTTAGGGTTTCTTCCTGGAGGCTGAACCCTTGACAGTCAAACGGGCCAATGAAATAAACAGTAATATATTGACACCACACTATCAGCCCCTCCCCTAACCCCTCCCCCTTTATCATACAACTACAGCTGTGGGTGCGGCTTCAGTTCAGGTGGATCACCACCCATCACCACCCACCAGGCAAACCAGGCATACTTAATGAACTGGTGGGCGTGTCCACATAAAAACATGATTTTAACAAATACTGTACACTTTTTGGAAAAGGTTCTTCCCCCTTATATTATAATAATACCTGATGATCATGTTTTAGGGTGGAAAAACATCGTGGCACTCCATCTTTAAGCATTTATTTCATATTTACAGCTCTGACACTTATTTCAGATATACTCTAGTATGTGAAGAGTCTGCCTGTGCTATTAACTCATTTTGGAGTAAAAATAAATAAAGTTTTTCTCCTCTGGTGAAAAGCTGGAATTTGCGCGATGGCAGGCTCTCAGTCAAATCTGGTCACATGTGTTAGTATGGGACGTCCTCGTGACCGGTGCCCATGTGTTGATTCCAACAGCACCAGTTTGCTGGCTGCAGGGAGCTCTTGGTGTCTTTGGCTGTGTCCTGCAAGTCTCATTCTCCTGGCTGCTATTTTGTCGCTCACCCTGAATATTCCAGCATACAGATTCTCGTTGGTAACATGTGTACTCTCGCTGATGTTGAGCACAACACGTAACCTTCTGGTGTGTAGCACCCGTCTAGAGCCTTCTGCAGAGTTGGCTTCAAGGTCCAGCATTCACTGCCGTATAGGAGAACAGATTCTACCGTCGCGTAGAAGAAGCTTTGTTTGGTTTGACGGGGGAGGTTGGAGTTCCATACACTGGCCATGCCGTTCTGGAACCCTCCATGCATGTCGTCAATTTAAAGACCTCTTGTGGAGGTTTGGTTTCCTTGGATCATTTTGGTCCAGCAAGCAACCGCGTCTTATAAAGTGTACTGTTTGGTGCTGGAGAATCAATTATAGGTTTGGTTCAAGTCATTTTATCTCACAGATCCGTCTGAGCCGTGCACGCACACACACACACACACACACACACACACACACACACACGCACACACACACACACACACGTTCACCATTAGTACTGCTGGATGCACTAATGACAAAATGTACAAGCTTTATCTTGTATAACATTTTTACTCATGTAGTATATAATTAAATTCAATCAATACAAATGTTTTTGTTCCGGCAACTCAAATCTATTATAGGAACATTATCATTGTGTTCAAGAGGAAAATAATTGGCTGTTATTGTCTATTTTAGAGTGCTTTCACATTCCACAGAATATGTGCGTTGACGTGTGAAACCCTTATTGGATTTTTCCAGCCATCAGAACGGAACAAGCAACGGAACAATGGCATTCTGAAGTAGCTCTATAATAAACTATGAGAGTAAACAGCTTCACTGTGTGTGTGTGTGTGTGTGTGTGTGTGTGTGTGTGTGTGTGTGTGTGTGTGTGGCGATGACACAGAGAGAGAGAGAACGAATGTCACCCCATTCTTCTTAGCTCCTAGGAAATCAGAGAGCACTTGCTGCGGCTATCCTGCTAGCTACAGTACGTACATGTCAATGGGCTTTCTTTGTATTCCCTCAAGTAAGGCTTTAAGTTGTCAATTATTCAGACAGAGGAGGCCCAAATGAAGCAAGCTGTGTGAAGTCAATGACGTCTCAGTGCACAGTTTATACGAAAACTAAACGGATAGATTCACATCAACATTCGTCCCGCAAGGACGCTAGAAGTTCTTACTTGGCTAAAAGGTTGTAGTCCCAGGTTTCCAGATAGCCGTTTCCCTGTTTCGGTTAATTTGACCATAGCTTCATTTGATTGCAGCAGATTTGAACGGGAAACACATGTAAAGGTGTCATTTGTGTTTCCCGCTAAAATCTGCAGCTGAGCAATCAAACGAACAAAGCCATCATAGAGTTATTTATAAACCAGAGAGCTGACTGCCCCAGCTATTCATTTCATTCAAGTTGCTCACTGGCATTTGAAGCACCTGGCAGAACGCTCTAAATGATAGTTGGAACCAAAATGGACCCTTATGGGTCTGTAACTCTGAGTTAAATTAACATTGATTTTACAATATAAATTGGGGGTCCCAGAGATAGAAATGCCTGTCTGTAGACTAATATGCATGTCATACTGGTGGCCCTTGAAACTAAACCGGTTGAGAATCACTGCTAGATCCGTACAAATCTTCTCTTATGGGGTCCCTGGAATATCTTTTCAAATGGGGGTCCGCGGGCTAATTAGTGTCAATTTGGGGGTCCTTGACATGAAAAGGTTTGGGAACCACTCTATGTTATGGGACACTGCACCAGGAATTGGGTATGCAACCTTCTGGAAGTGGAAACATGGGACTACATTTATGGACGGAGCTTCTTCTTCGCTTGCTTCTCAGGGTCACTACCCCAGGGTTCTTTTCAGACCATTCATTGATCAGCCCAATGCTTAATCAGCCCTTAGAGACAACATCCGAAAAGGCAGGGAGAGTTCCTCTTAATTTTACAAACAAAATAGGTGATTAGGCTGATGATTTCCCCTGAGCCCAGAGACCTCGGTGAACGCCATGTTGTTCTGCTGCGCTAACCGCTAACCCATTTTGAGAACATTCCCATGGGCCATGGTGACCCTGGAAGAAAAAATATCACGTACGATGCATGCAATCCAATCCACTGGACATTATCCCCACTGGATTCCTGAAGTAGCTATTGGAGACTATTGGTCCAAATATTCTCTAACATTCTATAATAATAATACTTTGTCCACTAGATTCTTTCCCTTAGCCTTAGGTCTTAAACATGCTTTGGTCCAACCTCTACTGTTTTTGAAGTTTACTTCATCTTTTTCGTTCAGGTTATGTTCCTGTCATTTCTATCTTGTTTGTGAAATTTTCTTTCCAAAAACATAAATAGTAATCACAGTCTTAGATGTGATCACATTTCCAGGTTTCCTTTTCTCTGTGTGTGTGTGTGTGTGTGTGTGTGTGTGTGTGTGTGTGTGTGTGTGTGTGTGTGTGTGTGTGTGTGTGTGTGTGTGTGTGCGCGCGCGCGCGAGGTTGCATGCAGACTGCAGAGGCGGGGTAATGCAGGCCAGAGCCTGTGCCGCCTGCCGCTGACAAGGCGATGGGACAGTGGGACAAGACCGCTTCCACTTCCATTTGTGCCCTAATTGGGGGTGGTAAGTGGGTGATTAGGCCTGCCAGTGTGACAGTCCTTTAGGTGCACATTTACAGCAGCCCCAGTAAGCCATCGTGGTTGGAGGCACACAGAAGTCAGACTGAGACTCTAGACTGGCAAAAATTGTCTGTTGTTTAACCACTTTCAACCTGGTGTCTCTACTTTGGGGAAATGCCCAAAATATATTTATAAAAAATAGCTGACCTGAACGGCACAAACCCTGCCGTGTGAGTTCATTTAGCAATATGAGTGGGGCAGATCGTACCGTTGCGTTCTAGGTGGGTCTTACACAGGTCTCCCTTGATGTCTCCAGGCACTTCCATCCCTAGCTTCTGGTAGAAGTCTCTCTGCTTCTTCATCTCCGCTAAGAGAGACAAAGACAGGGGGGGAGAGAGAGAGAGGGGGGGTGGTGGTGGTGGTGGGGGGGGGGGGGGGGGGGAGATGGTTGGTCAGTCACAGAGAGAGGGAAAGGGAGACAGACTCGGGGGAGAATAAAGGGTGATCCATACTTTGTGCACCGAAAATTGCTGATCTACAATCTCGCAAGACGTCACAGCATGACGTGTGAGTCTGTGGCCTGTGAGCTTGTAGATATGCTACTTTCAGTGAGCGACACGGCGTGCAGCCAAGAATAAACCAGGCATTACGAAGGGTTAGTGATTGCAGATGCAGACACTGGGCTATTTAAACAGTTAATGGTGTGTATGGCTAGCATGGCAAGGCTACGTGCATGAACGTGTCTGAACATACTTCTTTCTCATTAGATTGTAGATCGAGCCCATGCACCCAAGAAATGTATTCATATACTTTCCACGCAGAGCTACATTAGACATTAGAATTGTGCACACAAAAAAGAAGAAGAAAAGAAAACAAGACAATGGTGGGAAAGTAGTAATAGAAAGCTTTGTCAAGACAAACAAGCTATGGTTTAAAGATTACCAACTCTTCTTGGTAACTTACCCTCTTGAAGTCCCGGTACCAACTTGTAGACGATGTCTTGCATCGTCCGATCATGGCTAAGAAAAAATTATAGAAATAATAAGTTGGGCATTAGTTTAGATAAGAATAAAACATTACTGTCCACGTGTGCAGATTAAATAAGACATAACTAACAGAAACATCTGCATGACAACAAAGCAGGGCCTGCAGACAGCATACACTTCCGTATTTATAATTTCAGGTGAATAATTGGTTATGCAGGCAGGTTATTACCACTGAATATAAAGAAAACAAATGTAAACAACCCAACATAAATTTGACCCAGAGAAACCAGATACAATAGTCGGTAATTAAAAATACAATAAAACTGTATTTGTAGTGATCCCAGAGAGGACATTTCTTCCCTGCTTTAGGAGGTGATCCTATGAGCACACAGGGAACACATTTGGGGTTCAGGGTCTTGCTCATGGACTGTGGATACCTTACTTAAAGCTTGGGAATCGAACCGGGGACCTTCCCCAGTCAGCCGCCCTACTTCCTGAGCCACTGCTGCTCAAATCTGTGTCGAGTTAACCCATTTAGACCCGAGGCCGATTCTAAAAAAATGTCTTCTAAATCCTAAAAGTTTTCTGAAAAACCTATTACTATGTCAGTGGTTTTCATATATATATATTATTATATATATATTCTTTCAGAGCGAACATTTTTAACTCAAATCTTTGCTTCTGTGAGGCGTCCCTGGAACAACATATTTTCAGATGGGGGTCGGCGGCCAAATACATATATAGTTTCGGGGGTCCTTGACATGAAAATGTTTGATAACGATATATATATATATATATATAGAAACATCGTTTTTTCCAGATCACCGTTTAGGATTTAGAAGACATTTTGTAGAATCGTCCTCGGGTCTAAATGGGTTAAGTGCCATGCTCAGGACACCAAAAATTATATGCAATTGGCCACCGACCCCCATCTGAAAATATGTTGTTCCAGGGACCCCCCAGAAGCAAAGATTTGAGTTAAAAACGTTGAAAGAATATATATATTCAAAGACTAGCGCCACATTTTCACGATTTTTTTAAAACACCAAAAGGGGTTCCCCGTCCATGAATGGGTTAATAGCACAACAGGCCTACAGCGGCATATTAAATATACCTATCCTATGCTTTTTAATAGGGCCCCACAGAGGGGATTAATATTGACAAAATGTGAGGATTGACTACAGGGCACCTAGAATCTCGCACTGGAACATAATTATGTTGCTGTAACTAATACGGTACATAACAGTGGTCTCTGTAGATGTCTCCTATCCTACATCTACCCTTCTTTAGTAATGTGACAACCATTGTGAAAGCCTCAGAGGAGAAAGGGGGGGGGGGGGCAGAAAGACATCTTTATAATGGCCAAATGCATTAATATAGCAGGATTTTCAAAGGAATTCCTCTAAAGAATGTACCAGCACAGCAACATTGGAGAGTAGACCTTATATGACTTTGAGTATTACCAGGGAGGCGAATACCTGTATTCTGCACACTAGTCCTGTCTGTTTTTTTGCATAGGAAATACGCACAGTGCATATAATAATATCTATAACAAGAGAGTGCTTAAAGCTGTATGTTAAGAACATTGATTGATTGATTACTTTATTAGTTAGAAATGTAAACGGCACAGAGTACAGAAAGACATTTAGGATAAAAGGATAACACAACAAAGTCCTGGGGACATTTTTCTATTGTGGTGAATTCAATTCATCAACATGGCAAATTAACACATTCATTGTGCAATTATTACAAAACATACATTACCGGTAACCACACATGAACAACCATATACTGTGTACATTTCAGCCATTACAAGCTCACAATGTGTTGTGTTGCATCGATTCGTGACACATTGTGAGCTTGTAGATCTGCTTTTTTAAATGCATTTTACACATTTGAAAACTTGTGAAATGGACATCCTGCATTATAAGTACTTTATACTTTTGGTACTTTACATGTTGATGCCAATATAGCAGGGTTTCCTGCAGACCTTGTTTATTTATTATACACCGTGCCAAAATTATTAAAATTATATATATATATATATATATATACACACACACTTCACGTCGGTGGTTAAACCCCATGTCGGTGAATGATCTCCCAACAATAACCACCTAGGCAGACATCCCACTTATTACATGGCTACTTAATAATTAAATTAATAAATTGACCCAAAACACACACTAGTTTGGTCTAATCTCTCTTTTGGGTCACCGGCAAAAACGTTCGGGAACCACTTTAGTAGAGAAAAGAACGTGGACATGCAGGCCAGTAGTGGCTTTTCTCTACTGTCCTACAGCAGAGGTCATCTTGACTGGGGCCAAATTTAGCTCCCCCATCTCTGACACCCAAAGTGGGAGGACAGAGCAAACGTTTCCAGTGCTGCTGTCCACTAGACGGAGAGACAGTGACCCCTGGCTGGCTGACAGTGCCTCTGCTGCACTTAAGCGATGTTGCCTCATGTTGTTTTCTAGTTGGCATTCAGCTTGGGAGACAAGGCAAGCATATAGTAATTGTCAACACACTGGCTGGCAACAGCAACATGCTGTATTTCCCCCGCAGTAATTATCACATGTACACTCATTTGCATTCAGAGAGTGTAAAAATGCCATTGTCTGCACTCACAGTGTGAAATGAACACTGAGGATTTGTGCCTGTATGCTACCGGCGGCCTAGGATCAAATCCTGCCACAAACTTAGCTTGTGTTTCTCCGACTTAAATGGTCTTCCTGTCAGTATCCACACGGTCCTATCACAATAAAGAAAACCAACTGAAAAGCAAAAGTGACCCTTCACCTGTGTCATGTTCTATTTCAGAACATACTGAACTTTTCTGTGTTTTTGCGCCCTCTGGTGGACACTACTTAAATTTGCGTTTCCAAGCAAACTAGTTCATTCACAAGCAAGACGTCATTTCATGCGGTCACACAGTTCAACTGCTAAAACAGTATTCCTTATTAGGGTGGCCAGACGTCCGGTTTCACGCCGGACAGTCCGGTTTTAGACCCACCTGTCCTCCTCCCAACTCAACCTCTGGCCGGACACATAATTGTCCGGTTTTGTGTGATATACAGTGCTTGTGTCATAACTGTCATTTACGTCGTCTCTGTATTAAAAGCTCCGCAGGGCTGCTCAGCTCCGCAGCGAGCCGGCCACACTCCCACTGTCTTAAAAAGAGAGAGGAGACGTTGCCATGTCCGCTTAATTATAAGCGACTTTGGCCTTGTTTTATAAAATAGTCTACTAAGCCTAGTCAGGCTTCTTTTGGGCTTGTTTTCATAGACATGGTTGCTTGTTTCTCTTCCAAAACCTGTCAACACTGCCAGTGGGATGGTCTGTTTGTTTTTTGTGGAATGTGTGTTCTCACAATCACTTTAGTATAGTTAATGCAGGGATAAATAAACCAAATATGCCAAAATGAAAAACTACATTTAATGAGCAATATGGCTCGACATCAGAAAGAAAGGGAGGCTAAAGCACTGTGAACATAGGCTACTGGCTTCATTCTATGTCCCACACCGATGACCATAAGACTGTATAAAAAAACCCACAAGAAAGAGATTCAACATAAAACATATCTAAACATGAAATAAAATAAATTGATTATAAAAGGAATGACCTTTGTGGTACCCCATCATTTAAAAAGGTTAATTGAATTAGCAAATATATGTTCTCTGTGGACATACTGCTGGAGATGATGGTGGTGAAAATCAGGTGCGTGCAATAGTAGTAGTAATAATAATAATAATAATAATATCTGGAATTTTATAGCGCTTTTCTAAACACTGTGTGTGTCTGTTTGGGGGGGGGGGGGGGGGGGGAGGCTGGGGAGCGAGCCCCGCAAAAGTGTCCTCCTTTCTGAGGTCTTGCAGGTGGCCACCCTATTCCTTATACACTTTCTGTTCATGTCTTGGAAAGCATCGTCTGTGAGTACTATGACTGCAATCTTTTCTGATGTGTACTGTACATTTTGTAGCCATGTGTTTGTTTGGATTTCCCCTCTGCATTTGTGTTTGGTACTGAGCCCACGTTGTTTGGTCATGCTAAGCTAGCGCTAGCTTCCATTAGCCCAGCTGTGCATTGATATGTGACAGTTTCACTGTTTTGTCAACTTTAATAGCTTTATGCAAGCTCTAGAGAGCCTTTCTGACATTGTGTCAATTCATGTGTGGTACAGTAGTTTATAATTGTATTTCGTAGTACAGTTCATAATTCCATTTGATTTCACAGTAATGTGTAGTGTTGTAAAAACAGGTTAACCCATTCTGACCTGAGATCAGATTCATACGAGGTTTCCGCCGGACACACTGGTCCTGATGAACCCATTCTGACCTGAGATCAGATTCTAAAAATGTCAGTCGCTCTTCGATTTTTCAAAAATAGCAGACCTACAAGCTCGTATCGCGCCACTCGGTGGCGCGATATGAGCTTGTAGATCTGCTATTTTTAAATAGCTAAAGCATAACATGATGCTGACACCAAAATGGGTGCCCGGTCAGAATGGGTTAAGAACTATTTACATATATCTACAAGCTATTTACATTTTCTATAGTAATTTCATGTCATTTAAAATGAGACAGTCTACTGTCTCTAATGCATAATGCTTGTAGACATTGTAGCTGTATGTTTTATGCTGTTTATTATTTCTTTGAATGTTTGTACAATTAGGCATTATTTAATTAGTGCTTCTTTTGTGTCATGTTTCAGTTTTACAATTTTGGCTTCATCATGGTTTTGGAGAAGTAAAAGCCCCTTCAAAACTTTACTCTGCCTCTGACCATCTCTCAAGTCAAGTGTTAGCTGTCTGTTTATTTGTGTACCCTCCACACACATTGAGAACAGAACAGTAAAAAGACGTCTTCCCGGCGGGCACGACTGCAAAGGAAAACAGGATACTAACTACAGCATCACTCTGACCTGCATCTTCTCACAACCACCCTCGAGAGGCAGTGAGTCATCATGTCGACTACAGGAGAGGCAGTCGAAGAACGGACACCTGCTCACTCTCAGGATCGTGAGTCCACCACTTCCAAACAAAGCAAATGTTCCACTTTCAGTGCAGCAGCCGCCAGGGCACGAGCTAAAGCTGCCAAAGTGCGTGCTGCCTTCTCTCAGAGAGAGAAGGATTTGAAGGTTCAAGGAGCTGAAATGACACTGAAAGGAGCTGAAATGAAACTCAAAAGGGCTCGTATAGCTGCCGAGTTATCTTCATTACAGTATGAAAGAGACGCCGCAGCAGCCGAGGCAGAGGCTAAAGTTCTAGAGGCAGCAGCGGACGCTGAAAACGGAGAGGGCAGTAAGATGGACATGGAGGACACAACTAAAACTGCCATAGAACGCACACAAGCTTATGTCCAACAACACTCTCAGCAGCCTCCTAGTCTCACAGAACGTCCACAGCAGTCTCCTGGGGTGGAGGAACCCCCACGGCTTCAACCTTACACACCATTACTTCCTTTCATTCATCCCACTGTAGACTCCCATTCAAACGGAGACCATGACTCGACATCTCCAAGCAGACAGAGACAACATGTCAACTCCAGAGCGGATCGGGACAACAACGGTCATGGTGTCAATGCGGCTCAGCAGCTGAGCTGGTCAACGCCCGCAGATCACCAACAGGCCACCGCGAACAACGTCCTCCCAGATGTAAGGCCGCATACCGGCCATCCCTCTTTTACAAAGCCCAACAGCGACAGACACGTTGCAGCTTTACATCCTGGACCACCACCTTGGAACGCAGAAGGCTCAACCGAGAATGGCGGGGAGGGTGATGGAGAGACAGATCCGCCAACAGTCACCTCAGCATGCACCAACGTCGGAGACCAGAGCTCCAGGTCCTGTTCCAAAGTTTGCCTGGTGAAGGCCTATCCCAAAGCTCACCCAGACAAAGCAGCAAAGGTCTACGACCTTTTCAAACTCACCGGATTGAACTCTCCATACACCCTCCGCACATGTTCTGGGGTTACGGAGACATATGGGAGAAGAGCTACAGGATTCACAGCAGAGTCCTTGGACGGAGAAGACGGATGTCCAACCTTCTTAACTCCATGCTCAACTCAGCTTCAAGTCAAGGAGACTTTCATCACCACAGCGGAAGTCAAGGTCCAGACGGCCGCAACCTTCAGCTCCACAGCGGACAGACAACAGACAGACTCCTCGTCGACCATCACAACTTCCAGCCAAGCAAGCTACACTTCAGGCGTACTTGTCAACCCGGTCAGCAGCCACATGGAACCAACGGTCACAACAGTCTGCAGCACATCTGGATCACTGTCCACATTATCGGTCACCCCTCCAAATGTGACAGCCCATGTTCAGCCTCTCTGTAGCCCCTTGTCACACTCTGCGTCTGCGCTTCGAAACGACACAGTCATTCCTGGAGCTACCACCTCAGGCTCCTACACTGCTTCACAAAAGGTCAGCATGAGTCCGTATCAACCCTTGGTCTGAGACCAGCTCTCACTATGATACCTCGACACAGAGAAGCATTGCCATACGGCCTTCTGGTCCTCTCTTCAGCCCAACCATCCCATCTCCTGCAGACAAGAATCTCCTGCAGCTCTTCGGGAAGGTTGCCGACCAGTCAGAGTATCTGTCTGCTATTAGGGCAGCATCCCCTACTCCCCACTCAATACACAGTCCCTCACACCTCACTTCTGAGACCCAGGACACCCCCTTTCTCATGTCACTTGTCACCATACTGACTCGCCAGTTGTATGCCCCCCTGCCCTCTCCAGAGACATTCGACGGCGGAGGTTTCCACCGCCAGCGGTGGAGACAGGTACATTGTCTCGCCAACGTCTATGAGAATGGACTGTCGCAAGAGTACCTTCCAAAGGTCCACTGTCCTGGTCAAAAGGCCTGTCTTTGAGACAGTCTTCCTTATTTCAGTCAAGGTTCTGGACTCACTTTAGCTACCTCTAGCTTTAGGAGAGTAATGCAATGTTTCATTTATCGTTTGTTTAGTTAGTGGCATTTGATAACAAATACCAGGCGAGGATTGTCATGTTCTATTTCAGAACATACTGAACTTTTCTGTGTTTTTGCGCCCTCTGGTGGACACTACTTAAATTTGCGTTTCCAAGCAAACTAGTTCATTCACAAGCAAGACGTCATTTCATGCGGTCACACAGTTCAACTGCTAAAACAGTATTCCTTATACACTTTCTGTTCATGTCTTGGAAAGCATCGTCTGTGAGTACTATGACTGCAATCTTTTCTGATGTGTACTGTACATTTTGTAGCCATGTGTTTGTTTGGATTTCCCCTCTGCATTTGTGTTTGGTACTGAGCCCACGTTGTTTGGTCATGCTAAGCTAGCGCTAGCTTCCATTAGCCCAGCTGTGCATTGATATGTGACAGTTTCACTGTTTTGTCAACTTTAATAGCTTTATGCAAGCTCTAGAGAGCCTTTCTGACATTGTGTCAATTCATGTGTGGTACAGTAGTTTATAATTGTATTTCGTAGTACAGTTCATAATTCCATTTGATTTCACAGTAATGTGTAGTGTTGTAAAAACAGGTTAAAAACTATTTACATATATCTACAAGCTATTTACATTTTCTATAGTAATTTCATGTCATTTAAAATGAGACAGTCTACTGTCTCTAATGCATAATGCTTGTAGACATTGTAGCTGTATGTTTTATGCTGTTTATTATTTCTTTGAATGTTTGTACAATTAGGCATTATTTAATTAGTGCTTCTTTTGTGTCATGTTTTACAATTTTAGCTTCATCATGGTTTTGGAGAAGAAGTAAAAGCCCCTTCAAAACTTTACTCTGCCTCTGACCATCTCTCAGGTCAAGTGTTAGCGGTCTGTTTATTTGTGTACCCTCCACACACATTGAGAACAGAACAACCTGTCCACTCTTCCTGTACTCAAAGTACTTGCGGTATTGTCATAACCTGAATAACCCAATGCACTTGAAAGAAAAAACATTGAGGAGGAGAACTCCAAACAGTACCAGCAAGCGGGATTAGTGCCGACAGTACACCCTGAAACAAGACTTCAGCAGAGCGTCCATCAAGGCACAAACTCAGAAGCAGAATTTAGCTTTTGGATCATGAGACATTCTGTCTTCTTCACTGCGAGGCTTTGATCTAATTGTCAGCCAAATTGAAGTGGAATAACAGCTGTGTGAATTGTTAATGCATTCCTAAATGGCAGTATTTTCCAAGCCGCATACAACGGTGTTATGACTGAATTGGGTGCGCCATCAATGCATAAATCAGGCAGTAATGCACCAACGGTGTCATGGGGCTTGAATCAGAAATTAAGCCAAAAGTTTTTACCAGATAAATTGTGCATTTTATTCGGGGATCAGATAACGGTGCATCGTCCCTGTGTGTGCAGTAACTGTATGTGTGCCAACACATCTATGTGTCCATTGAAAACATTTATGCAGTCTTAGGGTATACTCCACTTTAAAAGTCGAATAAGTGGGTTTGGGATGGGTCCCCGACACAAATATAGGCTCTATAAAAGTCAATTCATATTTGCGCAAGACTAGCGCCGAAGTCGCTTGCAAATATTGGAGGTCCTTGACATGAATAATGTCTGTGGCCGGGAAACAGAACTGTTACCTGTTCATTGCAAGTGGTTCTGATGAAGACTTACAATGTCAAAATGCCATGGCAACTCTTCAACATAAAACTAGTCCATCCATACACGGGGATGTGCCAGACTTTGGGTCATGCACTGTAAGGGTCCAGTGTGCCAGACTTTGGGTCATGCACTGTTAGGGTCCAGTGTGCCAGACTTTGGGTCATGTACTGTTAGGGTCCAGTGTGCCAGACTTTGGGTCATGTACTGTTAGGGTCCAGTGTGCCAGACTTTGGGTCATGTACTGTTAGGGTCCAGTGTGCCAGACTTTGGGTCATGTACTGTTAGGGTCCAGTGTGCCAGACTTTGACTTTGGGTCATGCACTGTTAGGGTCCAGTGTGCCAGCACCAACTCCAACAGGCCCAGTGCCCGTCACTGTAATATGTGTTGGAGTTCCACGGTTCTGTTCAGCCAATAAGCTACGCCAGTCAACGGTACGCCTCGGGTGCCGTTCTCCTCCGACTGGCAATAAAATGAAGAAAGGCATAAAGTGCCAAGTTTACTGCTACGCTAGTGGATTGTCTATTGGACTGCATGCTTGATGCTCGACTGAGGCAGTGAGGCCCCAAGGGCAGTAACTGGCTCCCTGAACACTGAAGATGGAGAGGTGTGTGTGTGTGTGTGTGTGTGTGTGTGTGTGTGTGTGTGTGTGTGTGCGTGCGTCTTTGTGAAGGTGTGTGTGTTTGTGAGTATGTGCACGCCTCACACTAATGAAGTCTTTGGAAAGAAAGAGAGGGAACAAAGAAACTTAGAAACAGAGAAGATTGAGTGCCTTTGCCTGTCTGTGCGCCTGTGCATGCGTGTGTGCGTGTGCGTGCGTGTGTGCGTGCGTGCTGCAGCAGCCCCTCACTCACCCGATATACTGCAGTGGATGACTCTGGTGAATAACAATCCTACACGTGGGACACGTGTTGTTCTCTTCCAGATACTTCACCAGACAGCTCCTACAGACTGCAATCACACACACACACACACACACCGTAAGGGCTACTGTTTTTCCACCTCGAATAGAATGCATTCTTTACAGTTTTCACATAAGAATGTAGCAATAGAAGAAAGCTAAAATATAATATTGTTATTTATTAACGTCTCTGTCTCTCTCTGTCTCTCTCTGTCTCTCTATGTCTCTCTCTGTCTCTCTCTCTCTCTCTCTCTCTCTCTCTCTCTCTCTCTGCATTTCTTTTCTGTCTGTGCGTAGGATTGCAACAGAGGAGGAAATTTGAATACCCATTCTGACCTGAGATCAGATTCATACGAGGTTTCCACTGGACACACACTGGTCTGATTAACCCATTCTGACCTGAGATCAGATTCTATAAATGTCAGTCGCTCTTCGATTTTTCAAAAATAGCAGACCTACAAGCTCGTATTGCGCCACTCGGTGGCGCGCTATGAGCTTGTAGATCTGCTATTTTTCAATAGCTAAAGCATAACATGATGCCAACACCAAAACGGGTTCCCGTTCAGAATGGGTTAAGGACTAATCCAGACACTACAGTGCTACTCTCTAAGCCTGTTGGACAAGCAGGCAGCACCAGTTTCATTTTGTGCGCCAACCAACATGTGAACGGATGTTCACAAGCAACCGCGGCGTATCAAACATATTAAATACTCTCACAACAATTGACAGGCATGAAGTCACAGAACACAGACATGGATATTCTTCACAGCTCAGTGAGCAACTCACACAGGGTAGAGGCGCGAAGACCTGGTTACCATGCACTGCTCCGGGCAGCACACCCCACTCGCGTGTGTGTAGTGTCAACGCACGCCGAGATGACAGATCAGAATAACACACACACTCACGCGACACCGTTTTGGTATGAAATTAATATAATATAATAATTAGGCCTGCATCGCTTTGCCTAAAACACTGAACTATGAAAAGGACCGCAATTGGATTTTGCAATTTGTTGAGAAAAATATATTGTTATGTCCCGCAGATAAAGTAGGTTATGTACACATAACTACAGGCATTCATAACTACAGACACTAATATAGCCTACCGCATAGGATTGTACATAGCCCTACATTTAACAAACAAACTTGATTGAGGTCAATACGAAAACTGCTATGAGGATGAAACCAGAAAAAGCACTAAGACCTTGTTTACATCAGGTATAAATAAGGTAAAAGGAAGACGTGACAACCGTATGGAAAAAGGGGCAGAAGAACTGGGAGGCGGAGGCGCCGGCCGAGCAGTGTGGTAACCAGGTCTTTGCAGTAGAGAGAGAAATGCCCTGAGCAGTGTGTTACTGGTAACCAGGTCTTTGCAGTAGAGAGAGAGATGCCCCGAGCAGTGTGTTACTGGTAACCAGGTCTTTGCAGTAGAGAGAGAGAGATGCCCCGAGCAGTGTGTTACTGGTAACCAGGTCTTTGCAGTAGAGAGAGAGAGATGCCCCGAGCAGTGTGGTAACCAGGTCTTTGCAGTAGAGAGAGAGATGCCCCGAGCAGTGTGTTACTGGTAACCAGGTCTTTGCAGTAGAGAGAGAGATGCCCCGAGCAGTGTGTTACTGGTAACCAGGTCTTTGCAGTAGAGAGAGAAATGCCCCGAGCAGTGTGGTAACCAGGTCTTTGCAGTAGAGAGAGAGATGCCCCGAGCAGTGTGGTAACCAGGTCTTTGCAGTAGAGAGAGAGAGATGCCCCGAGCAGTGTGGTAACCAGGTCTTTGCAGTAGAGAGAGAGAGATGCCCCGAGCAGTGTGGTAACCAGGTCTTTGCAGTAGAGAGAGAGAGATGCCCCGAGCAGTGTGGTAACCAGGTCTTTGCAGTAGAGAGAGAGATGCCCCGAGCAGTGTGGTAACCAGGTCTTTGCAGTAGAGAGAGAGAGATGCCCCGAGCAGTGTGGTAACCAGGTCTTTGCAGTAGAGAGAGAGATGCCCCGAGCAGTGTGGTAACCAGGTCTTTGCAGTAGAGAGAGAGATGCCCCGAGCAGTGTGGTAACCAGGTCTTTGCAGTAGAGAGAGAGATCCCCCGAGCAGTGTGGTAACCAGGTCTTTGCAGTAGAGAGAGAGAGATGCCCCGAGCAGTGTGATAACCAGGTCTTTGCAGTAGAGAGAGAGAGATGCCCCGAGCAGTGTGGTAACCAGGTCTTTGCCGTAGAGAGAGAGATGCTACGGACATCAAACTTGCAGAGGAGAGAACACCTTTTGTTTCTCTATCTCTATGTCCTGTAGTACCAGTCTTGATTTTGACAGCAAATATTGATTTTAGTTTTAGTCATAGTAATTGCTGATTTTACACTTGCTGAAAATAGGCGATCTACAAGCATACAACGCGTTGTGCTGCGACACGTTGTGATCTTGTAGATAGGCTATTTTCAGCATGCAACAAAGTGTAAAATGACTTTTTCGTCATCGTCGACTAAATCAACACTGTGTAGTACTAACTACTGTCGGTTCCACTTAATCTTCCCATCAAGTTGTAAACATTGACAACTGCATTGACACGAGGGAGAGAGGCGGGGCCTTTGCATTTGTGTGTAATTTGTGTGAATTAAGTGGTTATTATTGGGGCGATTAACATCAACATAATTCCGTTTCATTTCATGCATTTCATTAATTTTCTTCCCATCGTGCGCCACGTAAAGGCACACTGACTGATGTGAGAACAAACGTGAAAGCCAAAAAAGAAAAAACACTGTATGTGCATTTGAGGTCACAGAAGAGCTTAGAGGTCCCAGAGCCGAACTCCGGCCCGTTTCCGGCATTATTTAAACCCTCCACACACACACACACACACACACACATTTTCCCCTGTTGTCCTTACAAGTGTAAGTAAAGTTTTACTTAGCATGAGGTACAGAATCATATTTGAATGGAAAAGGTAAAGCATCTTTGCGGGATTATTTTCAGTGATATATTTGAACTGGAAATCACTGCTTCAGTAAGGTGGGGGGAATGCCATAATGATTCCAACCGTGACATATTCATCATATTAAATAGATGATCCGCGTATTCACAGTGGGTGTGCAACTATGCTTTTTTAGTCGAACCGGAGGCGGGAGGCGTAGAGTGTTCACAGATCTACCTTGCCGCCCACTGGAGAAAAGACGGAGCTCAGCAAACACAACGTGATATAATATGAATAATATGAATATGAATAATAATATGATTGCTTCTGTGTTGGCTCTGGAGTCGACAAGTCTCTTTTCTAACACAGGGAGGAAAAGCACGGAGGAGGATCAAAGCTATCCACGCCGGGGCTCTCCAAGGTTTCTGGTGTTCAGAGTAGGCCAGCAAGTCCCCCAACTGTGGTACGATGGCTCCCTCTAGCGAAGGGCTGAGGTATTACCATCATCGGTGTAATGATGTATTGTAATGTAGATATTCAATGTATACTTAAAAATAACCTACAGTGTATAAATATTGTAATTCATAATGAAATACTTTGTATTGCATTTAACTTTTTCATCATTAAGTTAAAGGGATATTGCACTTTCAAACATGTTCAGGGTCATTATAACGTCTCTACACCCTGACCCCGGCCCAGACATTTTTTAAGTTGCTTGATTCAGTATTTAGATATTAATTGTATAAGACACCCCACCCCTGAACTTGTAGGTCTGCTATTTTTGAAAAATCGTGAAAATGGGGCGCAAACCTTTGAATATTCTTTCAGAGCGACCGATTTTAACTCAAATCTTTGCTTCTGGGGGTGCCCCTGGAACAACATATTTTGAGATGGGGGTCGGCGGCCAATTACATATAATTTTTGGAGTCCTTGACATGAAATATTGAGTGATATAGGCCTAGAAACATAGGTATTTCAGAAAACTGTCAGGATTTAGAGGCCTTTTTTATTTCGACTCTCAGGCCTAAATGGGCCTAAATGGTTCCTCCGCTTGGAACGACACTCGTCTACACTCTTAGCTCCAAGAAGAGCTTCCATATAGAAGTATCCCTGCATCGGTAGAAAGGGCGTCGAGCAGTCCAAAAACAGTGGCCAAAACCTTTTTTTGCAGTATCGTTTCCAAAAAGGGAAAGTATACTGTAGAAGGGAAGCTACAGATGATACATTTAGGACAGACACGTAAAATGTTTAGACAGGGGTGAAACAACCGCTATAGATAGCTTATGAAGTTAGCCAACGACATGTTTTTGTCGGAAGTTGCAGCCGGAGAAGCAGCATTAACGCCTCCGCTGGTCGAATGTCGAATGAATAGAAGTCAGTTGGAAAATCGAAACAGACACTTCGACCAGGGGAGGCGATAATGCTGAGGTTCCAATCCAAACGGAGCTTAACTTGGTTACAAGGCAAGACATTGAACGATATTGACTTGAGCACCAATTAACTGCAATAGTCAGTGACTATATACACTCACTGCGTCTTATTATGACAGTTGGAGTGAGTACATGCAGAATAATAGTTGTTAAATTCATCAACTTTTTCAGAAGAAAGAAAGAAAATGAGAGAATCATTAGAAAGAGTGGAAGCAGAGGTGCATGGAAATGTTGTTAGGTAGGTGATGGCTACTTACACGTGTGTAAGCACTCCGTGACAGTAGTGGCATCAATCAGGTACCCCTCACACAGCCGACACGTGATGTGGGCATTGATGTCCCACAACTTGATTTTCCGGGTCAGCATTTCGGGGTTCTATGGGGAGAGATAAAGGACAAATGGTTAAATGTACAGGCATAAGCTGCTGGGTGCACCAGTGTTTTAGACATTTTGACAGCAAATTTAAGATTTTAGTTTTAGTCAGTGTTTTGAATAGTTTAAATTTAGTTTTAGTCACATTTATGTCACCTGGAATGTTGTAGTCGACTATTTTTAGTCGACTAAACATTGTAAGATTTTAGTCGACTAAATCTAAAATTGATTTAGTCGACTAAAATGTATTTCGGCGGGCCTTGATGCCATCGTAATGGCTGATTTTACACTCGATCTACAAGCTCACAACACGTCCCAGTGCTGTATCTTCAGCATCTATTACTTATACTGGATCTCTTGTCCACTAGTCATTTTAATCTAGTTTTTATTTGTTGATGAAATTGTCGATTTATTTAGTCTTAGTCATCGTAGCTTAGTTTTTATTCCGTCTTTGACAGTGAAAAAGGGTAGTCGACGAAGGTTTTTCGTCATACACATGGTCGACAAAGTCAACACTGGGGTGCACATCGTGGCCATGGGGAACATCATTGGGTGTCATTATGGCATATAGTTACAGAAAAGACTAACTACAGTGCTAGATAAAGGTAGGTGTAACATAGTCAAGAATGTGCTTGATCAATATTGAGAGTGTGAAGTTGGCTGGACCTCCTAGGATGCCACAATTTACTGTTGATACTACTCTAGGTATAGAGGGTATATGAGCATGCATAAAGTGAATGGAAAATCGAGGGGTAATAAAGTGAGTGGCAAAGTGAGTTTAATGTCGTTTAAAGTTTTTAATGGAATCAGTAGTTTTTTTGACACTCAGCAGGCATTCCCGCATAACTTCCGGGTATGATGTGGGCCTAATTCAACCATCATAGGAGAAGTCAACTTGACACACTCACTGTAAACAAACCACACTCGTTTAACCCATTTAGAGAGTTTTCTGAAAAACCTATGTTCTATAACAGTGTCAAACTATTTCATGTCAAGGAGCACCAGAATTATCTGTATTTGGGCCCGGACCCCCATCTCAAAATATGTTGTTCCAGGGACCACCCCGGAAGCAAATATTTGAGTTAAAAATGTTTTTCTTTGAAAGAATATATATTCAAAGATTTGCGCCACATTTTCACGATTTTTCAATGAGCTTGTAGATCTGATATTTTTCAATAGCTAAAGTATAACATAATGCTTAAAACATCAAAAGGGGTTCCCGTCCAGAATGGGTTAACAGTACACCCTGAGTGCTAGTAAGCGAGCGATCTGACCACGAAATCGTGCGACAATCCTGGCCGAACAGTACTAACCCTAACCCTAGTCTGCATCCGGTCATATGCCATTGATAAAAGAGAAGTTATCTTGTCTTGCTTCAGCAGTAGTCCGGCAGTCGGGGTTGTGGAGTGGGAAATTTGGTATATAGTATTTTTTTATATTGCCCTAAAAATATTGTCTATATACAGTACATACATTCATGAATCCACTTGCTGACCGGCTGTCAGTATTGAGCAATTATTTTTATAGGGGTTTCTTGTGACCCTACTATTAACATCCTGTATAAGGCAAAAATGTAAAAAACTTTCCTTATGCTTTAAGTAGCATGTGACATGTCATGTTACATGTCATGATTCTGAATCCATTCCAAGCATTAGTTTTGCACAAAAAACACTCCTTGGGCCGTAGCCACTTCCCCAAATGTGCCCAAAATGTGCTGACCTCATCACATTTGTGCTGACCTCATCACATTAGTCATGACGGCTATGGCTGTTTTTAGCCCAAGGAGTGTTTTTTGTGCAATTTCTTTTGTGTATATATCATCAGAATCAGTAGAGCTCGGTTAGGTCAGTGGTTCCCTAGAGAGTCCTTGAGAGTTCCAGTGGGTCCCCAGCTAAATGATAATTAAGAACCAAATGGAACCTTATGGGTCTGTAAGTGTACAAATGGAACCAAATGGACCCAGAGTTAAATTAACAGTGATTGTACAATTGGTGTCCCAGAGACAGAAATGCCATTAAATGGGGGGCCTAATTCACGTCAAACCGAGGGCCCTTGAAATGAAAATGGGTGAAAATCACTGCTATAGCCGGAAAATCTTCTCTTATGGGGGACCTTGGCATATATTTTCAAATGGGGGTCCACAGGCTAATGAGTATAATTTTGGGGGTCCTTGACATGAAAAGGTTTGGGAACCACTGGGTTAGATGATGCTTTATTTTTTTTATTGAGTGAAAGGCTGAGATTTCCTGTAATGTGTACACCAAAACGTGGTACTTTTGACAACTTTCCTCTTTCCCTGAAGACCTTTCCAGGTCGAAACGTTGGTTTTCATTTAAAATAAAAATCCTGCATCGTGCCTACGAGTGTTCAGTGTGCGGCAACTTCAACATGCCAGAGAAAGACAGCATTCAACATTATGCTATAATGAGTTTTATCTTCAGCTGTTTGTTCAGTATAATGTTGCCTCTAAACTGAACCATTTTCCACATGAAAGTCATTGCGTGTCCTCCTTTTGGAAATAATTTAGTTCCACTTGCATCTTTTCTAACCTCAGTCAAACAAACTTCTATCATCAAACACTATCATCTCTCACAAATCCCCGTCTCTCGCACGCACGCACACTTTCTCTACCTCTTTCATCCCCTCTCTCTCTCTCTGTCACAGACAGACATACACACCTCTTTCATGGTGTTATAGCTGTTGAGCTTGTTATTTTGCACTCGTTTGTGAAAATTAGAGTAGCCTAATGGTTTACAAGGAAGCCGTATCATAATGATGATATTATATCTTGAAAACGAGTGAGGACCTCTCTTAGCTGGTCGGCACATTGTCTGAGTGAGTACACAGCCTGGGATGTTGTCGTCCTCATGCCAGGAGTGAGCAGTCAGAGTGCATGTTTGCCAAGGAGAGGGGTGGTGATGTCGGTTTTGCATTTACTGAAGTAGCTTCCTAGTCACAGTAACTATTCTTCAAGGTCAATGTGTTGAGTGTAGGTGGCTGACTGCCTGAACATGTGCTTTAGTTCATGTAGAACCTCCTTTGTGTACCGCATGTAGAGGGAGTGTACAGAGTAAATGCAAAACCGAGATCACCACCACCCCTCTCCTTGGCAAACATGCACTCTGACTGCTCACTGCTGGCATGAGGACAACACCATTCCATGCATTGAATGTGGTGAATGTACATTTTAGAATTTGTCAGAATTGTATTGAGAGGATGGCCCCTTGAGATGCAGCATTTAGAGAAAAGCGCTTTGGATGAAAGCGCTATATAAATGGAACATTTACCAGTGAGTGAGTGAGTGAGTGACTGAGTGAGTGACTGACTGACTACAAATCTTTGCTTCTGGGGGGGTCCCTGGAACAACATAGCACAAACGATGGGAGTATTTTCAGGTGGATTTTCATGAATTGGAGTTACAATTGTGACGCCATGATTCTTCAAAGGTTAGTGTAAACACCGGCAGGGAACGGGAGTTAGATATTGATTTATAACGCAGTAAATGTGTTAGTTTCAGCACCACTGATACAGAAAACTGTAATGAATTAGAAGGATTTTTTTTTTTTTTGACCTCAGGTCTTAATGGATTAATTTACTTCTTCTAGATGGAACTAAATGACTGAGTGATGGACCGAAGTACAGGTATATCCGTCGGTATGTCAGTCTTAACTCTAGACTAGTGCTGCCATGTATGTCAGTCTTACCCCTAGTGCTGCCATGTGAAGTCCATGTATGTCAGTCTTACCCTTAGTGCTGCCATGTGAAGTCCATGTATGTCAGTCTTACCCCTAGTGCTGCCATGTGAAGTCCATGTATGTCAGTCTTACCCCTAGTGCTGCCATGTGAAGTCCATGTATGTCAGTCTTACCCCTAGTGCCACCATGTGAAGTCCGTTTTTTGTCAGTCTTACCCCTAGTGCCACCATGTGAAGTCCGTTTTTTGTCAGTCTTACCCCTAGTGCCACCATGTGAAGTCCGTTTTTTTGTCAGTCTTACCGCTAGTGCCGCCATGTGAAGTCCGTTTTTTGTCAGTCTTACCCCTAGTGCCACCATGTGAAGTCCATGTATGTCAGTCTTACCCCTAGTGCCACCATGTGAAGTCTGTTTTTTGTCAGTCTTACCCCTAGTGCCGCCATGTGAAGTCCGTGGATGGTGGCGTCGCCACCGTCTGTTGCTGTAGTTGTGCGGCCGGCGGTGTTAGGAACTAAATGGAACTAAATGACTGAGTGATGGACCGAAGTACAGGTATATCCGTCGGTATGTCAGTCTTAACTCTAGACTAGTGCTGCCATGTATGTCAGTCTTACCCCTAGTGCTGCCATGTGAAGTCCATGTATGTCAGTCTTACCCTTAGTGCTGCCATGTGAAGTCCATGTATGTCAGTCTTACCCCTAGTGCTGCCATGTGAAGTCCATGTATGTCAGTCTTACCCCTAGTGCTGCCATGTGAAGTCCATGTATGTCAGTCTTACCCCTAGTGCCACCATGTGAAGTCCGTTTTTTGTCAGTCTTACCCCTAGTGCCACCATGTGAAGTCCATGTATGTCAGTCTTACCCCTAGTGCTGCCATGTGAAGTCCATGTATGTCAGTCTTACCCCTAGTGCTGCCATGTGAAGTCCATGTATGTCAGTCTTACCCCTAGTGCCACCATGTGAAGTCCGTTTTTTGTCAGTCTTACCCCTAGTGCCACCATGTGAAGTCCATGTATGTCAGTCTTACCCCTAGTGCCACCATGTGAAGTCTGTTTTTTGTCAGTCTTACCCCTAGTGCCGCCATGTGAAGTCCGTGGATGGTGGCGTCGCCACCGTCTGTTGCTGTAGTTGTGCGGCCGGCGGTGTTAGGAACTAAATGGAACTAAATGACTGAGTGATGGACCGAAGTACAGGTATATCCGTCGGTATGTCAGTCTTAACTCTAGACTAGTGCTGCCATGTATGTCAGTCTTACCCCTAGTGCTGCCATGTGAAGTCCATGTATGTCAGTCTTACCCTTAGTGCTGCCATGTGAAGTCCATGTATGTCAGTCTTACCCCTAGTGCTGCCATGTGAAGTCCATGTATGTCAGTCTTACCCCTAGTGCTGCCATGTGAAGTCCATGTATGTCAGTCTTACCCCTAGTGCCACCATGTGAAGTCCGTTTTTTGTCAGTCTTACCCCTAGTGCCACCATGTGAAGTCCGTTTTTTGTCAGTCTTACCCCTAGTGCCACCATGTGAAGTCCGTTTTTTTGTCAGTCTTACCGCTAGTGCCGCCATGTGAAGTCCGTTTTTTGTCAGTCTTACCCCTAGTGCCACCATGTGAAGTCCATGTATGTCAGTCTTACCCCTAGTGCCACCATGTGAAGTCTGTTTTTTGTCAGTCTTACCCCTAGTGCCGCCATGTGAAGTCCGTGGATGGTGGCGTCGCCACCGTCTGTTGCTGTAGTTGTGCGGCCGGCGGTGTTAGCTCCGCATCATGAACAGCCTCTCATTGGAGCCTACACAGGGAAGGAGAGAATGGGAGAAACCACTGTAAGGACTGGTAAACGTTAGAGGTGTGTGTGGGGGGGGGGCTGGGAATACAGAAAATACCCTTATTCGAGGGGGGACGAGTGGGGTAAAAAAACATACTGGCTACTTCAACACTTTCAACACAGAATGACTTTCAGGGGGCACGCTTGTACGTCCTGAATTCAATACTGATGGCTGGTTTCTTTCCAAAGTAGCTTGAAGGGCTGGTGAACCAAAGCTGAAATTCGCCAGCATTTAATTGGGGGGTCAATTTCCCACCATCGGTACTAGGTGACATTTATCAAGATGGCAATACAATATAATGGTAAGACAGCCAAGACTGCAAGACTCTTGGAGACCTCGCCAAATACTTTCCGTTCAGAAATTAATGACAATATTCAATTCTTCAAAGTAACAGTCTAGATATTGACAGTCTATATTGAATTTGGGTAACACATTATGACCGCATTCCAGACAGTGCACAAACCTGTATTGTCACCTGTCAAAGCCAAAGGTTGCACGGGTTGAACAGTAGAAGCAAGCTGATGTTTGTCATCACGTGTTACAGACCAGCTCATTTCCTCGAGTATATGTGGGTCATGGGTGGGGTCCGTTATCTCTACTTCCCATTACATGCACTTTACAAAAAGCATATTTTTGTTTAATTAATTAATTAAAATAACCTTTGTGTACTTGTTGAACAGATATGATAACATTAAAGGACAACATGCAACCGTATTAAATATTTAATATCATATTGTTTATGTCCCTCAAACGTATTTATAATGGTTTGAGCCTAAATCACCACTCTGATATAACCAGTCCATGTCATTTCTGCTTCTGAAGCAGTTTTATCTGCAGTACCACAATGTCCTGAGGTGGTGGGGGCGCTGATATGCAAATTATTTAATCTTGAGTGATTATAATACTGATGCTAGATAAACCCAAGCTTGTTTCCATTCCATGCCAGCTTGGAAAATCAACAATGGCGGACATTGTAAATAAAATGGAATTGCAATTTTGGAACTGAAGACTGAGGAGGGGGGGGGGGGGAATTATACGAAGTAGGGTGATACAAATGACATCACGGGTACGACCAAATCAGTTGAGCCGTTTCTGAGAGAACTTTCCATAAAAGCCCCTATATGATGAGAAATCCTGACATTGCGTGGGATTGTGGGGATAGAAAACACACAGGGGAGCGCAAAAAACAAAAAACAAATTTGGAAAAGTTGAATTTCATGTTGTAGGACCTTTAAAGGTTTTGTTATACAGATAAAGTTTTGCCTTGCCTATAGTAGAAAATGTTTCCACAGTTTAACACACTACTAGAACAAGGCCAAGCAACAACAGAACAGAACACAACAGCAACAGAACCGCTCCTAAGATGCCAACCAACCAGTTAATATGTCGGTTTAGTCATATCATTATAGAAGTGATTCACAGACTAATTGCAGAAACCCAAACCCTCCAGTCACGACGTGCAGAGGGACGCCAAAATAACACACTGTCTGTGGGCTTGAACAGCCCACAGACAGATGGGCAGACACACAGACAGACACCGACGCAAAGTACACAGGAGCAGGCCATGAACAAACACGCACACACAAAAAGTCCTCTTTTAAACCGCACTGTGTCTTTATTAAGTGCACCAGCCCAGCATGCTTCCGTTTGTCTGCTCATCAGACTGTGAAATTAGCCCAGTTTAGCCTACAGAAATAAGCAGTGAGCAGAATTCCGAGGACTGTATGGCAGCCTTATCTATTCAAACTCTAACTCACAATCACACATATTGGGTGACTTGACCAAAACAAAACGGCTAATATTGTCTAATTCTCCAATATGAGTTACCTCCAATACTGGACTCTCCATCACAATCTCAATAAAAAAAACATGTATTAGCAGACAGCAGTCCAATCAGAACTACCATTACAATTACCATAGAATTGCCACCGTCAAGCAGTCCAATCACAATCATCTCAACAAAGCAGTCCAATCAAATTTCTCTCTATAATGTGTCGATGCTGCTTAAAGAATCCATCAGAAAGCCTGGAGCTATTCAAAGACCTTTGCCAGGGGGTCACCTCAATCCAGGCCATTAAAAGCCTCTTAATTGGCAGCCACAAATTAATTATTAACCTAGAGATTATATGGTTGTATATAGAGACTTGTGTTTCCTCTGTTCCTCCAAAATAAGAATGCTATGTGGACCACCAACTTTTGATATATTGATTTGACTTTTTGACATACCCAAGTATTTTGGGTTGAGCCAAGAAGGTGCATGTTTTTAAAGCTTCACTATGTACCGGTTGTGTTTCATGGATAAAATGTAATTTTGTCCAATCTGTATGTCAGGGTATGTTAATTGTGACCGTAGCTCACATATATATATACATATACATACATATATATATATATACACACATACATATATACATAATAATAAACGGCATGGTTGTCAGTGCATCACAACACAGCCAGATATGGCTGTCTCCATATATGAAGATCACAACGCCTTGTTGTCAGTCGGTTGTCAGTCTGTCACGCCTCGTGACACGCTCCATATGGCCGTCTCCATATAGGAAGATCACGACGATGTCGATCGGACATCATCAAACCCTCTACACTCCACCAGACACGCTACATATGGCCATGAACCCTGGCCATACCAGTCTTTCATTATGCGTTTTTTGGTCAATGAAAAACAGGAGAAATATATGGGAATGTCAATATATGGCCATATTGTGATGAGTGACAGTCTCATGATAACCAGAGCGGTTGCCGAGTCACACTTGCAAATGAACCAAGTTGGTACAACACATGGATCTCCACATGTGGAGCTGACTATCATCACCTGGATCTCCATATATGAAGATCACGACACTGACCTCATCAAACCCTGGATATACATACATGCCATGGTTTGACATACTAGATCTGCATATCCGGCCAGCAACTCTACATCTGACTTCACTGATACCAGATTAATACTTAACTGTTCCGTATTAAGAAGCTCTGTTGTTTCAGCGAGGATTCTCGCCCTCAGGGCGTCTTACTGGTACAATATAACGTATTTGGCGTGGTTGTATTTAGTCTCCCTGCTCTTCTATTGAAACAATGATCAAAGGTCGTGTCTCATCTGGGTCAAAGGCTCTGACATGAATTTTTACCTGATGGTCAAGATTTAATTTATTCCACAAGCAAGCAGTCCGGCTCTATTAGCTCAATGGTAAAACATGTCAGCACTTTAGCAGCATTTGAAACCAGGTTAAAATCCGGGGGTAGAAGAGGAAAGTTACATAGACTGATAGTGCAGCTTGCCTTTAAACTTGCAGATCAATTTCTTCCTTGCGGGTCAAAATCGGTCACTTTATTTACGGAGCTACAGTATGTGTGTCTGTATGTCTGTGTCTGTCTGTATGTGAGAGCACGGAAAGCTGCAACACCTAAAGTCACCAGTAGAGTACAGCACAGAGTACACTACAGTATGAGCCCTGGGTCGTTCCTGGGGCTCCGGATGTTCCGGGGACCCCCCGGGGACCCCCACACAGACACACCCCCCCCCCCCCCCCCCCCCCCCCCCCCCGAAAAAATGGCATTTTGTATTCATGAGTTGAATAACGTAGTGTGGGTTCAACTGAAACACACGCAATCCCTGGAGCTGCTACAAGCTGCCTACATTTATTTATGCTTTTTTTTCCCCATGTTCTTGAAATGTTTATTTTTATTTACAGTATTATGGTCCTTCAATCAAAACCCTGTTTGATAAGGTTGTAGCCTAAAAAAAACACTCGGATAAACCATGGCCAATTCTATTCCGTCTGTGTTCTGAAGGTTTTTTTTTTAAAGCAAAAGATAACCCAAAAAAAGACAAATAAAGGTCATGATAAGTATTACACTGTAAATCCCTGGAACATGTGACGCGTTTAAACCTAAACACCATGTGTGTAATAATAAAATGCCAAGTGTTTATTAATGGTCATAAAATACAGTAGAACACGAGTTCACTCAAACACCTCACGAGAACACCTAGTGTTAAAATTCTAAACACCTATATGACTGACTTTGATTGTAAAAACTAAACACGTTCATGTGTTTAAAAAGTGTTACAGGGATTAAACATGTTCTTCTGTTTATAATCTAAACACTGTGACACGTTTAAAAAGTGTTACAAATATGTGTTTAAAACGGTTTATAACCTAAACGCTTGGGTTTAGTGTGTAGGCATTTGACATCATGATATTTCAGTGGTACGTGGTACTCGTACTTAACACAGCTAACAGAAAACAGAGCGTATGACAACAGAAAATGGTCTTGAGTGGGTGGCTGGCTTGATGCTCGACCATTTGGATGAGTGGGTCACTGAGGGCCCCTAGCTTGACCCCTCTAAATCAGAAGCGACCAGGCATATCACATGTCAGCTCACATTAACACCGTTTTGAGCCCAGCCTGCCAAGTGAGCTGCATGGTGGTGGATGTGGGTCTGTGGCACAGACATCAACACACCCCGTAGACTCAGCCAACCATGACTAAATTACCTCTCTCTTACTTTCACGCACGCACACACACACTAAGAAAACAATTAATTATGTCCCAAAAGTTCTGTCTCAAACACACATTTTAATTTACGGCTAGACTGCTGCACACGCACAGATGTGTACTGACACACACCCACACATTAATAAGACTGGAGGAAGCAAAGCAAATGTGCAGATTAACAACGTGCACAGTCAATTGCCATGATAAATTGCTGACAGTCATGAGGTGAACTGAGAAGTTGATGAGTACTTAGATTAGACACACACACACACACACACACACACACACACACGCGCACGCGCGCGCTGTGGGTGTAGTGGAGTGTTTTAGCCTGCGTATAAACTGGCTGCCAGCTGGTGGAGGAGACAGTGAGGGCTTGTGTTAGACTCAGAGGACACAGCCAGGACGTACGAGAGAGAGGACTCCGCTTGTTATGGGAGGCGGTGCTCTGGACACACTTAACCAATCAAGAAAAAGAAAAAAAAAATCTGAAAAACACATGTTGGCTGTTGCTCAAACTTTTTAAAGGCAAGGACCCCCAAAATAGAGCACCGAAGTCCTGACGTAACTCGCTCATCCCTTCGATTCCCCTGGTTCGCGGAAGTAATTTCTCTATGGAGAATAACATGGGGTGATCTTAATATTGTCTACTATAAGCGTTGTGGTCCAAAAATAAACAAGCTGTCTCTGCGTTATTGTCAGGGAGGTGTCTCTGTATTGTTTGCAACCGTCAGTCACTCATATATGATACAGTCTGCTTCTAGCGAAAATGTAACTAATTCAGTAGCAGTAACATTAGCATTTTCTCTCAGTCAGTTGATTCTTCATATCCATATGAGTGAAGTGGCCGGGATGACATGTTTATTTTTCAAACACAGTTCTTATATGAGGCGATCTAACATCCCCCTATGGGGATTATAATGCAAATAAAAAGTACATGAACCTGTGGATTTGCGCCCTCTACCGATATTGACGTCAGACTTCGGTGCTCTATTGTATGTTTATTTGACCGCCGAAACCCCATCTCAAAATATTTTCTTCCAGGGACCCCCATAGGATTTTAGTTAAAAATGTTCTCTGTGATGTGAGTGTGACAGACAAGACACTTGACAAGCACTTTGCATTTGATTGCATTCCTCATAAAAGCCATTGCCAGGCCCTGTATCTCAAATGGTCAAATAAATATTTGATTAGGGAATATAATATGTCTTTTGTATTCTTTCTGTATATCAGCAAAATGTAGATTTTATGTCAGACATTATTGAGGGGAAATAAGATTATCAGATATAAAAAAAAACACAGCTTATTCAAACATTTGAACACACTTTCACGATTTTTCGAAAGTAGCAGATCTACAAGCTCATGGCATGGCAGTGGCACGAAGTGACGCACCATGAGCTTGTAGATCTGCTATTTTGGAATTAATTATAAAATAATGGTTAAATAAGTGGTCAAAATAGAAAATGACACAGATGCTTCCCCGGTTTTAACAGGTTAAAGGCACACAAATGCACTGATGCCACTGCCAGCAGACACACATCCATCCATACGCACACCAAAATGCATGCGTCCGTCCACCCAGATATGCATTAGGCCAGTAAATCTAAGCTAAAGAGGGGCGTGACCCAAAATAAATTCCAATAGTAATCGTTCAAGGTATTTTATGATCCTTAGGGTCATCCAAATATCATATTAAAAATTGATTATCTATTCAAAATGTCCTTGGCACAGAGCAAGACTGCTGCTCGCTTAGGCCATTTCACAACGCCACGCCGCACGGACAGCCTCAATTAACCTAGCGCCACACAGTCCTGTCCTCCAGCCTCAATGTGCCCTGCTTATAAATACCAAATTAACAATCATCTTAATTTAATTCATTTTTTTCAAAAACAACTCATATACCGCAGATCACGTGTCACCAGTGAAATGCATTCTTCCGAGACGGCACATACTACAGTGATACAAGCGCGACACCCGAGACTGACACAGGACGCCTCTCACTACACTTCTTTCCTGCTTCTTTCTACCACCACCACAATCTACTAAGTCATGCCAAAGTCATTTGCAAAGTTTAAACTGCTCGAACGTCACTGGATATAACTTTTAACTACACGTGGGTGTCACACTCCTCTCCCACACCACCTCCTTCGCCGTGCCACACAAATACAACAGGGTTTTTCCGAGTCCCATTCAGCCCGGGACGGGTGAATTAGCAGCCACAACGTTACGTGCGCCGAGACCACAAAATGGAATGAGGGGGTCCATTTGGCTACACTCCCAAAGTTACATTACTGTGACTGCGCAATGACTGCCATCCCGTGCAGTCGACAAAAAAAAAAAGATAAATACATACAGAGATGCAATGACAGTTAATTAATGACAGATATCTAGCTTATATAATAACATTAATTTTGTGCCCAAGTTCAACCCAACTTCTCAAGATCGTCCATTAACAATTCCCTCACAATCAATGTAATCTATTATATCGCATTACCCAGTTACCCACTGTACATCATTTCCTGTTCATATATTAGAACGGGTAAGGCCATAGTTATATACATTTTGGACCATGGTAAATTCAGGGGTTGAACATTGGGGTACCATTGAAAACCTATATGGCAACAATGTCACATTGAATTATGCAGCATTAAGTAGTGAATTAAGTAGCAAACTAGGGGTTTTCATGATTCTGAACCCATTCCAACCCATTAGATCAGGGGTTCCCAAACTTTTTTGGACCAGGTACCCCTTTTGGGGTAGATATTTTTCCAGGTACCCCCTCATCCTCGCAACACAGATAACAATATATTTACAACCACAAGCAGTGTTTCCTGCAGGAAAAAGCTTTGGCATGGTGCTGGGCGCAGGCCGCAGGGGGGCCTTCTTGCGTCGAACATTTTGATTAATTAATTAATTTGATTCAATAATTAATTAATAAGATTAATAAATTAAGATTAATTTGTATTATTGCTCTTGTATTGCTATTGGAGACACTGGGGGGACACTGGGCAGGCACTGGGGAGGCACTGGGGAGACACTGGGGAGGCACTGAGGGGACACTGGGGAGGCACTGGGAAGGCACTGAGGGGACACTGGGGAGGCACTGGGAAGGCACTGAGGGGACACTGGGGAGGCACTGGGGAGACACTGGGGAGACACTGGGGAGCATGGGGAGGCACTCAGGGGGACACTGGGGAGGCACTCAGGGGGACACTGGGGAGGCACTCAGGGGGACACTGGGGAGGCACTCGGCTGGGCACTGGGGAGGCACTCGGCTGGGCACTGGGGAGGCACTCGGCTGGGCACTGGGGAGGCACTGGGGAGGCACTCAGGGGGACACTGGGGAGGCACTGGGAAGGCACTGAGGGGACACTGGGGAGGCACTGGGAAGGCACTGAGGGGACACTGGGGAGGCACTGGGAAGGCACTGAGGGGACACTGGGGAGACACTGGGAAGGCACTGGGGAGACACTGGGGAGACACTGGGGAGGCACTCAGGGGGACACTGGGGAGGCACTGGGGAGGCACTCGGGAGGCACTCACGGGGACACTGGGGAGACACTGGGGAGGCACTGGGAAGGCACTGGGGAGGCACTGGGGAGAAACTGCAGCCACTGGGGAGACATTGGGGAGGCACTGGGGAGGCACTCAGGGGAACACTGGGGACGCACTCAGGGGACACTGGGGAGGTACTGGGGAGCCACTGTGCAGACACTGGGGAGGCACCATGGCGGACACTGGGGAGGCACTGGGCAGACACTGGGCAGACACTGCAGGGCAGACACTGGGGTGGCACTTGGGGAGGCACTGGGGAGGTACTGGACATTTCATATCACACACACACCATGATTCACTAGCCCCCTAAAAAAAAAAACCCTGGCTATGCGTCGCGTACCCCTAGGGGTCCGCGGACCCCACTTTGGGAACCGCTGCATTAGATTATCATTAGATGTCTTTATTATCCACAAGGGAAATTTGTTTTGCTCAGGTCAATGCATACAGGACAATAAATAATTATACAAATACAATAAAACACCCAGCAAAGTACTAGTAAAATAATTCTAAAAATGTTAAAGCTATTTAAAAGAAAGCAAAGTCTCTCTCCACACCATGAAACACTCATAATGTGTGTGTGCTTGTGTGCATGCATGTGGCATGTGTGCGTGCATGCGTGCATGACCATTATCAGTGCTCAGTCCAGTTCATCTGCCTGTGTGTGTGTGTGTGTGTGTGTGTGTGTGTGTGTGTGTGTGTGTGTGTGTGTGTGTGTGTGTGTGTGTGTGTGTGTGTGTGTGTGTGTGTGTGTGTGTGTGTGTGTGTGTGTGCGCGCGCAGCGCGCAGCGGGCAGGCACGCACGCCGGGGGCACTGGCAAGCAGGTCCAGTTGAGGTGAATCAGGTATTGGGGGTTTGTATTTGTTAAGGAGCCTAATGGCAGAGGGGATGATAAATAACTATAAGGGTCCATTTGGTTACCAACATTCCATCATTTAGCTGGTGACCACCTGGAACCCCCAAGGACCACTGGTTGGAAACAAGACATGTGCAATGTCTGTACCAATACCAACTCATACCAACCCAGTATACCCAGTAGGTATACTGGGAGTTTTACCGGTGGAATGACATACAAATGGGGCCAATAGAAAGGGGGTGGGGGGGGGGGGGGGGAGTATACCTTAGTGATACATACATATTCCCAGCCTCAGCCTAGTTAGTGAAAAAGGCTGCAGAGAGGAGGATGACCATGAACGGTGGCCAGCAGCACCCAGGTCTCGTCCCGGGGGTTGACTGGGTTCCTGGAATGGATTCCCTGGAATTTGGAAAAGGATATTTTATCTGTTTAAAAGTCATAACTTCCCGTTAAAAATGGTTGTAAACTTGTAATCAATGTGTTGGTAAGTATGTATAAAGTTAGTATGAAGCCCTAACAATATGCTAAAGGTTGTGCTGAGGCTTCGTTCTAATGTTGCTCCCGATCCGATTCCGATCATTTGATTTTGAGACATGCCGATACCGATTTTTCCAGATCCGATCTTTATATTTTACACTTATGCCATGCGAGAAATGTCACTCTAGTCTAGTCAAAGTTAAAACTCTTGTAGAGAAAACACCATTTGCATGGCTTTGGCTATCATTCAAAGATAGATAGGCCTACTACAGGATATTATTTCCGGAAAAGCAAGATTATGCCCTCATTCTTGGTTATTATTGGTTGAAAGGGTTGACAGCTTTAAATTCCTTGGCACCAGCTTTAAATTCCTTGGCACCACTATTTGCTGCTCCCTGAAATGGGAAGTTAACACTAGTAACATCCTGAGTAAAGCCCACCAGAGGCTTCACTTCCTGCGTCTCTTAAAGAAGTTCGGTGTGACTGGGGAGCCACTGTGGAGTGTCCTCGTCTTCTCAGTCACAGTGTGGTATGGAAACACAACTGTCTTAGAGAGGAAACAGCTGGAAAGGGTGGTACGCACGGCATCTAAAATCATTGGCCTCGACCTCCCATCTGTCTCCTCTATCTACACCACACGCACTGAGCGTAGGATGCAGAAGGTGATTACTGACCCCTCCCACCCTGCTCTGTTTTTGCACCCCTGCCCTCAGGTAAAAGACTGCGGTCTCTAAAGTGCAATACCTCCCGCTTTAAGAAAAGCACTTAATATCCTGAGGCTGTTCGCCTCCTGAATGCTGACCCTCTCTTCACTCGCACTTTACAGCGTGAAGCTGCTTCATTAGAATGATGAACCTTGATGAATTGCTATTTATTTGAAATGAATTGTAACGTTCTGCATTCTCATTTATTGGTCGCTCTCATATGATGTTTGTACTTTTGTATCTTTTTCTATGATGTTTGTACTTTTTCTACTGTCTGAATATGTTATGTGAATTAATTGTCTGTTTTTAGTGCACTGAAACAAATTCCAATCAACTGTTGACATGGCAATAAAGTCTTGAATCTTGAATCATATCATGCATAGTGGGGGTTGCATTTGTTTTCATCATGGGTCTATTTCACACCTCTGTGAATGTCTTTGTTGCATAATCTTTGAGACCAAAATTTGGTCTCAAAGATCATGCAACAAAAACATTTAATGTTTGCCACTGCTGGAACTATTATCAAGCATAAACATGGCAGTTTTCACAAAATATCATTGTTTATAGACCCTAACCCTTTAGACACAAGCCTATTTTATTGAAATAAAAAAAGAAAATCGCAGATTTATTTCTCCCGATCATTTGAAAATTACATGATTTCCGATCGGGATATCCCTAATTTGCACGTTTATTTATTTGCCTGCACTTAGTGCACTCGCACACAAAAAGTACCGTAATTTCCGGACTATAAGCCGCACCTTTTTACCCATGATTTGAACCCTGCGGCTTATACAACGGTGCGGCTTATCTATGGATTTTTACAGCTAAAGCAGAGCCATCTAAGACTCTGAGCTAACGTAACGGCCACTAGGGGGCCTTCTAAATCTATCTATGGCTGGTCCCTTAGAGTATTGGCTGGTCCATGCATGCAGGCTCTTTGCAGCTGCCGTTCTGATTGGCCAAAATTCACAGCTGTTGTCAAAGTTACAAGTCTACACTGCCTCACGGATGGACGCCTTGTGAGCTTGTAGATCTGCTATTTTCGTTGTGCAAGACATTTCTACGGAGCAGCATAGCATTAGCATGTTGTTACTTTGGAATGGATTTATATGTTATAGGCACGGAGGAGAGGCCAGCGCTGTTTGAAAAACGATGGGATGTTGTTCATTCAATTCATACAAGCCTAAATGTTCACATCAAGTTACAACCACAGTTCCTTTGGTCTTTATAATGGCTAGGTTATTTAATATCACATGCTAGGCTTTCTAGCTAGCAGGCTACATTTGGGCAGAGTGAGGAGGGACTGTGTCTTGAATGCTGCCACTGCAGCCCACACTAGTGGCGCTGACGGCAAAATCCACGTACAGTAGGCTTGTATATGATATGAAAACAATCAGCCAGGATGAATGGATTAGTACGTAGGTTGGAGAAGTAGTCGATCTCTATACTAAAATTAAGAAAGATGACACAGAGACGGTCACTGCTTAATTAAATTAATTTAGGACCTTCCTTCTAGCAGTTAATTTCGTTTTATTAAACACATTTCTCCTGATTTAGCCCATTTTTTGTAATGGCATCATCATGCTATTATGCCCGTGGATATGCAGAGTGAACTTAATGATAAATTAATATGACTAGCCCTTACCCGTATTTGCCCCCCCCCTTGTGGCCGTGGGGGGTACTGCGCCCGGGTGCATTTGTAATTGACTAATAAATTAATTAATGATCATTAATGTGTCAAATCGAAAAAAGGCTTATAGTCCGGTGCGGCTTGTATACGTACATATTTGGGATTTTCCCTAAATTTGGCTGGTGCGGCTTATATTCAGGTGCGCCTTAAATTACGGTAAATAAAAAAAAAGCCAACTGTATTTGTCGTCTCTCTCCTGCATGTCTCTTAACTCATTCACAGATTCTAACACAGCATCATGTCACACTGACCCGTTTCTACAGAAACCAGTCACTGCACGTGTCAAATAATGCAGATTATTTAGCTGTCATTTAACGTAATTGGACATTTAACGTCAGTGACTTTTTACTGACAGCATATCATACTTGCATATGAGTGCAATAGCCTTGATGACCTCACAGGCGTATGCAAAGGCTAAACTCATGTTATTTAGATATAATTTCATGTAGACATAGCACTCTATAGTGTATACTCATAGCTTCACTGTACAGATATTCTACTGTTAGACAGATGCTAGGTTCTTAGCTTGCTTAGGAGTACGAGAGAGAGAGAGCGAGCGCGCGTGCCCCAAAAACACAGAAAAACTCTGTTTTGTGTAGGTTGTGTGTAAGCTCCGCGCGTGAATATTTGTTCTATTCTTGCTCCATTCATCCGGGTGTCCACAGCCCTGAATTCCTGGCTGCCTTCCTGGAGGTACGTGTCCCACGGACCGCCACACGTGGGCACAAGACCGCCATTCAGACATTCAAATTCGTCGAAACGTCACGGGAACGCCCCCAATGTCATTCGCACCGATGACAACATCACAGCCACGCCCCCTTTATCCACGAGTACATCTTGCCTCGGCAACCACGCTGGTATCCCAGTAAAAACCTCCATCGCCGGTTATGCTATTCATTACCATCATCCATCCAACACAATGCAGGCTACCACATCAAGTCAAGGAAGCAGAGTTTTCCATCCAGACTGACACTATGCAGGACATCACAAATAATAATCAATGCTCTCTGTCATATACTGTATGTGATAAACTGATCCATGAGAGACCTGTGGCCGAGATGAAATGCGACGCGTCCACAGGACAATACTCCAATACTTGGGAGAGAAAGACTTTGCGGGGGTGAGACGCAAGCACAGGTCGCTGCACAGGTCACACTGTCAGCCTGGATATGACCAGACTAGGTGCCCACACTTCCCAGTTCCCAGGCGGCTACACCAGCCTCCCGGGCCACTGGGTAACTTTTTCAATATATTTTTGAGGGGCACTAGCCCCTCCTAGGGTTTGTTTTTAGTTCAATGTTTGTTTTAAAAACGCCATTGACAATGAAGGGAAGATTGACATCATATTGTCCCTCATTATGTCATATCGTCTCTTTTTTTGTAATGGCATTTAATGTTTGTGTTGGCACCGTTTGTTTTACATCACCATTACATCACCTAATCAACATGAGTTAGACTTTAATATATTAGTGCCCCTCACTTCACACAAGTGTGATTTCTTTAGCAACAATATACAATATGTTCCTGATACTGAGTGATCAATATACTGAGGATGAACATTTGGGAGGAGAGCAAGGACCAACGGCACAGACACCTCAGAACATACAGATGCTGTAAACTCAAAGGATTTCATTTAGGGCATGTGTCCACACACACACACACTGCGTATTATGAGTGGGAGGGTACTTTGGATATCATCTCCATAGCACTAGCACCATAGAGTTAGAAAGGATAGAGGGCAGACTGCCCCACTCCCTGCTGTTCATTTCAATGGAAGTTGCTCAGTGGCAGTTACTTCAAAATTTGGTGCCCAAAATGCGGAAGTGCTCAATGTTAAAGCCCAGCGGCGCAGGGTTTCCTCGTTATAAATGCAGGGGCCAGGGGCCCGTCTGCAGTTCCATCTTTCGCCACTACGTCTCGCAGCTTCAACGTTGGCAAGCCTTACTAGGGGCTTATGGAGCGCAAGTGTAGTCACACCCCTTAAGCAGGCGGCAGTGTTTTCCTGTGTGTTTTGGGGTGATGAGTGCACACACACACACACACACACACACACACTCACTCAGGCCTCATACGAACATGCTCTGTTCCGTCCGTGTTTCATGGCCGCCTCAATGCTTTTCCAATGGAAGTCACGGGAGACCCCCGTTACTGAACAAACACTATAACAACAACGATTACTATCACAAATTCACAATATAGTGCTTTAACCTTTTACCATTTTTTTGTTTGTTTTAACCATAGAACATCACTTACCCTACCTTTAAACCATAGAGAGCGCATAAACAAAACGTCTGCATATAGTTTGGCTGAGACCATCAAGGTACGGATTAGTTCATCATAATGCTGGTCACTTCTCAGCCAGGGCTATAACCATCTTTAGACATATTTTGGAGCCTCTTTATGTAAGGTATAAACAACTTTCATTCCTCTACATGTGTTCACATACTGTATAGAAAAGGGCAGAAGCCTGTGGTCGCATATGATTTATTCAAATCATTTCTATATCCACCTGCTGGTCTGTATCATGTATCTCACTTTTTCAAGCTAGAAAAACAACAAGAATATCAACACCACAGCACAGGTTAAGGCACATTGGGAAGGATACAATAATATAAGGCTTCTGACGTATGAAACCATGTTAAGTTATAGGGGATTCACACTGAGACGGACTGAGTCCGTTTCCGAATACGGTTGCCTGTTCCCCGCTGGCCATGATTCACATTGCCCGAGATTCAACAGCAAACTCGGGTACACTATACACTTGCATAACACACTTTGATCCTCCAGGCAGGTGGCGTTGTGCTTGATGGCTGGCGCGCACGGACACTGACCATCAACTCTGCGACATTGTCTCCAATAAATCCAGACACACACACACACACACACACACTTCAAAGCACTACCATTGGAACGCACGTTGGATGCGCACTTTGCCATAACGCCTTGCTCCAGCACATTTCGAAACACTCTTTCCGTGGCATGGATGTATAACGCCCTGCTTCAGCACAACAACGGAATCACTTACACTGCTTCAACTTACGCGTGTGTGCGCGGTGTGTGTGCTCACAGCTGTGCATGAATGAATCAACAGGTCGTCACATGCATAGCCCCACAAAAAAGCTGACATTTAATTTGCCCCATACATACACAACCGATTGTTAGAATTTCACGCGGTCTACACTCTGGGAATTAAGTGTGTATATGTATATATATATATATATATATTATCATTTGGTGTATACTGTAATATATATATATCTATCATTTTTTTATATGCCTTTATCCAACGATATTGCGCGAGATGGGGACGTATAAGGCCCATGCACACCAGAGTACACTGACTGAGCGGTGGTGCTGGTCATTAGCAGTAGCACTATGTATCTACACTAGTATCTCTATAGGGATTTTCCCAGCAGTTAATTGAACTGATGCGTACATTTAAAAAAACCTTTATTATAACAGACACAAATGTATCAACAAATTCATTTACTTTAAGACACCGAACATAGACACAACTGTATACGGCCAAAACTTTTGGGGACAAACACTTCACAGCAGCCTCACAACTCCGTTGGACTCTACACCACTTTACTTCTGACTTCTGTTCTTTCCATTGACCTCGACGCCAATTCACTTGACTTCTGTTCTTTCAACATAAAAGGTAAGAATAACTTATGTTTGTTTGTGTGTGTGTGTGTGTGTGTGTGTGTGTGTGTGTGTGTGTGTGCACGCGCGGGTGGTTGACAAACACTTGACCACACTTGTCAACACTACCTGCAGCTTCCACAGATATACAAGCTCACACTATTAAATATAATGTCTTTCCAAAGTTACATCTGACTTGCCTAACATACAGATACCCTGTTACATAAACTACAGTACAGTACACATGCTATTTACCCTGGGTCTACGATGTGTAGCCATCCGTTACTACATGTGAAGGGCACAATACTGGGTTTAAAAACACAGCTGAAACATGAAGTGGAGGCTGTCAAATCCCGCAATTTTCTTCTTCCTATTGCGATGCAACGTAACTAGGCTGAGCCGCCCCAAAATTCTAGTACATGTAAGTAACTGATTAGCCGATTCAATCTACAAGCTCACTTATAGTAATTGATTAGCCGATCTACAAGCTCACAACGTGTTACATCATGATGCGCATTGTCAGCTTGTAGATCTGCTATTTTCATGCATACGGTAACTTTCTTTTACATACATTTTGTCCCTATGTCCGTCCATCCCTACGTCCCTATGTGTATACTACCAGTAGGGGCAAAAGTGGCACTGTTAGTGTTGTGCTAGAAACAGAGAGAGAGATACTAGTGTTGCACTGTTGCATGCTAATTACAATGTAGAAAGAGGTCTGCCAATTTCCCCCACACAGTAACTCTGTCATTTCTCGACCGTTTCGGACACGGGGCGGCTCCCCGGAACCGGACCGGCACCCTGGGCGCGTTCCTTTGGGTCTGGATGTTCCGGGGACCTCCATGGGGAGTTGCAACACAACGGAGTTCACACTGGTGTGATTTATATATATATATATATATATATATATATATGGTTAAATTGATTAGTTATTATCCATCACATGTTGCAGTGCACCTCCGACCATGCTTACAAGAGAAAATAACCCTACTGATTTTTGTCAGCCCATGGTCCCTTGCTTGGACCAAAATGTCCACTTGCACACAACAAAATATCTCTACAAATCTATTTGTGCAGATCCCTGGAGGAAGGCTCCTTTTGATGTTGATGACCCATGGCCGCTTTTACTCTGATTATGTTTGATTAATGATGATATATAGAGCTGATGCTATCATATCTATATATATTTATTAGTAGGCTTGTTTAGCAGGTACTAGGTTATAGGAGGAGCGCCTATTATGTTGCCTGGTACTGGTTGTTGCTTCTGTCCCCTGCAGGTGCTGAACATTGTTGTCCCTAATGTGTTGCCGTCCTGAGGAGGGCCTGGCTTGGAGCCTGATCAGCCCTCGGATTGGTCCTGTGGCAGCTCAGGCCTTGCTTCCTGGACTATAAAGCGCACTCTCCGTCAGGTTTAGTTGTAGTTCCATTTGTCTGTGTGTTAGGTTGTGTCGTTTGGTCATCTGTCATGTAAAGTCATTCCATAATTCTGGGCTCACAGAGCCATTCTGTCCACCATTTCATTATGCACTAAGCCACTTTGTAACTTATTCTGTGAACTGAGTATTAAAGCAGATACTCTTTTATGAACCGTGTTGTTCTTTCATACATGTTACGGGCAGTAAAACCCCTAGACTTGAACAGTTCGTAACAGCACTCAAAAGGAACTCAAGATGTTAACGTCCTGTAGACTTAGAAATAAAACCAATGTTGACTAATCATTACAAGTGGCTCTTATTTTGATGAGGAAGTCAGGACCGGAAGTGCGTTTCAGTTGTAAACAAGCTAAATGACAGTTTTTAGCTGTCAAAGTGCTAGTCGCTAAACCACGTTAGCAACCATATTTGAAAACGATCTGTCACTTAAACAATGTAGGTTACACACGCTGGAATTAAACATAGAAACTGCAGGAAGCATTAGGTGAGTAAATCATTGTATATGTGTTGGACGTTTGTGGTTGTGCTAATGATAAACGGACACCTGCTGCCAGTGGGGTCATCCTACTGCTGCTTAACGACTACACTGTCTGTGACTAGGTTTACTAGTGTAGCGTTGCATCTGCCCGTGTGAATGCAGCAGCATAACGTTGTGGCAGGATACGAACGTCCGTACCGTAGCACCCCCCGCCCGTACCGTGTAGGCTACACAATTACTCATTCAAACAAATACTACCTCTGTCCATACTGTTACTCCACTGGTTAGAGTTGAAACAAAGTACACATTGCTTGAATTGAAAATGTCTTGAGAAAAAGTCACATTACAGCAAACTTTACTGGTTGGTTACTGTTTCACCACTTAAACCCGAGACATTTTTATGACTGAAGTCCCCCAGGGCTCTATACTAGATACCAGTATTTTCTCTACAATGTAGATTGACAAGTCTACATCAAAACTCTTCACAGAGGCCTGGGCCGTTGCTCAGCGGTCCAGGCACCTTGGCTTATAATCCAGTCTGGCAGTGTGCCGCGGGTTCGACTCCCGATCCCGACGGCCTTTACTTTACTGCATGTCACCCCCCCCCCCCTATCTCTCTCCCCATTTCCTGTCAGCCTACTGTATATCCCTCTATCAAACATAGAAAGAATTAAGGCAAAAGCCACCAAAAAAAAACTCTTTGCTGAAAATAAAGCAATCAAAAAGCTCACAATATGTTGCAAACGCGACGGTATGCAACACGTTGCTATTTTTGAATGTTCACCCCAGAATAGGGACACCAGGCCTAGTGGTTATATCTCATCAAGAGGTCGGAGATTTGATGATGACATTTCTAGGTCACACTGACTAGATCTACATGCTAACAACCCAGCGCAATGCGGCACATTGACAGGTTGTAAATCTGTTCATTTTTGCATGCGACACAGCTTTGTACCAGAGAGAAAGGGACAAAAGAGTTTGATGTCATGTTAGCCTGATTTTAACCAGTGATCGGCACTGCAATTCTACTGGGGGGAAAAAAACGTTATCGATGTCTGACTCTGTGCACCAGTGAATGAATTTAAATGACATAACTCTCGACATGGCATGTTAAGGAACAGTTCATGAACTCATGCATTGGAGAAAATAAATAATTAAACAAATTATCTGACATCAGCTAAATTACGTCCATGAGAGGTTCTAAATGTCTGTTTCAATACACTTTTGACTAATTGTCCAGCTTCTGATTTCACTTAATTCAAATATCACTTATTTTTTTGGTTTGTTGTGATAATCCTCCCTACTATAGAGTGTGCTGCCCATATAAGGAGTTCCTCCCTGTCCCCAGTTAAGCCCTGGGGTCAAAAAACCTTAGGTTTAGTTTTTGGCTAGGTGGCCCAGCCTTCATCCAATCAGGATAGAGGGGCCCTCCTCCAATCACGATCGAGCGGGGGCGGGCCTTGGAGTGCGTGCTGATGGCCTGTTGCGTGTCCCCCCACTGTAGTGCGTGCATGTGCACATCTTGTTACCGGGGCAGACCGGGGGGTTTTCCAAATCACTGAATGCTCCTTTAATGCCGTTCTTCACCATACAAGAGTTTCAAGCATTCTCCCATCTCCGTGCCCAAATGGGAGAAAACCGGGTCGGCAGCTTCTGATTGGTCTGTGGGGGCAGGACCAGCGTTGTCGAATGTAAAACTCCAGTCACTTCCTGACTTGCCTACGTAATGGAAATATGACTCGAAAGGACCCTGGCCAGACTGACTTAAGGTGGCCGTACACGTACACTAGCCGATAATCGGGCATTTTTGGCGCTCGGGGGGTGCCCGACTCAATCGGGAGCGATTCTCGGGCATACATTATAGTCTAGTGTGAGTGTATAAAAGATCCAATCGTAATCCCTCCGATCTGTTTGGGGCCGCTCACAGTGCGATCGGGCCGATCGCGCTATGTTTGATATTTGCTCTGCCCCCGCAACCCCCATCTCCTCGTCCCCTCTCCTCTCCTCCTCCCCTGTCCTCTCCTCCTCCTCCTCTCCCCCTCTCCTCTCCACTCCCTAGGGCCGAGAATCCTTGGGTGCGCTGTGCCAGAGTTTTAAAACCGTGTAGTGTGTGCTGCATAAAATAATCAGATAAAACGATTTCATATTAGCTTACGAAAAGACCCCCCTCCTAAAATAGCTTGCTTGTAGATCGGCTAAAATAGTCAATCTACAAGCTCACAAACAGGTCGCAATGCAACGCGTTGTGAGCTTGTAGATCGGCTTCTTTCACTATTTCTGAAGATTTGTGTTCCATTTCCGAAAAAGTAAGGCTTTTGGACAGTTTTCCACCTGACATATGATTTCATATTAGCTGATGAAAACATTCCCCCTATAAGCTTCTATTTCCATCGCAAGCTTCAGTATCTCCTTGTCATGTCATTTTCTAATCTTAATGATACACATTTATTACCATTATTAAAGGCCACCATATTGACATTGATTTGATTTTGATTCATAGTAGGAATTATGTGAAATGCCAATTCTTTAACCTTCACCCTAAACTGTCACCCACTTCATAAAAGACACACAAAGAAGCCTCAATGACTATGTCTTATTGATTCGGAGTGTCACACCTCCACGAAAGCCTCTTGGCCTAATGACCTCCTGGGGTATGACACATCAGCAACCCAGGGGGGAAGCAGGCCCAGAACCCTGACCCCTCTTTAACACACCTCGAATAGTACTGCTGGATACTCTGGAACAGGGAAGGTCGCTAGAGGTCATTTCACTTTAAAATGGTTACAGCCGACTGATAACGGGAGTGCGTCCTGACTGGAGGGAAGAAAAAAGCAATGGGGGAAGCAAGTGAAATCTGGAGGGTACATTTAACTCGGAGAGTGTGCAACTGCAAACAGAACCATATGGACCTGTAAGGATCCGTTTGCACACTCAAGAGTTACAACTTACAAATAAATGTATCAATTTACCCAGTTGTCTGTGTATTGCGGAAGGAGAGTATGAGACATAGGAGGAGACAAGGAGCAGAAGTGTTTGTGAAAGAGGAAGAGACAAGAGAGAGACCCTTACTCAACAGAAATGGGAAACACAGGGACAAGACCGTGGTGGCTGACACAGCACCTCTGGAAAGGCCATTTTAAATATACTTTATTTATATTCCCTGAGGGAGATATGTGAGGAAAGGTCTTGTTGTTGTTGTTGTGGTAACCAAAGTCAGTCAATTTCAACCTACAATCCAGATAGAAATATGCCTTGGGCTTAGGGAGGAGCTAGAGAAAATGCAGAGGGGTCACCAAAATTAGTAGGGGTCATCCTCTGAATTTTTAGGAATTCAAACCAGCACTATTTATTGCAACAAACTATCAATTGATGGCTCTGTGAAAAGAGAAAACAACATGTCTGAGACTCAATTACACTAAAGACTAAATGCTGGGTAAAACATAGTTACGAAGATGCATTATGGGGGCCTTTTAATCTCAAACAGTGAGTGGACTGAAGCCCTACAGGAGAACCCCTACAGTAGGACCCCTACAGGAGGACCCCTACAGGAGGACCCCTACAGTAGGACCCCTACAGTAGGACCCCTACAGTAGGACCCCTACAGTAGAACCCCTACAGTAGGACCCCTACAGGAGAACCCCTACAGGAGAACCCCTACAGTAGGACCCCTACAGGAGAACCCCTACAGTAGGACCCCTACAGGAGAACCCCTACAGGAGGACCCCTACAGTAGGACCCCTACAGTAGGACCCCTACAGGAGAACCCCTACAGGAGAACCCCTACAGGAGAACCCCTACAGTAGGACCCCTACAGGAGAACCCCTACAGGAGAACCCCTACAGGAGAACCCCTACAGGAGAACCCCTACAGTAGGACCCCTACAGGAGAACCCCTACAGGAGGACCCCTACAGTAGGACCCCTACAGGAGGACCCCTACAGGAGGACCCCTACAGGAGAACCCCTACACAGGAGGACCCCTACAGTAGGACCCCTACAGGAGGACCCCTACAGTAGGACCCCTACAGGAGAACCCCTACACAGGAGGACCCCTACAGTAGGACCCCTACAGTAGGACCCCTACAGGAGAACCCCTACAGTAGGACCCCTACAGGAGGACCCCTACAGGAGAACCCCTACAGGAGAACCCCTACAGGAGAACCCCTACAGGAGAACCCCTACAGTAGGACCCCTACAGGAGAACCCCTACAGGAGAACCCCTACAGTAGGACCCCTACAGGAGAACCCCTACAGTAGGACCCCTACAGGAGGACCCCTACAGGAGAACCCCTACAGGAGAACCCCTACAGGAGAACCCCTACAGGAGAACCCCTACAGTAGGACCCCTACAGGAGAACCCCTACAGGAGAACCCCTACAGTAGGACCCCTACAGGAGAACCCCTACAGTAGGACCCCTACAGTAGGACCCCTACAGGAGGACCCCTACAGTAGGACCCCTACAGGAGAACCCCTACAGGAGAACCCCTACAGTAGGACCCCTACAGGAGAACCCCTACAGGAGAACCCCTACAGTAGGACCCCTACAGTAGGACCCCTACAGGAGAACCCCTACAGGAGAACCCCTACAGTAGGACCCCTACAGGAGAACCCCTACAGGAGAACCCCTACAGTAGGACCCCTACAGTAGGACCCCTACAGGAGAACCCCTACAGGAGAACCCCTACAGTAGGACCCCTACAGTAGGACCCCTACAGGAGAACCCCTACAGGAGGACCCCTACAGTAGGACCCCTACAGTAGGACCCCTACAGGAGAACCCCTACAGTAGGACCCCTACAGGAGAACCCCTACAGGAGAACCCCTACAGTAGGACCCCTACAGTAGGACCCCTACAGGTGAGCCCAACATAAAGCCAGAAGTGGTAGTTATTATGTCATTCACTGTGCAAGTTGGGCAGCAGGACAAGACGTGCAACATAATTAATTAAACATTTGGCACCTCAAACATTCATTTACAAATAAGCTTTGTGGGATCGTTAAATGTGACAGTAACACTAAATAGTGGTGTCCACACTCCACTCATTCACTGCCTTATTACGGATCGCCAGAAGATGAACCTGCCAATTTTCATCGCACATGAAGCACTCAAAGAATCAACAGACCACAACAATTAAAAGTCGCTGTGTAATAATATCTAGTGAGTTCAGTTGTATCAAGTGGATCAACTCAATATATTGTGACACAGGGCTGCTGGTCCATGAATTTATTCAAATGTAGCACTGGGTAAGATGAAAGCAACTCCTTTAACATTTTCCATTACAAAATATATATAAATGTAACATCCATTGTGTTGCGTATTAATAATATTTCTCTGTTCTCCTCTCCCCTACAGTCAAGAAAGTCCCGATTTGTTTTTTTGTGACATGCATGAATTAATTGCATTTCACAAAGTAATAACTTGTATTGGTTCTATCATGCCTGAATCTTCTTTTACATCCGTATTTCCCATGCAAAGCCAGAGTAATAAAGTACAGTATTTATCAAACCAGGGGATGTACAAACAGATCCCCCCTCAGAACCTCAACTTACTGCTGATATACAATCACGTCCCATGATCGGTAGTTATGAATGAAGTCCACTACATAGCTCCGGAAACTGTACAGAATTACAGATGTTTTAAAATGTATTTATAATCCATTTGGTTTTGCCAACCAGCTGATAAAGAGAGGGGTTGTATTCATAGTTTTATACCCAATAACATAAACAAAGCACATCAGGATTTGTGAAGTAATTAGTTTGTAGAGAAGTACAAACAATACTCCACATGGTCACTCTCTGCTTAACATAGCAACAATTGGGTGATTTGCAGAAAAGGAGAACCATGCTGATGTGCCCAGTTATCACTGTTCACTCCGTCTGTCACAGCCATCTTCACTAGAGCTGGCCCAGTGGACAAGTGTGCCTGGAGTACCCAGCCAACAACCATCAATTAAACATCCCTCTATACGGCCAGCCAGCCACCACTTCAGGAATCAAGTAAGGCTGTCTACAAACCTATGGTATGACAGCATGTTAGTTAAGTTAATTTGCCGATGAGACAGGCCACCTGCTGCCGATCATGTGCATAATTATATAGTCTACTCTAAGTTTATTGTGAGCCTAATTCTCCCTGGGCCAAACTAGGCCATCAAAACTCAGAACGTGCCACAGTGGATCTGAAAATCAGACTGACTGTATTTCCTTTGTTCTCGGATGGCGAGAGTGAATGTGGCTGTATCGTGTGTGTGTGTGTGTGTGTGTGTGTGTGTGTGTGTGTGTGTGTGTGTGTGTGTGTGTGTGTGTGTGTGTGTGTGTGTGTGTGTGTGTGTGTAGAGAGAGCATGTTTGTGCATATTTTCAAGAAAACAAAAAAGCAAGTCCAGCCACTTCACTTTGCACAACCTGTTGAGTGTGGGGTGTGGGGGTCAATTGTGTGTGCTCCCCAAAGGAAGTTTTCATTTGTTCAGTTTTCTGCCAGAACTTTCAAATGGATAGAGGACAATATGTGACTATAGTACCCGACCGGTGTGGCTGTGTATTTGGAATGCATGAAATATATGTAATATCATAGCCATTCTAGGGCTAGTTAGTTACATGCAAGGTGATGGTCCCTGTGTAGTATGTCTCCTAAGCTTTCCCACATAGGAGGTAGTCAGGTACTGCAACCTGACAAACTGATCATTTGTATTTTGTTTGAGTGTCACATTTGTCAAGATAATGTCTTGAGGAGTGTGATACAACTTACAATTGACAGCTACATGGTTTACGTATCGTGCCACTGAGATGGATTTATGTATTGTCAGAATGTCACACAATGTACATTTGTCTTTACTTAGTTAACGTGTCAAAAGGACTAGTTCTATATAGTCAAAAAAGTTAATCTGCACTGTACAAATGGATACAATAGGTCCTATATAAATAATGACAACGGCAACTTTGTAATATAATAGTAGTACCGTAGTACAGGATACTGTATCCTTGTCCACTAATTACATTCTTAGGAATATCTATCCTGAGACAATACGTCAAAGGCAAAGCCTTAATGTTTGTAATGTGACATTACTTTATGGACCACCAGAAGGTGAGGACAGAAGAAGCCCACCTTTTATCTGCAAATTGATAGGTCAAACATTTCTGAAATCAGTAATCCTAAGAGCCAAACTTAACCAATTTAGCTTTAAACTTGGATATTGATATGAAAAAGGTTGAAAACCACTGCTGACTGCTCTACTGAATACTTGATTTCTAATGGGAGATAATGATAAGATAATTAAACAGATGCCATCTATTATCCTTGTCCGTCCTAGTGTACTTTGTATTCATCATCATTCTGCTGTGAATAGGCTACTACTACCCTAAACATTCTGGATCTTGCAGTAATAGGTCGACCCCTCGCAGTTTTTAAATTAATGCATAATTTCAACAATCAACACCTTGACGTGTGACGGTGTGATACCCTGCTAAACCAAAGCAATGCCCACAGTACAGTAACATGACACTAGCTCTGGAAGGCTATGGACCAGAGCTAACATGACACAAGACACGTACAAGAGTCAACAAGACACAAGCCGACCGTACATGAATAGACAGCTGATATGATTCAGTCAGTGGTGTTGTCTGTCTGGAGTCTCTGGACTCTGAAGCGAGCGGCGGCGGCAACACGTTTTGGGTTTTTTTTAGGATACCGACCGGGGGTTGACTAAGGTAACGGTCCACGTGATTCAATGTAGTTGAACGGGGACGGGAACCTGCAGACGGACGGAGCCTAAAAGTTGCATGTTCCAGTTCGTGTTTTGAGTTTGATCTGCAATACAAGGCAGAATGTCGACATCAAAGTTGATGCTGCTTTGGCTTGGTTGTGTGTGCTGTCTGTGCATCAGACAGTGGGTGTCGTTTAGAATGTTATGTGTAGTGTGAGTCAGTCGAGGCCAAATCAACATTCGACAAGACGAACGGCTGATATTATTTTTGCTTAAACAACGTGTCGAATACATGCTGTGTCTTTACGGATACATTAACCTTTATGTGGGATAGTATATATACTTGTTGGTTGCTCTTCTCTTCGCCTGCCTTCCCCCAAAGCTCCACAATGTCACAGCTCACTGCAGTCTAAAGCGAGGGGCGACAACATCCACCCTGAAAATGCATCAACTTTCCCCTTGTCCCTGGATTCGACTAGACCAGACCCTCATTCAGCATAACCCGCTTCTTGAACTTGGACAGCTCGCGGAAGAGTGGACCGTGCTTTTTTCAAGAACATTCCAGGCTATATGGGAGAACAGAATCGGTCCTGTCGCTCATATGAGAACCACCACCACCACCATTATTTATGACAGACGAGCAAGAGGAGCGTCCGCGAACGGTGTCCGACTCCCCGGGTACATGAACAGCGTGCATCGCGGCGAGCACACGGCAGCCCCCATATAATGCACTTTTGCGTCCCAAATAAAAGATCCCCGGTCCGGTGTGCAAACTGCAGGGCCCGGCGCCGCCATACACCACCACAGGCACACAGAACAACACGTATAGCATGCCCCCAGCCAGCACCAAGCGAGCGGAAAAGAGACACGCGCATACTGAAGAGAGAGAACAATACGGAATCGTGACGGTAAAACACCAACGGATACATGGAGCCAGAGACACGCCGAGAAGCCTTTTTGAGTTAAACGAACTAACCTGTTTGGTGTACGGGTACAGTCCACTGGATACTGGGGTTGAATCCGACGAGTTAAATTCACTACCAGTAAAACAAAGAGGCGAAAATCTACGGGTGATGCCGAAACAGGCCGAAACAACACTCTGGGAGCCGTGCTGGGCATGCGCAGAGTCTACGAGGAAGGATGGGGGGCAGTGGGGAGGGGGGGGAGGGTGGTTGAATGACGAGGGAATGACGGCAACTCATTTAGCAATCTGTCTCTCATTCATTCATTTTGGTCGAAAAAGAAAGTTCCAAATAAATGAATGTGACACTGAGTGAGAAGATACAATTTTGCAAATGATTTGCATACCTCCAGCCACACACCCACTTGCCTACATTAATGACCCCTTTGTTTTAGGAGACGTGTGTAGGAAAACAAGATAGATCAAAGTGTCATTTGAATTGTTAGACAAGGATTGATTGATTGAAAGAAAGATGTATTAACAGATTGGGGAACTACAGTACATTTCAAGCACAACTCAATACAAAACTGTTAACTGTGGACCTCACCATAAAGCATTACACTTGTTTACAATAGGGTCCACCATGTTCAATTAATCATAACATTTAGAGACATGATACAAATATGCACTTCTATATAGCCAAAAACAGGAACATATCATAGAGGAGGAAAAAAGTGAAGAACAAAAAAACATACAGTGAGGGGGGAAAAGGGGTGGGCACTGGGTGGGGGAATCAGATTTAGCGGGGGCCAGTTTCGAATTGCTGCCGTCCGTAGGTGCCCTTTGAGAGCACATTTGAAGGAGTCAAGAGATGTGCATGTCTTAATGACTGTTGGTAGGGCGTTCCACATTTTGGTGGCATAGGAGCAAAAATAATTTTGTGTTTGTGCCGAATCTGGCTTGCACATGGTTTGTTGAACTCCCTCTGCATGGGTGTGGACTTCGTTGACATTAAAGAAGTATTTAGACAGGTACATGGGTATCTTGGTGGTGTATCGAATCTTGTGGACCAGACCCATTGCAAGATGCTGTACTCTGTCGTCAACCCTAAGAATTCCAGCCTATCAAAGTGGGCAGGGGTGATGTGGGTTCGGGGAGTGAGGCCAAGTAGTAGCATGACCAGTTTGTTTTGGGAAGTCTGGAGCCTTGTTTTAAGGGCCTATGAGGTTGAGGTGCTGTGGTACCAAGAGGTACATGCATAGTTGAAGAAACCTTGTACGAGGGCTCCTGTAAGGGTGTTTTTGTTGACCAGTGAAGAGATCCTGTATAGGAATCTTGTTCTTTGGTTGACTTTTTTGATTACCCCCAGTTCAAATATTTTAATTTTATTCTTGAAAGGTTTTGGAACCCTTGCTATAAACCAATGCCAGTGGTTCTCAAAGCAGGGTCCAGGGGGGGTCCTTGAAAGTAAAAAGTGTGAAAATCACTGCTCTAAAGTCTGTTGAGATGGTAATGTAGGCTACTTCAGTAGGAGCCCCAACCAACCTTGGCACTCATCCAATGAAACTCATTCACCAATACCTTCGTAATTTTTCTTCTTAAATTAAGTTATAAAGTTCATTCCTTAGAAAAGTCAAGTCAGATTCCTTCTTAGAAGGCAGAATTGTTCGTAATTATGTTCTTATGATGATGAATCCCAATCCTCGTAACTTGAGGGGCGTGCCAGTTATGCTATTATCATAGGCAGACGCCCCACCTATCTCATTTAGCATAGAAATTAACATAGTGAGCCACCCCACCAACCCCCATGTAAGGGCATGGTCCTGCCTTTGTGTGATTTAAATCACAGGAAATCGCATCACACAGTGGGTCCAGGCACTGCCCACCAGCTGCTCAAAGCCCCGGAAGATATCAAAGGAACGGTTGAAGTGCTCCAGTGCCTGGGCTCTCATTTTGCTTGCGCAAAAATAATCCACTTTGTGCTTGCACCCCAAAAAAAGCGGAGAAAATGGAGCAGGTTTGGAGGAGTAGCCTACATCACTAGGACCCAGGAGAGGATGTTCTTCTGGAATGAGTAGCTGAAGAAATTCAACCTACAACAGAAAATGATGCTTCTACATGTATGGATGGAGTAGTGCATCCTCACCACATCATCACATATGGTTTGCTGCACTGCCAAGGACACGGTTGTAGGTTGCGAGAACTTGTGACCTGCCATCTCTCCATGATCTGTACTACAGGATCATCAGGAATCACTGCTGACTCTTCTCGTTCGATCCACAAGAGGTGCAGTTTTTCCCCCATGACAGTAGGGCACACACACAACCCTCCCCATGTTGTGTTGCTGTCTGCAACACAAACATACCCCACCTTGTCAAATTCTTTACCTTAATAATTTTGGCAAAATAAATAATTCTGATTCTTACATTTTACCTGGAGTGACCACAACAGAGTAGTGCTGCTAAGCTGAGGTGAAAAGGGTGGAAGCATTCTTTGTTGACTTCAAAATAAAGCTAGAAGGTCCTGGGTTCGATTCCCGCTGGGGACGCTGTGGGCACTGGCGGCGTGTTCCCTCCTCCGCGTCATCAGTGCCCATACCCGAGGCGGGGGTTGGCGATAGGGCCTTTCTGTGTGGAGTTTGCATGTTCTCCCCGTGTCCCCTAGGGTAGATACCCTCACAAAAAACATGCAGTAATCCTGGTCTCTAAAACTACCTCCCCCTGGCCAGCCGGGGCGCCTGATGGAGGGGAAAGGAACTGGTCGGAATAACGTGTCCCTTCCACGCGCTACGTCCGGCCGGGGAAATTCCCCTCTGTCAGGTGAAAAGAAGCAGCTTGGACATAGAAGGAGGCATGAGGTCAGTCCGCTGCCCCCCCAGGTTGGCAGAGGAAGTGTAGCGCCCAGGATTACATAGATAATTGGCACTGGGTGATAAGAAAACTGGGTTACAAAATCGTGGGATAAAAATTTAGAATTTAAGATAATGTAATTGTGACGAATACCAAACAACTCGCCCCTTTACCAACTCGCCCTGGGCGTACAGCCGGCGGAACTGCACAGCCTGGTATTCCTAAAGTAACCTAAGTAAATTATGCTTAAACGGTTAAACCTAACCTTATTCCGAACCTTAACCTCAGTAAAACTATACGGAAAAAATCGAGGGGCGAGATGGTTTAGGGGCGACCCTACCTGATACCATTGTGACCATAGGTCGCATTTACTATGAATACCTGCATCTCCTGTCCGTTAGTCCCACACGCCTCCATATATGGTCACGCCTCGTGACATCACACCTCCATATAAGGTCATACCTTGTGACATCACACCTTGTGACACGCGGCACACGCCACCATATGGCCATCTCCATATGGAGAACACGACACTGACCTCATCTAACCCTGGATAACCATACTGGATCATCACTTAGATCTCCGTATATGGAGCCTACCTGTAATGTTGATCCCTCCCCACCTGGCCACCAGTCCTTCCTGTTCTGACATTCCATATGTTTTTTCTGTCAAATATGTTTTTATTGAACAGATTATAAATTGTTACAAACATTATGATATGGAATACATATATATTTTTTTTTATGCAACAAAATGAAAGAAAAAATAAACAAGACAAAAAAAGAGAAAGAAATCCCTTAACCCTCCCACCCATACTTCTCAGTGACACTGCATACTATATAATAAGATGATAGAAAGCTCATGGAAAACATCTGAAAAGAAAATGGCGTACAGTCAACCATATCAATGGTATCCTGTCTATTAATTGTTTCTACTCAGGTAATGGACAAGGGGCAGCCAAACCTTTGACATTCCATATGTTGATCTGACCTCATTAAACCCTGTGGGGCGAGAAGCTGCCTCGCCCGCATCCGCCTGGGTGACGGCAGACTGCTGGGCGAGCGCTGGTGATTTGGTATGGGGGATAAACATAATGGAATGAATTCTGTACTATAGCTCACCCCACAAACACAGACTATAGTTGCAATGTCATGCATGGGTCTGAATCCCACATATGACTTATGGAATTTCCTCTCTCTACCCTATATCTTTGTATTTTCTTTCCACTTCACTTAATTGTTCAAATCAAACCACAGAGATTATTTTTGTGTCAACATTGAACAACAGAGGGCCTCTTTCTGTAGTCAAGAGCAAATCATTGTGCAGGAACTATGTATATGTAGTAGAAATTCCTAATACATACTGTACATGCATATGTATTGTGTCTGTCGGGGCACTATGCCTAACTAAGCACACACACACACACACACACACACACACACACACGCACGCACGCACGCACGCACGCACGCACGCACACACACACACACACACACACACACACACACACACACACACACACACACACACACATATAAATTACAATGGCACTCACTTCAAAAGTGAAAATCAAACAGACAGCCACAGGTGTTGGACAAGCCCTGAAAAATAACAATTTGGGCATCAGGGGAAAAGGGGCAGGTGTCATGTCAGGGCCTCCAAAGGACTTCCCCTCCTCCTCCTTCCACAGAGGCATGTGCCAGTCCTTTAACTCCATCCCAGTGTTGCCATGTCGGCTTATTATAAGCGACTTTGGGCTTGTTTTTGTAAAGTTGCTTGTAAATATTGGTAGTTGCAGGTTGCGGTTTTTTGGTGCTTGTTTCTAAAGTAGTCCACTTGCCAGAACATGAACCCAGGCATGTTGAGTACACGTACATCAAAGTTTTATGTTAGAAATGTTGAGTATGGCCCGGGTTCCCAGCATACAGAAAATGCCGGATGCTAACTTGCATATCTTGAGCAATTTTCATGATTGGCATATTATGTGAGCATACTATTAACAACCTATAAGGGGAAAATTATCTAAATTTCATCATGCTTTAAGTACCATGTGACATGTCAAACTAGAGGGTTTTCATGATGCTGAATTCATTCCAAGCATTAGTTTTGCACAAAAAACAGTCCTTTGGCTAAAACGGCCATAATGTTTGTCTTTAGTTCAATGTTTGTTTTGTAAATGCCATTGACAATGAAGGGAAATGTACGTCATAATGTGCCTCATTACGTCATATTGTTTCTGTATTGTTAATGGCATTTGTGTTTGCACCGTTTGTTTTTACATCACCATTACATCACCTAATCAACACGAGTTAGACTTTAATATATTAGCGCCCCTCACTTCACACGGGTGTGATTTTTTGCAATAGAGCGTCGCAGTCCCGCCCCCTCGAGAGACCCGGAAAAGAAATCCCTGTTCATTTTCCTCATAGACTTTTCAGAAAGTATTTATTTAAAGACGTTTACGCCACGGACAAAGCCAACTCTTGTCGTGACAAATCATGACAACAAACACAATTCTTCACACTTTTATTTGGTTTTTCTTCTTTGTAATTATTTGTTTGGTCCAAAATATTGTGTTTGTTGTCATGATTTGTCATGGCAAGAGTTGGCTTTGTACAACGCTTATAAGGTCTTTAAATGAATACGTTTTGAAATGTCTATGGGAAAAATGCATTGGAAACTATTTCCTGGGCCTGGCGTCGTCATGAAAGGGGGCGGGACTGCGACGCTACTGGGCCAGTGCATAGGGAGGAGTTTCACTCAGAACGGGTTATTCTGGTTGACATTTTCCTGCGAGGCTACATTTTCCAGCCTCACTGTAGAGACCATAGAGTATATATATCTATAGAGAAGACACCCGAGTTCTCCTCCCATCCACTTGCATTGAGTTGCTCAAAAGCGCATGAGGCGGATTCACTCCTCCTTCCTGGTAGGAACAGAGTGCATTCTGGGACGGATTGCAATGGTGAGTGGCCCCAAACACATGAACGCGCTGCCGTTGAACACGCACGAGCGTCGTCCGTCGTGAACGTGTACAAGGATAGTCAACGGACAGCGCGTTCATGTGTTTGGGGCCAGGCTGCAATACCTTCATTCGGCCACTATGTCCATTTCGCCTCAAGATTTCCTCTGGGTGCCTTCTCTATAAATATATATACTCTAAGGTAGAGACGCATACCATTATATAAAATAATTAAATAAACACTAGTCAGATGACAAAATAACATATTGATCCACAACAGTAATGGGTCTGCCCTGTTTATACTTGTCCATTCCGTCAGAATTATGCTTCCATTGTAGCCTATAGCAGTGCTTCTATAGGTTGTTAATGGTAGGCTATGGTTACATATTATGCCAATTATGAAAATTGCTCAACATATGCAAGTTTGCATCCGGCAGTTTCTAAATTCTGGGGAACCATAACATTTCTAACATAAAACCTTGGTGTAGCTCACATTAATGTATTTGTCCAAGGACCCTACTACATCTGAAGATATTTTGTGCCAGTGTCAAAAAATATTCCACATTTGTCACTTTTTTTCAATATGTTTTGTTGAAAATATCCTGATCTACAAGCCTATTGCAGTTGCTTCTTTGCTTGTTTTCATATACCTGGTTGCTTATTTCTCCCACAAAATATGGCAACACTGCTGCATCCATACTGAATACAACAGGCGCTAAGACAAGTGTGCTGTTCACGTTGTACACTATGGTTGTACCAGAGTAATCTAGTAAGAGAGTGGCGACACTAGCGACTCCCATTGGAATGCGAAAGTGCTCATTCTATCTCAATGGGATAGTTAAGTTCCAATGTTTGGAACTATAGTCCACCCTGCTTTGCGGCGAGATCAAAGCGTGTCGCCACTATCTTAATAGCTTACTCTGGGTTGTACTACAGTAGGCTGTCTACTAGCTTGCTTATGATGTTCTATGAATCAGGATCAGGCGGTGTGCTTTTGTGTTTTTGCTTCAACCGACCTGGAAACAGAGCGGCATTCTGGTCAAACCGGTCGGGTGTGTTTAACCTACACACATTCTTTCTTGGGATGACAACACATATTAAGCAACATCAACGCACAAGAAACAGTTCGAGTGGATATTATTTTCTTCATACAGCACTGATGATCTGTCAGCATTTACAACCATTACAATGTTTCGATAGATAGCTATACGATTACGAGACTAATAAGTGTGCCTTTACATAATCGGAATCACTCATGGACCAGGAGGACCATGGAGAAGGAGAGCACTCAGCCGAGGATAGCAGCAACGACTCGGTGATACAAGGAAACCCAAACAACAACGAGCTACAGAAACTTCTGGTGTTCAAAGTATACAAGAGGAGATGGTTCGTTCTGTTCGTGCTGTGTCTGCTAAACTGTTCCAACGCAGCGGTGAGTGACAGTCTTTGTATTGAGTTGTGCTTTCATGTGAAATGTACCCATTCTGCAAACTGTTAATAAATAAATCAATCAATAAAACTATGCAGTCAACGGTGTCAGTCTGTGTCGGGAAATCCCAGACATATTTCGTGTAACTCTCCTTGTACCGTACGTGTGACTCGTTTCGGGTGTCATTTCTAATCCACGAACTTTGCTAGTTTGTTAAATTACCAGGTAGTTAAATGAAATACAGTGCACGAGCCATTCAGGCAAATGATGATGCCGAACCGGGGTGAGAGACAAAAGTGGATGCCATTGCCTTCAATAGAACGAATTGTTGATCTAAATCTAAATAATCTAATAAAGTTAGAGTCGACAAACAAGGCACCTAATCTTTAATCCAGTTTAATGTTGAATGTATTATCTTATGTACACATCAAGTAGCCTATAAGGTTGATTATTCTTACAAGTATGCCAGGCGTGAGGCGTCATGTGTTTATAATTATGTGATGGAATCTGGTTATGTTGTATTTCTGCATGACCTCTGGTCATATCTTATCTAAATCTAGCATATGACCAATGAACTGTACTTTGGCATAATAATATTGTGAGGTTTGATTCGCATAATTTGTCAGGGTTAATTCATCATTAAACAAAAGGTAGTTGGTGCCATGATGTGGTTGGTACACCTTTTTGTGTGTCACAGAACATGATATCACTCCCTGGGGCTATTGTCATTGTATAGCCAAGTGTGCCTGCCCTGAGGGCAAATGCAGCCAAACAAACTCAGCCCCTCCCTAACCCCAGTTACCCCACCAATGAGTCCCTGGGGATCTGCTGTCACCAAGGTAACCATCATTTCTGTGGTGTCCCCAGAGCTACAAAAGACACTCAGCTGGTGTAAAATCATCTGCCTGAATGTCTACTTATGAGCTTTATAAATAAAATATTCTTGAAATGTCCTTTTTCTGTTGGGTGACAAACAGTGCTTTGACAGATACAGTATCTTTGTGATATCTACAACAAATCAAATCAAGTGTTAGACCAAATAAACTACTGGTACACAAGATTGCGACCCTATTTTGTAGTGTATAAATGTGCACACCTATAATGGCATGCAGGACACATTTATGTGAGAACAGTGGTGACCATTGTGTATACACATCAGCTGACGTGCCCTGCTTCAACTTGACCGCATAAATTAGATTTTCTTGAATGCCAACAAAAGAGTGAAGTGTATCAGGGGACTTTTTTTTGTTGTCCCAGTGCTTTGTTAAACATAATACTTCCATTTGATTGGTTCCGCCCGCCTCTCCTTAAAAGAAGAACCCTGTCTGTAGCCTTTGCACTTCAGAGTTATACTAAATTAGTAAAGGAAAATACACATTTATTCAGCTTAGTGTTTTTATTGCTTTAACCTTGTGTGATTTTATGGACATTACGTGCGTTAGTTGTATTTTAGAAACACTTAACCACAGAACCCTAGCATCCATATTCTGGGCACGGCATGTCATAATAGGCGAACATTCGGCAAAAGCAGGCATATACGCAGAATACAGATTACTTAATTCTGATAAATAAAGTATATGAAGTCTGATATAGTTGATTTCAAATATGAACTAGAAACAAAAAAGCATTTCTGAGTTCCGTTTCTGTTGTCAGTTGTATTCATAGTGCCATTAGGGCCTATTCATAGTTACCGTACGTAAGGCTTGATCACAGGGACATAATAAGAGTATAATTACATCCTATTGCTTCATCATATTGTCCTTTTCCTTGGTGTATAGTTATGATTTGACTCTTCATAGCTCTTTCCCCCGCCAAACAGCTGATGTAAGCTGCCCTTTGTACCCTGTAAGGTTGTTGTTGTGTGTGTGTGTGTGTATGTATGTGAAGATGTTTCACGACTCACATCAGGTCATGAGACAGAGCAGCATGGATCATTGTACCCCTGTCTTACACGGTCATCACATGACCACATGCATACAAATTTAAGTCATCCTTTTTTGCTTACCTACTGTATTAGACGCTGTATCCAGTTTTTCGATAATGTCTTACATTTGCACCTAGCCTATTATTTGCACCTAGCCTATTATTTACATTTTAAGCATTCCACATTTCAGCCTTTTAAATTAGTGTTGTCTTCTGTGTTCCTTCTGTGTTCCTCTCCCCGATCGTTATTTTTTATCTCTACTCTACTATCTTGTAGGCTTACATATATTATGTATGCCTGAATCTTATTTGTACATCCCCCTGATAAATACGGATGTCAAACAGTTCCCCCCTCAGAGCCTCAACTGACTGCTGAGTGTGACTGACTCGTAGGCCTGTCTGTCCCCAACTAAATCAGTAACAACAATTCTCTTTCCCCCTCAGCTATGGCTGACCTTTGCTCCAGTAGCAGACCAGTCTGCCCAGTACCTGAAGGCATCTCTAAACCAAATAAATTGGTTGTCTCTGGTTTACATGGTAGTGGCTATACCACTCAGCTTTGGAACCACCTGGATGCTGGACACTGTTGGGCTACGGTTCACGGTAAGAATGGAAAGAAATTCAAAGAATAGAAATTTCTACTTGTAAAGTTGTGGGGATTGGTAGTTCCAGTGTTCTCAGTGGTTTCTTTATTATCATGCTCCGGTATTATACTACTGGAGCCAAGGAATCTGACCAAAGGAAGGGACGTGACTGGACGATGGGATGCGTCATGACGCCATGATGCTCATCGGTGGCACTTTGTGTTCTTTAGATACTTCCTATAAATGTACACAGTGTACACATCGAAAAGCAACACAGCAGACAATAATGTGTTATGTCTCCAGAAGCGATTATTTTACAATGGTCTCAATCATTAAGATATATTTGTTCATATGCTTGTCTATTCAGCTCCATTAACTCCAATGTATTCCACCAGAGTTTCGGCTGCAGTTTGCCACCCAGTGTGACGAATCTGCCGGTTGGAAATATTATGCAGGGTAGAGAAAATGACGTTGGCGACCTTTCCATTCGTCAGATTCCTTGACCGGAGCCAGGGAATGAAGCAAAGCAGAAAATAATATTGAGATTGGAAGAAATTATGGAACAGGACTGGAGGTTAATATGAAAGCATGAGTATAATCAGACTCTGTTTATTTACCATGTGCAGAAAATGCACACATTTGTTTACTGGCGAGAGAACAGTAGTTGAGAAAAAGGCAGATGGAAACATCTGACAGGACAGAGGCATTTCAGTCACACAACTCTTTTAAAAAAAAAGTTCCAAATGCAAACAATAAAGCCTTTTGGTAATTGATTATCCAACATTTGTTACATTTTAAGTATAAACCAGGCTATGAAGCCTGCAGTGGATAATGGTTAATACAGATTTATGCCGGTTGCACACTGTCACTGCCTCACTGGTGCATCTTTTCGTTGCGTTTTGCGGATCCAAAAGTAGTAGTATAAAGTGAGGTCAATTTAGTTTTTACGTCCCCCGAAATTCACTCTGATATTTATATTTAGGCAGCTGAAAAAACGCACCAGTGTGCTTTATTGTTGAGCAATGTCTTCCTACTTGCAAACCAATCCAGCATCACTGAGCAACAGTGAACACCACATATTTCTGCTAAATGTGTCCCCGTCTGTCCCCTCATTTCAATCCTCCAGCTGATCCTGGGAGCCTGGCTGAACATGCTGGGTGCAGTGCTGCGTTTCCTTGGTGTAGTAAAGAGTATAGGTGTTCAGGACCCCTATGTCATGGTGATGTCCGGCCAGACACTGTGTGCCCTGGCCCAGCCCCTGGTCGTCTTCACCCCCACCAAACTGGCAGCACTCTGGTTTCCTGAGCATCAGCGTGCTACGGCCAACACCATCGCCTCCATGTGTGAGTGTTTTGTAAGGGATTCGTTGAATGAGCTTTTTTGGGGGTGCTTTGTCTGCATTTTATTTGATAGTGTACAGTAAGCTGACAGGGAATGGGGAGAGAGATGGGTAGCAAAGGTCGTCGGGATCAGGAATCGAACCTGCGACATGCTGTCAGGCTTAGCAGCCTAGTTGCCTGGACGTTAATGTCAAGGAACCCCATAACTCCAAGGATGTACACAGTGGAACCAAATGGACCCGTATCTGGTTCCATTTGTACTCTCAGAGTTACAGACCTGGAAGGGTCCATCCCAAGAAACCCTGGGATGGAGAAATGTGTGTATTGGCTATTGGGTCTCCCACAAAAAAATGTATCACTGTAGTATCCAGAAGAATTTAGAAGGCTATTTATCACTCTATTTGTCACACAAGATTTTGCTGTGGAAATAATTAGATGATTTGTGATTTAGAGCCAGCCTTCAAGAGAAGAAGTGATACCGGTAAAAGAGGAAGTATGAGCAGATTGCATGGGTTCTAAACATAGGAATGAAAGTACATATAGATAATATTACTGACCAAATCTCTCATTTGAAACTTCTCGTTTCTTCTTCCTCAGCCAATCCCCTGGGCCTCCTGTTCGCTAACATCTTCTCCCCATATGTTGTTGGGACATACAACAGTATTCCTCTGCTGGTGAGTCAGACTGAAAGCTCGCCATAGGGTCCATAATGGCTTCTGCATTGTGAACTTTACTGACCCTTTGATATAGCCTCCCAATGCCCAGGCCCAATAAATATACTTTGTGGTCACATCAGAGGTTTACAGGTATAAGAAGTGGGTGAAATAATTTTGTGTGTGATAAGATCACATCAGTAGACTGGCTACTCCCATGATTGTGCATGTTTGTCTGATGTATAACACTATTGTAAAAAGCTCTTGTGTGGTTAAAGGTTGTACTTGTACTTTATTGTTACATCTTATGTACAGGTACATGAGAGTAACACATTTTGGTTTGGCTTCCTTCAGACAATGCAGCAGTGTGTGTGCAGACAATGCAGCAGTGTGTGTGTGTGTCTCTCTCTCTCTCTCTCTCTCTCTCTCTATGTATGTCTGTTTGAGTATGGGAAGCTGCAATACCACTGGGTGACCTACCTTCGCTGTTGAGCTTCACTCTATGATGTATTTTACCACAAGTGCTAATATAATAATAATATCCATTCGTCACTATATTACTGTGTGTCCCCTCAGCTGTTTATCTATGCAGTCCCAGCAGTCATCGCCTGTGTACTCGCAACAGTGGGGCTACAGAGCAGTGCCCCGCCAACACCACCGTCTGCCAGCGCTGACTCCTCCAACTCTGAACCCTTCATACAGGGAATCAAACTGGTACGGACAAAGACACAGACTGACTGAAAGTCTAACAAGCCAACAGGCTGTTTCACTGACTGGGAGACTGAGAGAAATACAGTAATACAATATTTAACTTGACAGATGTTTAGACAGGCTTACTACAGACTGACACCAAGGGTGCCATTTAGGACTTCAAATAATATTACTAATCATATTACAGTTTTATGAGCTGGGGGCGTGTTGTATGTCATATTGCAATTTTGGGCATGTTAAGAAGCGCTTTCGACACCCCGTGGATTGCGCAAAACGGCCTTGAATTAGTCATGGGTGTGTTTAAGGCGTGTTTGAGACGTACCCAATCAACATGTCCGTACTATTCTCTTTACCAGTCAGCTGATGTCACATACGGAATGCGCACTTTGGGGATCGTGGTATTACATTTCTTCAGGCTGGCACCATAGAAGACATGACTTTGTCACATTTGGGTTAATTATTCCTATTGCACTGCATGCTGTCACCTTTATGCCTCAAAATAATTTGTTTCTATTGAAAAACACCAGTAAAATAACGTTTATTATATTTTATTTCATTCAAGTCATGATGAAGGAATGAGTTGAATGTTGTCTTCGCTCGTAGCATTTTATTGAAGAAGACTTGAATCGGGTGTGATACAGCATATGAAAGCAAACTTCCCAAGGATTATGGAGATGTTTTTATTTATTTTTAAGGTTGAGAAATGAAAGAATTATGGCCGTTTCTTATGGCCGCTGTTGCCATGTCTCATAGAAACAAGTAAATGGGTCTATAAAAATAAGCGCATATAACAGGCGTCTGCAACCTATTTTAAATGAAGTGCCATGTTTTTATTTTCTAGATAGTGAGTCTGCCATATCCAGATTAATTTTAATGACACCACATTAAAATAAAAAAACATATTTTGATTGTCCACAAATATAAAGTTCTTCCTTATTTTTAAATATGTTCTTGCACATTGTTATAATGATCATTATATATATCCCCCTGCAGTCAGAGTTCATAGTTTTAATGAATGAATGTGATGCATTGTGAGTCTAATCTAATCTTGGAAAATTTTTATTTAATTCTTGGATTAGCCGTCCTTAGTTGGGCAAATGCATTCATCTGGGGATCCTTGACATGGGAATGTGCTGTGTGAGGATCACTGGTTTAAACAACATTAGGAGAAAAGCCCAAATAACCACTTTAAAAACAAGAAAAGCAACCACAAAATAGTACAACTACCAATATTTACAAGCAACCTTACAGAAAAAGAAGCCGCTTATAATAAACAGACATGGCAACACTCTAGCAGCCTCCCAGAGCCGCTCAAGTGTAAAATCAAACAGTGCTTGTTGCGTTTATGAGGTGGTCAGACCCACGTCTAATCGTTATGTGCTGAGTGTTTCTAGGTCAAGGGGCTTAATAGCAAATTGCGCAAAGCGAAAATAATTAACATATGGACACTCCCACAATGCTAAAATATTCAGGAACGCCGTATGCCATATGTGTGTGCGTTCAACACGGGCCGAGTGCGTTCAACATGGGCCGATATGCTTTTCATAATACCATTGTGCGCAGAGCGAGGGCAATTTATGTATTACCTCATTGTAAAACGGATCTTCAAAATGGCACCCCAATAGTCTTACGGCTTATCACCGCTGATCATTTTTACAAAGCATACTGTGGTTTGTTTGATATTCGAGGAAGGTATGAAAATCAACTGGTTAAATTGGTTATTATATACAACACGCTACATATTTAGTTTGGTCACAGTCAGGATGTCATTGCGTTGTAAGGCATTTTCAAATTTGGATTGGTTAAGAAAGTGCGCTTGAAAATAGTCTTTAGAAATTGGTTTCTGAACATTTTAAATGTGCAATTTAGATAAGCCAACTTACAGTACTAACTCAGGTAAAGTTGGTTAATGTTTTAATGAAATTGAATTGAATTGTAAGCAAACGTGAAATCTAAAAATAAGACGGTAACAAGAGCATGGTCTGTGTTTATGTTTGATTTGAAGCTGTGATAAAACCCACAGCACGCCGTCCGACTGGCTTGACAGCCTGCCCAGACTGTTGAGCTAACCGTCCGGGCCGTAGATATGTTATTTTCAGGGCGACCTGAAAGTCGCCCTGTTTGATTCTCGGCTGGCTAGACAATTTTGCTGCATGGCACTCCCCTACTCTGTCTCCTGTGTCTCTCCACTGTACTATCGACTAAAAACTTAGAAAATAAGAAAATAACTTATTTTTTAAAGATGTGGAATGTTGACTAATTCTGACATGCCCAGAATAGGACTGCTAGGGTTTATGTGGTTAATCTGATAAAAAGATTAACCAAATAAACAGAAAGACTGGCATAATGCAGACAGATGAGCTCACTGGCTGATTCACAGACAGACACCACAGGCAGACCCAAGTGGCTGACAGCAATACACATCCCCATGTCCCCTTTCCCCAAAAGGATCACAACGGAAACAAGCCTAACGGCTTTCTTGTGGCTTTCTTGTGTTCAATCAAAACGGGTGCGTTGGATAACTGGAACTGGTGAAGTAGAAAAAAAAGGGATCCCGCACACTGTCTTCACTTACAGCATTACATTTAGGCATGATGCCTGATGAAGGTCTGAGCAATACACATCTAAAATGGAACTAGATGGCAGCTTCAATTGTCAGAAGTGAAAAGCTGTGACCTGCAGGACTGATGAAAACTTGCATTTGTGTCCCTGTAGTTACTGAAAAACAAGGCATACCTCATCCTTCTACTGTGTTTCGGATCGGGCATCGCTGTGTTTACCTGCTTCTCTACGCTGCTCGAACAGATCCTGTGTGTGAAAGGATACACCAATGTAAGTGACATTATGCACACAATAGCAACTAACGTGATTAATTATGTATATGTATGTATCTGTATATTTGGATATTGAATGGATAGATTGATGCTTTTCTATAAACCTGCTCTGGAGACAAGGGCAATGAATGCAGATTAGGCCCCGTTGTGGGATTTGATCCTAGGTCAAGCCAAGGATAATGTTTGCTAGGCACAAAGCAAAAGCTCTTTTAATGATTTCTCCTCAGTCCTCATCCTTGGTCCTTGGGAAACTGACTTTGTTCATGCTCTGGCTGTGTTTACAGGACTTCTCTGGCCTGTGTGGAGGTCTCTTCATTGTGTTCGGCATTGTAGGAGCAGGGATCCTGGGTGTCTACGTGGATAAGACCAAACAGTTTGTGGAAGTCACCAAAATCAACATGAGCTTCACTGCTCTGGCCTGCATTGCCTTTGCTGTGGTGAGGAAATAAACGGCTAGGGTTACATTTTCACGTTATAAAGTCAGATAGATTAATTAACTCTTTTTAATATATTATCATATATCCAAATTACCTATTGATTGATTTATTGAATAATTTACTAGTAAAGAATGTAAACGGCTTATGGCACGTAGTACAATCAGACATTAAGGCTAAAAGGATAACACAAAGAAGTGCTGGGGACTAGTTTCCATTGCCCAGAGGGTGGGTGGACCGACATCCAGACTTGCAAGGCTCACCGTTTCTCCGATCCGCACAGAATCTTGGCACAAACACAGTTCTGAGGTCTGCTATGAGAATAGTCACCCCAGGTTCCTCCAGGTACACTGATGCTCTAATGCGCACCACACTTGGCACAGGCAGGGCTGCTCTGCTACACAAACTGGACATTCAAACTTTGACTGGTGTTGCAGATAGTGAGCACGAAAGCGTATATCTAATGTGCGGCTGAGCATGGACATGGTAACGCCCGCCTGCCTCTGATTGGCCTACCGACACTGCCCGTCTTGACTCTTGACTGGATAGTCTGATCTCTGTTGCGAGGTGGTGGAAAATAATACGGTATCGGTATGATGCAAGAGAACTGCCTGTAACTTTTAAGTTTTATTTTTGTAGAAGAGGCAAACTAATATTGTTTATGCCGTTTGCTTTGATTGATTGAATATTTACGCCGTAATATGATTTGATTTGGGTGTGTTCTAAATAAAGTGTTTGTGTTGATTATTGTGTAATGTATCATGTGTAAACGTGAAACAGTATTGTACTGTAAAAAGGTCTCTTTTCCCCTTCACCTTTATCCTTTTTAGTATAATAGTAGTAGTAGTAGTTTACACGATAATCAACACTAACACTTTATTTAGAAGTACACACCCAAATCAAATCATAGTACATCGTACACGTACATTAGTTTGGCTCTTCTACAAAAATATCCTCTTGTATTATTTTCCCTCCACGGAGTAACCTAACCTTGCATCTCGGAGGACAGTCGAGACGGGCAGTGTCGGTAGGCCAATCAGAGGCAGGCAGTTACCATGTCTATGCTCGGCCGCACATTAGACATACGCAGCATGAAAGGGTGCTTTTGCCCTGATTATCGATCATGAAATATTTCCCCTTCACTTCCTACCCACCAGGTCTCTCAGATGCAGGGACAGAAAGTAGCCATTGCAGCCATTTGCTCCCTATTCGGCTTTTTCGGTTTCTCCATCTACCCGGTGGCCATGGAGCTGTCCGTGGAATGTTCCTACCCTGTTGGAGAAGCTACTTCTGCCGGCCTCATCTTCATATCAGGGTATTACTGTCTCCAAGAAAAGCTATAACATTCTTGTCCTACACACACAGAGCTTTCCTGTCATTTTCAATGGGCTGTTTGGTGGTTTTAAACTTTGTAGTTGCCTGAAGAAGGTCAGTAGACTTAAACTTGCAAATAAATCTATTGATTGTGCACAGATTTGAGTGCGCAGAGCTTATTTTTTGTAACTCCAGTACCTTTTCTTTTCTCTAGCAGATGATTTTACACTTTGTAGTTGCAAAATTATATTTGCAAGGTGCATGTTGATGACTTTGACTGGTTATAACTGTCATGTGCTCTCACTGTGTTTTTCCAGACAGATTCAGTCAGTTCTCTACATAATGCTCCTTCAGGCGCTGTCCAAGCGGGTCAGCTCTCCTATTGCTACCTGTTCAACTGATACCCAGTCCTGGAAGGGTAGGGTGCATTCTAACATGTAATGACATGACATACTGTAACATGAGATGGCATGACACAATGCAGTGCCTTGACTACAAACCATGCCAGCTTGGGTGGCCTTATTGGGACACCCGGGTTAGGCTGTCATTCTCATCATTTGAGGAAAGTATGGAGGAGGGTATCTGATGCAGGAGGAAGGACTGGACGTGAAGTATTTCATTGACTGTTTTTTCTGTCTCTTGCAGTTTCCGTGCTGGTGATGGCAGGCCTGTTTAGTGTGTCTGCCTGCGGCTGTATCATCTTCTTCAATACGAGATACAAGCGACTGGATGCTGAGGCACAAATCAAAGGCACCGCCACCGAGGACCGTAGCCCAGTAATCTGGAGTGTGGATGGATACCCCCCAGAGTGCCCACCCCCAGACATAAAGACAGAGTGTATAAAGTGAAATACACCACTGGCTGATGTGGTAAAGTCCTCTGCCAGGACTGAAAGGAACTATTAGCTGATCTAAGATCGGATCCCGTCAGAGCCTTAACTTCCACTGTCTGCCTATTAGCCTTCTACTGAAAAAGAAAGCTGTGTTGCCAAAGTCATTGTTTCCTTATTAAGTGGTGGGACCCAAAAGGCAGAGCCTTTTGTATTCTTCACATCCTTCACCCTGTCGCAGTTCTCCAAGCCAGATTACTTGAACACTGACCCAATTTGCCACTGAGAGAATAACACACAACATGCCAAAGAAATGGAGATGGTTATTGGATGTTCATAAAGGGGAGAGAGCATGCCTGGCAAAGGTATAGTTAAACTGACTGTTAGCTTACCTCATCTCGGGGAGAAGGAACAATGGAGTGCTACAACAGTACACCAGGGCTAAAGGTTTTTGTTTGTTTTCTTCATGCATAGATACATTCCTGTGTAAATACTTTTGTATAACCTTTTTTAGTGCCTGCCTGGCCCTTTGTTATATGGAATAACAAGTAAAAAGCAATCACTGTTGGTACCAACACAGTATTTAACCACTTCTTAAGCCATATATTTTGTTGTACTAAGGTGTTTGGCAGCAAAGAAATATGATCTACACCAAGGTGACCACACTTTTATGACGTGAGAGCTACTTTCAAAATGATCAGCTCAACAAAATCTACCCACCATTACTGAAAATAGTTTACCTGAGAGTGCTTTAGCATAGCGGCGCTGGCATTAGTCATACAGTAGGCTATAGGACAAATGCACTTGGAATGGGAAATAGAGGGGGGTAATCTAATAGTTAGTGTTTTCTTTGTATTTAATTTGTAATGATACAGACGTTTATGCACAGCAACCCTTTAACTCAAGTGGCAGATGGCAAAAATAGTTTTTTATATATTTAAATTAAATATTCTTTAGGGACATGTCCTGTGATCTACCTGCACAGCCTTTGTGATCTACTAGTGGTAGATCGCGATCTACCTTTTGGGCACCCCTGATCTACACGCATGTAGATCAGCAATAAAAACAAAGAAAGTGAAACATTTTGAAAGTGGTTAAACTATAAAATTACGGGGCGCCCGCTGGCCTAGCGCATGCATGCCACATATAGGCTTTGGCCTGAACAGTGTGTCTTGAGGCCTTACAGGTCCATTTCTTTTCCATTTGAACACAAGGGGGTCCTTGCAAATAAAACATCTGAGAAGAACCACTAATAGTCGGACTCCTAATGTGCCATATATAGTAGTAAATGTGTGTCCTACACATTCTGAAGCAAACCTGGAGACTTGACATTCAGAAATAAGAACATAGTGGTGTTTGTAAAACAGAAAATCAAACATTTGCCACGGACACCTTTGTCCGTGTATGGACATGTTGGTGCCTGGTGACTCCAGGCAGTGAGTGCTAGCCTGGGGACCAGACTAATCTGCCGGTGCAAAACAAAACTGCCCATGCAGTGATAGTCATGCAGGCTAAGTGAGTGCACTGACCATAATGTTCCCTGAGTTTTAACCAATTGATGCCTGGTGCAACCTGTACGTTCTACCTTTGATGCCCGTGCGCTCTCCGTGTCATCAGCTATTGCTATACATGTAGCAACATAACGATAAAAAAAAAAAGAATGAATCTGAAGATTTTCAGAAACCTTAGGTCAGGCCGTAGAAGGCGTTCCCAGATTCGGCCTCAGGCATCAATGGGTTAAAGGACTGTCTTGTGTTGCCTATGCCCAGCAACAGCAACAAAGCAAGAACGGTTTCATAAACTATGGAAACCTGTCCCAATATGAATTATAAAAATGTTTTCAAGTCACTGGGGCCAGCTGCTAGCTGAGGCATGGTGGAGGTGGAGTCTAATCCATCTCAAAACAAATGAAGTACAAACTGTTATAATCATGATCGCCCATGTCCGTGTACTTGAACGTGAGACAGTGTACTTGATATGTAATGTGTACTCCCTGATCTGTAGCATACTTAGTTAGGCTACGAGAGACATCTCAGACAGCAAGGTCAGCCTTGCTGCAGTAGGTTATGTCTCATATCTTCTTGTCACGTCATTAGGATCCAGCACTATATATGTCCCCGTTTGTGTAATAAACTTTGTGAACCTTTAGCGTGATACTGTCTCGTGTCGCGTTATTGTTCTTCCGGGCCCGCCGTCGCCGTACCGAAGGAATACTTCAACCGGATTATCACACACCACCCAGCCTGCACACACTACCCGTCTGTCAAACCAGACGAGGGTCCAGTACTTAAAAGTTAACACAAACTGTCAACTATTAGTAAAATATCAATTTGTGGCTAAAAGCAAAAAGATGCTTTTGGGTGGCAAAGCGTAGTATACCTCTTACCTCTGTAAAGGTACATTTATAAAAAAAAATTGCCTGCTTTACAAAAATTGGAACACAACTGTCCTATAGTTGGTAAATTAATACTGTATCGATTGATTTTCTACAATATACTGTAGTGTATTGCCCTGAACATGAAGTCTTGTACACAATATGCACAGTGGGTGAAACTATGTTGTCAATATGTCTCTGAACCAGTGTTATCAGGTAAATAAATCCTCTACACAAACTGGGAAGTCATACAGTACTGTACTAGTACCATACTAGCATGATTATCAAACTGAAGCTTCCACTCAGTCAAGACATTGCAATATATTTCATCATGGTTTCAAAGCCTTACATGGTGCGTGTCTGAGACAATAGACACAGCAGGCAAATGGACTCTACAGATTTTTAATCATTTCCCCAATTTCACATAAAATACATATAAAAAAGTAGAGCACTCTGCGTTTGGAATCAATCGGAGGAACACCTGAAATTGCCTTATACTGAGGGTTTATTTTTTTCTACTGCTCAGTTCTGACTCGCAGATGATACATTTAAAAAATACACTCATAGGACTACGAGCATTATGATAAAAATAACAAAACAAAAACCTAACTAATACCATACCGCAAATAAATGGCCAAAAGATTACAGATTCCCGTTAGCATTCCTACTTTCAAAAGGAGTACATGTAAAACCAAATATTGACCAATGAGATTCTTGAGGCAAGAACTGGTTTCTGTGCAAGTATGGTTGGCATTCAGTCGGTTGACTATATACACTGACTAGAAGACTAAAAGGTCAGTGGACACCATTTCTAATTAGGTTTTCTAATTAGTGCTCTTTGTTCCAGTGAAATTAAATGTTTATGCCATAGCTACAATGATTGACAAGGTCATTCTGTTTCAGATTGACAATCCCTGATGACACCCACACAGGGCTGCACAAAAGAAAAACAATGTAATTGTACCAATAAAATAAAATAAAAAACGAATTTGGTCAGCTGTTGTACCTTGCCGTCATCTCCACCTTTATACAAGAGTTAATATAACCACACAATAATGGGGAAGAAAAACATTTCATCGTTACTAATAATCATGATCAAAATATTATGCAAAAATATAAACCAATCCACTTCTGAATGGATTGGTAGCAGCTATACAATTAAGTTTTCAAAGGGCACTAATTAGAATCATTAATTGGAAAGTCTGTCCACTGACTATTGGTCATCATATAGCGTAAGCGTATATGGCAAGTTTTTAGAGGGAGATGAAGTGTGTGCGTGTCTGTATGTATGGTCTTAGAGAGGGAGATGAAGTGTGTGCGTGTCTGTATGGATGGTCTTAGAGCTGCAGGGCGCAGAACTGCTGGTACACAGCCAGGATGTGAGGGTCAAGCTCTGCGGTGAACAGCAGGTTCTCCAAGGTACCCATGTACTGCTGGATGGTCACATGGTGCTGCACAGGGGAGAGAAGGACCATCCATCAATCAATCAATCATTCTATTCATCCAACTCTCCAACTGATCCATTGGTTCTCGAAATGATTCATTTAATGGGACCAAATCCACTTATAGGAGCCACATTGTAAAACCCTTTTTTGCAGAGTACTTCCTTGGTGTGTCTGTATGTAATGTATATGCGAGTGCTTTACCATAAGGAAGATCTGCTCCAACCTCTCGATGCAGTTCTTGTACCAGGGAGTGTTGATGTCGACGCTGGCCGTCTCACAGCGTACCAGGTGCTCCGTCAGCATCATGATGAAACGCTGCAAGGAACACAAAACAAATACCAATTACAATTACTAATATATCGTCGCTGTCGGGGGGGAAAACCACCAAACTCCATTTTCTTCTTCCATAAAATCAATGCTATTGAAAGATTGAACCAATGAAAAGTATTAAAAAGTCCTTCAGACAAAACCCTTTGTGTCTGAAGGGGGCCCTTGGGGAACCCCGGTCAACAAATGATATACTAAATAGTGTTCAAGTGGTTTAGAACCACTGTGGTACCTGGAAGATGACAAGGAAGAGGTTCTTCTGTTCACTCTGAGCAGACTCCACTTTCTCCTGGAGTTTATCTATCTGCTCCTCCAGCTGACCTTCCTCGTCCTCGCTGTTCTTCTCCATGTCTTCGTCGTCTCCGCTGTGAGTGCTGTGAGTGCTGTCCCTCTGCACACAGACACACAGAATGTCCAACTGATCAGACTTTTCTAACTCAGGCAGTGGGGTCTTGAACCTTTTAATTTCAAGGATCCCCAGTTTTGTATGCAATAGGCCACGAAACTATGCGTACACAACGGTTTTAACACAATCATTCCTGGACAACCAGAGTATTCATTTCAGACCATTGCATACATTCATAAAAATGTCTTGATCTTTCTCGAATCAGTGGAATGTTATTGGACACCGTTGCAATTCTTGCAACTGCTTGCTTGCTATGTTGACGATAGAGACATTTAAGGCTCAATCTATGGTAACGTGGTCAGGAGACGTAGGCTAAACGGGATCAGAACGTAATTTCCGACGGAGCATTAGTCTGACATGTGGGAACAACAGTCGGACTACCGTTAGGGTTAGAGGTAGGTTGTCGGTCTAATGACTAAACAGTGAGGTTAAATTAGGAATAAAAGCCCCCCGAGGCGAGGTTGGCGAAAGGGCCTTTCTGTGTGGAGTTTGCATGTTCTCCCCGTGTCCCCTAGGGTAGGTACCCTCACAAAGAACATGCAGTAATCCTGGTCTCTAAACTGCCTCCCCCTGGCCAGCTGGGGCGCCTGATGGGCGGGGAAAGGTACTGGTTGGAATAACGTGTTCCTTCCACGCGCTACGTCCAACCAGGGAAACTCCCCCCTGTCAGGCGTAAAGGAGCAACTTGGACACTCATGCATGAAGGAAGCATGAGTTCAAGTCCGTTGCTCTCCCTAGATTGGCGGAGGGTGTGTAAAGCCAAGGATCACATTAGATAATTGACACAGGGGTGAAAAATGGGTTACAAAATCGTGGGATAAAAAAAAAAAATGAATAAAAGCTTACCCTCTTGTGTTGCTGTTTCTCCAGCTTGTCCTTGGCCTCTTCCAGCTCCTTCTGGATCTTCTGCACATGTTTGTTCATCTTACGGATGGTGGAGTGCAGAATTTCCCAAACGTAAAACCTATACAGAAGACAGGGTCAGAAGTGCTCATCATAGTTTTATTTAACGCTACTCCTTGTATCACTAAAATATAATAAGAGATTAGATAGATCATTTTATAATTTGCTTTTCCATTCCAATTGACCCCCTTCCAGCTGTTTCCTGGCAGCCCCAACTTTGAAAACCTGGTCACTACTCACTACCCAACAAAAGGGCCTAGTAAATCCACATGATTAAATCTCTGGTCTCCGTCTGTCTCTATCCACCTGGTGAATTCGTGAGCCATGTCCGGAGAGAAGAGCCAGTTGGCCACAGCCGCGCAGTCCACAATCTGGGTTCGGACCATCTTGTCCACCAGCACAGCGGTCATCTGTAATAGCAGTACACAGTCACACATGGTTACCGGTAATATTGAATCCATCACGTTTTTGAGTGGTGCAACCACTCCTACAACCAGCTTGCAATGTCCTCGTACGTGTTTGTGTGTCTGTGTGTCTGTGTGTGTGAGCATGAGTATGTGACTTAAAAATAGCAGTAGGGGGCGCCAGAAACAGTGAGAGGGGTAGTGACTCTAATGAGAGAGAGTGAGAGAGGTAGTGACTCTAATGAGAGAGAGAGATAGAGAGAGAGGGGGGGGGGGGGGGGGGGGGAATTGCACCACTCAGTTCACACGTGTGTGATTTTTTACACTGCATTATCCTGTACATGCATGTGCGTTGCCTGTGTGTTCTTGATTAATCAGTTAATGTCAGACTGGTTTTTACCTCTGGATGGTTCCTCCAGACCTCATAGATCACTCGGAGTATGTGCAGTTTGCCCTCATCACACTCCGTCAGTGCTTTTAACACCTCGTGGAACCTGTCAAGAAGGGATTTAGAAATACATATCATGATCAGGCCCTGGACACATTATGTATGTATGTGACTATTAATTTATATATATATATATATACAGTGCCTTCGGAAAGTATTCACACCCCTTCACTTTTACCACATTTTGTTTTGTTACAGCCTCATTTCAAAAATGGATTAAATTTGTGTTTTTCCTCATCAATCTACACACAATACCCCATAATGATGAAGTGAAAAAGGTTTTCTCAAATATTTTGTTAATTTATTAAAAATAAGAAGCTGGAAAAACACATGTACATAAGTATTCACACTCTTGACTTAGTACTAAGTTGAGGCACCTTTGGAAGCAATTACAGCCTTAAGACTTTTTGGGAATGATGCTACAAGCTTGGCACACTTGAATTTGTGGTATTTTCCCCCTTTTTCTCTGCAGATCCTTTCAAGCTCTGTCAGGTTAGACGGGGAGCGTCGCTGAACAGCTATTTTCAGGTCCTTCCAGAGATGCTCAATGGGGTTCAAGTCTGGGCTCTGGCTGGGCCACTCAAGGACTTTCACAGAGTTGTCCTAAAAGGCTAAAACCAATCCTTCGTTATCTTAGCTGTGTGCTTGGGGTCGTTGTCCTGTTGGAAGGTGAATCGTTGACCAAGTCGGAGGTCCTGAGCGCTCTGGAGCAGTTTTCATCCAGGATGTCTCTGTACACTGCTCCATTCATCTTTCCCTCTATCCTGACAAGTCTCCCAGTTCCTGCCGTTGAAAAACATCCCCACAACATGATGCTGCCACCACCATGCTTCACTGTAAGGATGGTATTTGCCAGGTGATGAGCGGTGCCTGGTTTCCTCCAGACATAACGCTTGGCATTCAGGCTAAAAAGCTCTATTTTGGTTTAATCAGACAAGATAATCTTATTAATAATGGTCTGAGAGTCGTTTAGGTGCCTTTTGGCAAACTCCATGCGCGCTGTGACGCCCGGCTATCATGTGCCTTTTATTGAGGAGAGGCTTCGGTCTGGAGGAAACCAGGCACCGCTCATCACCTGGCAAATACCATCCCTACGGTGAAGCATGGTGGTGGCAGCATTATGCTGTGGGGATGTTTTTCAACGGCAGGAACTGGGAGACTTGTCAGGATAGAGGGAAAGATGAATGGAGCAGTGTACAGAGACATCCTGGATGAAAACCTGCTCTAGAGTGCTCAGGACCTCCGACTTGGTCAACGATTCACCTTCCAACAGGACAACGACCCCAAGCACACAGCTAAGATAACGAAGGATTGGTTTTAGGACAACTCTGTGAAAGTCCTTGAGTGGCCCAGCCAGAGCCCAGACTGACCATTGAGCATCTCTGGAAGGACCTGAAAATAGCTGTGTAGCGACGCTCCCCGTCTAACCTGACAGAGCTTGAGAGGATCTGCAGAGAAAAAGGGGGAAAATACCCCAAATTCAAGTGTGCCAAGCTTGTAGCATCATTCCCAAAAAGTCTTAAGGCTGTAATTGCTTCCAAAGGTGCCTCAACTTGGTACTAAGTCAAGAGTGTGAATACTTATGTACATGTGTTTTTCCAGTTTCTTATTTTTTATAAATTAACAAAATATTTGAGAAAACTTTTTTCACTTCATCATTATGGGGTATTGTGTGTAGATTGGTGAGGAAAAAAACGAATTTAATCCATTTTGAAATGAGGCTGTAACAAAACAAAATGTGGTAAAAGTGAAGGGGTGTGAATACTTTCCGAAGGCACTGTATATATTTTAAACTTACATTTTATTTGCAGGTAAACATAAAATGACAGTCACAGTGTAATGCTTCATATACATCATAAATAAACAACATATATTTATAAACGTATATTTATGTTAATAAATCATTATTAACATCTGTGTCGTTCTGTTGATTTCTATATTCAGTCCATTTCTCCCATTTTTCAGTGAATAGTTCCTCTTGTAGTCTCAATGTATGAGTTAGTTTCTCCATTACAAATATCTCCTCCACAATGCTCAGCCACTGCTACTTTTACGGAAATGCTATAATTGTTGTCTTTTAAAGAACAACATGTATAAAGAACAAATAATTCAGATCTGTACTACAGAATTTGAGAGGTTTACTTGTACATTGACATAAGATAGGACCTATCTTATGTTATATCTGATAGGTCACATTCTCACCTAATACTTTGGTAGACTCAATGCGTTTGGGCGGAGAATTTGGGATTCTTGCCTATTTCATTTGCTGTGGTTTGCCTTCACACTGTCATCCGCAGCAATTGGAAACGCAGCAGGGGGGACCTTTATCAATGTGTTCCATTCATAAACTAGCCTACACAGTGAAATATATGGTGATAAAATTATACTCATAACGTGCATGTGTCATGCCGTCTGGGACTGGACCCCCCCCTCTCTCTCACTATACGCATGCAGCCACGCACTGTTCTTTTGGGCATGGAGGCACAGCGCTGAGCGCACCGATATAACAGACAGCAGCGAAAACTGTTTACACGTTTATTGAGATGAAAGTTCCTACTCCCCACTAGTCCCCACACAGTGACAGCACCGGTAACGGTAACATCTTTGCGCTGCGTAAAATATGCCTTCTCCATCTCCAACTGTGTTCAGCTCCTCACCCGCCACATTGTTTGCTTCATTTCCTTTATTTACTGCGGAGTGCGGATTGCATTCACACCTGCACCGAATCGTAATCAAGTGCGATTGGAAGCAAAGCGAAACCCCCGTTTTTGCTCGGAGTATAATGCAGTTATTTGATACGCATTACGATTCGAATGAGCCGAACGAAGTGCACTTTCTGAAAATGCGCAGCAGGATTCGTTTTAATCGCAGCAAAGCTCTCTGGTATGAATGTGACCTTAGACTCATCAAATACAAAATGTCAGTTTTCTTATTTCAGTGACCATATTCTGTGGTTATGAGGCAACCAAAAACGATCAATACAATAGGGCTCCATATAGGCAGCAAAAAATACAGCCAATGAAAAATGTGTTTTGAGAAAATCAAATGGCATGGGAGGCTATATCGATATGGTATGATACTCGGAGTAGGATACAATTATTTCCGTAAAGATTAATTGAACCCTCCCCTACTTGGCACAGTGGTTGGGAACCAACCAACCACACAAACACTCACTTGGCCAGGGCACTGAAGGAGTGGCTGAAGGACTTGGCAGCCAGATGCAGCAGGGTCTGCAGAAACACGTCAATTTTCAGAGGGTTGAAGCTCTCTCCGTCATCTGGAAGAACACAGATGGAGACAAACGGACAAAGAGAAAGTAATTCAGAAAGTAGGACAGAGCTGCTGCTCTTATGCAGCTGGGAGGTCAGTCTAATGAACAGCTAAATGTCATATCAGTCCTTATATTGAGAGGGTAGACACATGTATGGAGATAACTAGCTCTAGCATGGGTAACATTATTACCCATGTCCTGTTCACTGTCCTATAGCTATTTAATTGTCTATTTCAGTTGGCTGGGCAGCAGATACAAATTCAAACTACATGTACCCTGTCCTAGGGTCCACAATGACAAAAATATGCTGGTTCTACTCTATAGCTAGCAACTTATTTTAGTGAATAAAACATTTGAACCAATCTGTATTGTATGGTACATCGCCGTTAATACAATATAACTAGCATATCTGCAGTGGTTGGAGGTGGTCTCCATCTCTTCCCATCGATATATTTTGACCCTAGGGCTAGGCCTGGTGTCCAGTAAGACACCATACTGCTGGTTGACAACCCATGTAGCCACTCACCGTCATCGTCCTCCTGGTTAGGGTTGGGTACGTCCTTGAGGATGGTCATGATCTCCTCATTGGATGCTCGGTTCTTGATGGCGTTGCTAACGGTGTTAGCCATTTGGTAACCTGGCAACGTTGCTGCGGATGCTGTTGGGGAGGGGGCACACTAATTACTTTAAAGTCTTTCTTTACATCAATTTATAATCCGCCGCTCCTGAATGAAGTGTCTGGTGGTGGGAGTCTGGTGCGACGCACTGGTCCTGCACTGCACCTGGTGAGTGAGCGCAGGAGTGGACCTGGTGAGACGTAGGAGGGGCCCGGACAGGAGTCAACCCACAGAGCCTATTGCTTCCATGCGCCAGACCTCCCAGTCTCGGCAGAGTAGTTCTGGACCAGCGGACTGTGTGACCCTGTGTCCCTGTCTTTCCCTAATGGGACTGATCGACGCATGTCGGGACTTGATCCTGGCTGGGTCACTTGAATGAACGAAACCCTGATGACCTTGAGATACATCACTGAGGATACGTCCCAGACAGCTGACCTTGAGATACATCACTGAGGATACGTCCCAGCCAGGTGCATCCATGCCATGTTTTTTTTAGTTCTTATCATCCATACCTCAATAACACATTTGACCAGAATGGTAATCTCAGGCAATTTAACTGGAGGCATACTATTCTAATATGCTCGGCAAGCTCTAAAAATACTGAGTGTTTAACTTTAAGTAGCGCACTCTTGTAGAATAATGAATGCTTATTAAATGAGCATGACTGCTTTGGACAATATTTAACCACAATTTAACTAGGAATTCACTTCACTTCCAAAAGGAGAATTGGCCATGGAATGGGTACACAAACAAGCAGCATAATAACCGTGTATCACAGTTACAACTAGAACTGCACTCTGTCGAGTGCATACTTGCTTGTTGCACACTAGTAGGCCATAAATGGCCAACTACTGCGCAAGCAGAGCACGCAAGTCCTTTCGACCGCTGTAAACTGTCAAATCTCAGTATCTCTGTGAAGGAACGTTTGAAATGTATAATTTTTAGATGTAACTATTTGCTACCTACCTACTTTATGCATATAAACACCTAGTATTATTAAGTATGATTCAAGTTTCTATCTATATAAGTTTGGGTGAAGAGGGTCATACATATACACACCACGTACTCTGGTCCCAGCAGATCAGGCACAACTTGCTATTTTATTTTTTACTGATTATGTATATAGTATACGTATGACTAGCTCTAAATGATGAAGTAAGAGATATGGTCATTTGTGGTCGTTTGGTCCCAGCAAAGCAGGCATATACTATATAGGCATATACTATATATAGTATATATATAGTATATAGGCATATACTATATACGTATACATATATACTATATAGAGTGTGTAGTTGTAAGTTGATTAGCGGTATACTGTGGTTACTTTGCGCCAAAAACCGTGACAGCTGTCCCGCCATTTGATGTTTATGCAAGAAAACAGCAAATCTGTGCCTGGTTTGCTGGGACCAAACGACCACAAATGACCATATTTCTTAAGTCATCATTAAGAGCTAGTCATACATATACACACCACGTACTCTGGTCCCAGCTGATCAGGCACAATTTGCCATTTTATTTTTTACTGATTATGTATATAGTATACGTATGACTAGCTGTAAATGATGACGTAAGAAATATATATAGTATATAGGCATATACTATATACGTATACATATATACTATATAGAGTGTGTAGTTGTAAGTTGATTAGCGGTATACTGTAGTTACTTTGCGCCAAAAACTGTGACAGCTGTCCCGCCATTTGATGTTTATGCAAGAAAACAGCAAATCTGTGCCTGGTTTGCTGGGACCAAACGACCACAAATGACCATATTTCTTACGTCATCATTAAGAGCTAGTCATACATATACACACCACGTACTCTGGTTCCAGCAGATCAGGCACAATTTGCTATTTTATTTTTTACTGATTATGTATATAGTATACGTATGACTAGCTCTAAATGATGACGTAAGAAATATGGTCATTTGGTCCCAGCAAAACAGGCACAGATTTGATGTTTTTCTGCATAAACATCGAATGGCGGGACAGCTGTCACGGCGGAAGAGACCGGGCGAAAACATTACATTAAGTAAATACAAACAAAAGTTACATCACTACAGATAAACGCACACAATTCCAGTGCAATAAATGTCAGGGTCAAGACGATAATAATATTGTCAAATAAAGAATGATTGACTTACGATTACTCTCTTCTAAGTATTTGTAGTAGAAGAGGGGTTCTGCTGGGATGAGTGCTGTGAAACTAGCAGGGACGATGTCCACTATCCTCTGGTGGTATGACAGCCTAAATGGACAAATTGACAACTCAGCAGCTAGGACCAGAAATATAACTTGTTGCATTGTAAGGGGTTTGTGAGCTTGTAGATCTGCTACAACTTTCTTACAAATCCAAATGATAACAGCTTTTATCCCCACACGTCTCAAGATTTGCCATTGACCACGATAAGAGAATTCCGGTCAAATCGGCCAATCAATAACAGGCAATATGCATTCTGATTGGCCAATGGCCAGTATGAGATGATGCATGATGATAAGAGCTGATAATTCAGCTAAATATGACCTAAATTAAGCATCAAAACATTAAACAGCATTGACATTGAATGGAAAACTTGTAATGTAAACGAGCAAATTGGCAAACCAATCACATGTTGGTAGGAGCCATGTCAAATGTCCTCTAACATAAATTGATGTACGATGACAAGAGTGCCCCTCATTTCACACGGTTCTGCCTTCATTGATAGTACAGTGGATAGAGACAGGAAACAAGGAGAAGCGGTCAAGTTACACGCAACAAAATTAGGTCCAGCCGGCTGGGAATCAAATCAAGGACTCACTGAGCCTGTCACTCAGGCATCAGGGCCTATGCGGTACACACTATGGGCCTTAATCGGGTGCAGTACTTGGTTTAGACATTGTCATTGGTTAGACCAGTCATCAGTAGAATGCATTTCTATCAGTTAAATGAGCACACTTGATTTAATGAAGCTCATGGGGCGCTTGAGGGCAAGAGGCAGAATTTCCATGTATCACTTGAGTTCAAGCTTGTGCCTACATTCCATTACACAATGCGATGTGATATATAATAATTAATATTTGTATAAAGCAGACAGAACATCTGAGGCGATGATATGCAATGACTAATATTTTATTACCTCATGCATTTCTCGAGCACCTCCTTGACAAATTTGGGCTTGGGTCTGTCTAAATCCACGGTTAAGCAGTCAGCCCTATGGAAAGATATACAAGTCACAATACAATCAACACATTTTTGAATTTGTGCACCATTAAAAAAATGATAATAGTAATTGATTGATTTGTCAAAAAGAAATGCATGCTGCACTTTCGAAATTAATATTTTCAAAAACAGCATGCACTGAATGAAATGTAAAGGTTCAATATAAAATTGTACGAGTAATTATTAGACTTATTAGACACATCATAGCGTCATAGCTAATCCAAACGACTGATTGCGACGCATGTACACGTCCTAGCCTATCCTTCTGCAATGTACTCCTTGCTTTTCGCGCATGCGCGGTCCCGTTCCCTTCCCTGTTTAGTGATCAGAAAGAAAGGCTCGCCACGCGTAATCTAGGGATCTCTCCTTCGCCGGTCTTCATTTCTGACTTCAACATGCCTCTCACCTGGAATATTAACGCTTCTAGAGAGACTTGATCGTAATCATAGTAAGGTAAACAAGCAACATTATGCCTCCCCGTTTTTTTACGGAACGGAAGGCCCCGGCTTTCAGAGTAAAAGCTGCCATATCTGCCTGGTATCCCGAGCTTCTATTCTGAAAGAAATCCCGGCGCTGATTGTGTTAAAATCGTATGCAATTCTCAAAACTCAATACCGACCTTCATTGTGCACAGAAATAATTTGCCGCAAACATAAAACATGTGTAGTCCCATAAATATTGATGCAGTATTTACTCACCAGTCATCCCAACTCCATCGAAATTGGAAGTTGCTCAAATGATGAGCAAACCAGTTGAGGAGTCTGAAAATATTCACGAGACAAGCTTGTAAAACTTGACCACAAACAGATGCAATTTCTACAAGGCCTTTTAATTGTTTGACAACCGCAAATCAATCGATGGCCTTTACATTGTTGAAGAGTGAAGGTACTTTTACCAATCAATTTGTATGAAATGTACACATTTTTGCGTTACCGGCAGAGAAATGTATATTTTTTGGCCTCGCTCTTGACATGGTTAACTGTCAGAAATCTAATCACTGTGAAGACTTTGCTCACAAGAACTTTAAGGCTGTTGCACCTTGTGTGAGAGGAGAACATGAACACCCCAGACAGTTTTTAAGTTGCCGTGAGCGGCGCTGGAGGATGTTATTTTCCAAAGAATTATTAAAAATGAATGAAAACAGTAAATGAAAATCCATATTAGACAATCACATATTAGGAGGGCAGTATCAGTCAACAGAAACAAGGTAGGGGATTTTCGAAGAATCTATCATAGTTAAAATAAAGTTTGAGGTTACAATGGGTTTGTATAGGAAATATCTAATTACTGAATCAAGTAAGTTAAAAACTGTCTGGGGTGTTCACATAAGCCACCTTGAGTAGACAATAAAATGAGTGAGTTTTTAAAGTGAGTGAGTGTATTGATCAAAACTCACTGATAAAGACATGGAGATAAGGTTGTAAAAACATTAAGTGATTCACCGGCCCAAATACTCCATACAGAGACAGACAAAGCTTAGGTTTCATATATATCGATGGCTATGGACAATCGGATATACACAAAAGAGACACAACTAAGAGTGCATAGTTTACCTATCTATGCAAGCGGTGTTCATAGTGTCCAGTCTCATGTACAGCATCTCTGTAGCTTGAGCCAACTGGCATTCAGCTGTTAAGGTCAACTCAAATGTCATTTTATAATGAATTGAACCAATCTAAATCAATGCTTTTAAATAAATAGCAAACAGCAATATATACATATATATATAATGCCATATTGAAGATTTAAAAAAATTTCAATAAAATAACTTCACCATTGGTACAATAATAAATTAGCTGCTCAAACATACAGCATTTTAACTAAGTTAAATCATCATCACAGCCGGTAAGGATACAACTTGGGGTAGTGATCCGGGCTGCAGTTTGCAGAGTTCAATGAGCAATGTGGTGTACATGACATCAATGTGTGGCGGAACAGGGAGCTGGAAAAGTTGTCCAAAAATCACCTGTGGCAAAGAGAAGCAGACATTTATTTTTCTACTACAGTGGGAACACCCGTCTCAAAAAATTCCTGCTGACAAAACATATAAAATAACCCCATACCTCCACAATGTGATAGTTAAGTGGAATCTTGTTCTTCCCTGGATAGCTGAGTAACTGGGCAGCACTGAAAATGAAATCAACATTATTTTAGAGAAATATAAATTCAAGAAATTCAATTGAGATGGGGAAGAAATCCCTTTACCCAACAACTTAAACCCTATATACTTTGTTGACATGGTGTTGCTTGAAGATTCATAGTCATTTATTTTATCCTACTAGTTTTTAGTTTGTGTAAGAAACCGCACTGGAATGAAACATTTCAGGGCAAATACACGTTTCTCTAGCAATCTTTGAATAATGACGACACCTGCTGGTCAACTACAAGTACTATGAAAATAGGATTCACACAATTATTCAAATCTCCAACAGGGAAATGGGATTAATTCTACGATTTACAGGCACAAAAACAATTGTACATAGGATAAAAATAAAGAACAACTTAATACTACATACAAAATAAAGAACAACTTAATACTACAAACTTAATAATACAGCTAATATAAGTAAGAAAATATTTGAAATAACTCTTAGCACTATCAGCGTGTACATCCCATAGAGAATACTGTATACAATGGCTGGACCACACACAAAGACAAAATGCTCAAGTTGCGAAAGGCTTTTCTCCATTTAGCCCTAAAATAATTAAGACATTCCATGAGTTTTGTAGAAGGCATACAAGGCCTATTAACCAGGGTGTGTTTTAAATTCTCACATCCAGACATGGAAAAGAGGCCCATAGTTTGAGGGTGATACATTTTTATCTTTGGCAGACAGCAGCACAATTGGTACAGTGGGTCCTAAAGGGTTAAAAAGATTGGCCTAATGAAAAGGGACAACCCACCGCAAGAAGCTTTTATTGCACTTTTAATTTTGCCCACTCGGTGGCTGGTGCTAATGCACTAATGAACGACACTGAATAGCTATTGAACGGTTTACCGCCCTCGAAACCAGAGATAGCCGTTCCTCACCATGTTTTCCTCTCTTTCCAGTGAGATTTGATGATATTGTGTAGGTTCTCCTCAATAACAAACCTCTCAACTGAATGGCTGCCGGGCATAACAGGGCCCTGAGGATCGACAGAAGACAACGTTGTAGAGAAAAACAGTGGCAATACTTCTAGAATGGTAATGGTATACAAGAATTTGTACTAATCATTATTTATAGAACCAATGTGTTATGTGTACCAATTAGAGACCTGCGGATGGAGTTTTTTGTCACCCGCAACCGCAAATTCATTATCCGCCCGCCCGCCCTCTCTCTACTGGCTTGGGACACCACAATGGAAATATATGAGGGCATAACTCATAACCCAACGCACCCGTTATCCAACCGCATTAATGATATCATCCTATGTATATTAACCGCACCATCCGTCAACCGCGGTTATCCGCGGCTAAATCCGCAGGTCTCTAGTACCAATCATTATTATAGAACGAATCACAATTTTTTAGAGTGGGAGCTTTTGGGCTCTACTGGTACACTATCAGTTGATATCAATACTGAGCCATATGCACACCATACCTCAGGGGCATCAGTGTAGTCAAACATACGGAAGACGACGCTGGGCATAGGGTACTGGGCGTCAGGCATGTGTCCCGGTGGGGTGAACGGAGGCAGGTTGTGCTGCAGGGCCTCGCATAGTACGCTGTCGAAGGCAATGTAGGGACGCAGGATGTGTCGCTCCTGCCAACGATCCTTTTTTAGCTTCTGAATCTGGGCCCAAAGGCAGTCTAAATACTGGGAGGGAAAGGGAGAAGATAGGTTACAAGTTAGTACATTTTATTTTTGCGAACGCAGAGCACTAACTATGACACCCTGCAGATCATGTCTGTGTGTCTGTCTGTCTGTGCGTCTGTCCCGCTGTGACACCACCCGCCCGCCACCAGAGGGCGCAGCTGTAGCACACACACACAGTAGAAAACTTAAAGAAATTACTAACTAAAAAGGGAAAAAAAGTATGTAATTTATTCTAATTGTTGTTATTGCAATTTACGAGCTGCGTTCACTTCCCGCGTTTGCGCGTCTTACTTGTACTACCCTATTCCAGATAAATAAAGTGACAGGACAATTTCATTTGATTGTGTTAAACATCTTCTTATAGATTGTCCTTGTTTCCTCCTCTTGTGTTTTTATTGTTTCACTGCTGGATTCGTTAAAGCATCTTGCAACCTTGTTAACACCCCGAGCGGCAAGGACGGAGTTCTCCGTTCAATCAATTAGTAACGCAGCGCTCTCAGCGACGGAGATTGATAAAAGGACAGATTTATTGATAAATCCTGTATTGACGCATCGGTAATCAACTTACAATCGAACCGTAGCCCTATGAATCAGAATCGAATCGTCAGGTACCTAGAGAGTTCCGTCCATACATGTCAACCTGCTACCCCTCTACCACCATGCCATCACAAAAAAAAAAAACATGTGATTGGATTTCAATATACAGTGGCCCTCACCTCCTCTTGTGGGTGGGGCTTCTCTGCTGTCCACACCTGCAGCATGGAGACATGAGTCTTTGCTCGTCTCCTGACAATCAACAATGAGACACACATATTTGAACTTCCTTCCAGTTTAAGGAAAAGCCAGACCTGTGCATGACTGCATGTCTACTAAATACAATACTATATGTAGTTTGATAAATAACAGTGGGATGTGAATGAAAGCGAGAAATTAAAACAAAAAGCAAGAAAGGGTAATAGGAAAAGATGGGAGTGGAAAGTTATAACAAGAAATAAGAACTCTTACTTCAGGTAGCCCTCAATCTGGCTGAGCATTCGGTCCATCTCAACATCCTTCTTCTCGTACAGCTCCTTACCAACCCAGGGCAGACAGGACAGCACCACATACACAAACCAGTCTGACCGCACCTGACGGGACAAAGAAAAGTGTGGTCACTTATTTTTTTGCAGACATGTTTTTCTTTCCCATATCATTTACCCTGTTGTTTTGCACAGATCAGGTTTTATCTTGTAAAATATACTGTATAATAATGTATTGTTTTAATACATCTGCATTTAACACAACAGTGCAGGATTGGAACTATACCCAAATGCACATTTAAAAATCCATAAGATCCATATTATTTTGGTTGTTCTTCACAATAGCACAGGTGAAACCATGTGCACTACATTGTGTGCCTCCAATAGCTACCTGTGGTACGTCCTCCTCTTGCGTAACACTAATGAAGTTCTCAAACATTGCCACCATGGAGGGAGCAGCAATCACATGGCAGTTGACCAGATCAGACAGAAATCTCACCTGCAAAATGGACAACCAGCATTGAATTAAAAGTAGGTAAAATTAAGATTACATAAGAGCAAGTCCATAAAAAAATATTGAATGTATAGAAATTCAACAAGTCGTTTGTATCGTCCAACGAGGTCACTTAGTAGCCCTACCAAGTAAACAGCTTCATTGTAGAAATTGTTTTTTAACGTCTCCTTGAGTTGTCTGATCATGGCCTCCACAAACTCGCCACCGAAGTTGTAGTTTCGGGCATTGAGAAGGCCAACCAATGTTGTATACACAGATAACTTCTCAGGTAGGAGCCGGGCACTGAAAATGCAGAGAGAGACAACCGAGTTAACTGTAATCCTGGCCTCACAACTTTGGGCATGTCATTATAGGCATTACATAAGCAAAAAAGATTGACACTGTCATATGACAAAGTTGTATTATAAGAGAACAGGCTTTAAGGTAGTAACGTTAGGGCTCATGTGGTTAAGACTTTAATAAGAGAGAAAGAGAGAAATAGCAATGAGGTAACAGAATACAGTACTTACACAGCACATAAAATGCGCAGGATTTTGTTTTTGTAATTTGGGAGGTCGGCTTCTAGGACGCCTGCAAGACCTTCCAAATTGCTCTCCAGTGATGATGTACTCTGTGGGGCAAAAGAAACACCATTGGAAATAGTTTACAAGCAGTGGCAGGTACTGTAAATGTTTGACCTTGGTCCAAGTTCGGAACTAGCTACAGTGGTTGTCCTCCTACATCAATGACCGGACCGATGACAGGCAAATGTTTCTATCCATCCCCCCCTCTGCTACTCAGGTGGAAGAGTGAATCACTGCATGCATGGCTGACATCTCACAGTGGATATCTTCTAACCACCTCAAGCTGAACCCAGTCAAGACTGAGGTTCTCTTCTTCCCAGCTAAGTCCTGCCCCATGCGGGACTGAGCTAACTATTTAGCTCTCGTTCAAAACACACATTACAGCTGTCACTCGACCCTGTAGGTTTACACTCTATAACATAACAAATTAAACTGTTCCTCACCCAGGAGTCAATTGGCTCCTAATCCACAACAGTCTTGTGAAAACTTGACTATTTTAACTCCCTCCTTACTGGCCTACCGGCATGCGCACTTAAGCCTCTCCAAATAATCCAAAATGCCGCAGCTCGCTTGGTCTTCAACCAGCCAAAATTCTCACAGGTCTCCCCCCTTCTCCACTCCCTCCATTGGCTCCCTGTCGCTACCCGCACAGAATACAAAACTCTGATGCTGGCATTCAAAGCAACCAAAGGTTTGGCTCCCCCATATCATGAAAGTCTGATCGAACCCTACAAAACCTCCCACGCACTCAGAACAGCCAATGAAGGGAAGCTGGAAGTACCTTCACTAAAAACGCCGGGACAACGCGACATGTCCCAAACTCTACTCCCTTCTGGCTCTAAAACTATGGAATGCACTTCCCAATACAATCAGAACTGCAGCCTCACTCCTAATCTTCTGCCATAGTCTGAAAACCCACCTCTTCAGACTCCACCATGGCCCGTAGCACTTGCCCTAGCCCCAACGACCTTACAGGCGTATGCAAAGGCCCAATTTATGTAACTTAAGCCCTAACCACACCAAAGGGTCACCATGCAACTCCTTGGGTCCAAACGGTTGCAAGGAGTTCATGCTAAAACTGTCTTGACCCTTTGGTGTGGTTTGGGCCAATGAATTGCATGCGTTGAATCACTAGGGTCAACGTGGGTCAACGTGCAACAAGACATATCACACCGCAGGGCCAACGCTAACACCGTCTTGACCCTTTTGTGTGGTTAGGGCTTTAGATTTTATTTAGACTTATAGCATCTTATAGCAGTAGACATAGCACTATAAAGTATACATGCATAGTTTCATTATAGTCCACTGTTACGTTCTTACGTATGATTCTACTACTACTTTTTATGTATGTGATGTATTGCCATGCTTTTGTTCTTGCTTAATGTAAGCCGCTCTGGATTAAGAGCATCTGCTAAATAGTAAATGCCTAATTGTACGTAAGGATTTCTGAAAACATTCAGATTCGTATAAAAAATAAAATAATAATGTTGCTATATGAGACAGAGGTGTATTGTGTATGAGGGTTCAGCCGGCATTAAAGGTAAAACAACGTATAGGTTACACCAGGTCTAAATGTGTTAATGCCAGGTCAATTTTCTGAACATAAATGATGAATAATGAACTAATACATATGTATTAACTCCTAATCACTTTCAACCTGCCATCCCCATTCTGGGCATGTCATTACAGGCAAAACATCCATAAATTAGGCAATCTACAAATAATTCGCTATGAATTTGTATATTACCAAGACAGCAAGACCCCATTACCTTCTCTCCAACACGACATATCAACGACTCCAAGCGGTCCTCAATTTCAATGGGCTCCGATGTTCGCCTCCTTTTGTGGGCTTGGCCTCCTACGAGGGAGAAGTGACAATTAAAAAACGTAGAAAAGTATGATTATGAAATCAACAAATAGTATTTTATCCTTCATGTCACAAACCAGAATGCAACAACAGGTGAAGGATTACATCAGTGCTTCACTGAAGCCCTGCAAATGCATTGAAACAGCAACTAATTTGTGTATTTACATGTAGCTCTGGTCCATAGCTCTAGCAACACATTAGAGCTATGGACCAGAGCTAATTTACATGGCGATGGGTTCATGGATGGGATTTATATTTCATTCACCAAAACACGTACCCATAAACAATTTCTGTACTGTAACTGTACTACTATTTCTATCTATAGTGACTCATAGGAATAGACTATGTGACAACCAGGTATAGTCTGGTGACCACCGGAATGTAGACAGCACCCGGGTGAGCAGTATGGGTTAGCGCCCCAGCCTAAAGGCCTATTCATAGTCTGGATTTTCGGTGGTAAGGTGACCACCGCTCCGGTGGTGAGCTGACCACCGGAGCTGAAATAACGTTGAGCGGTGGTGAGTAAAAACAGAGATAAGGGCTGGAGCGGTGGCGGTGGTTTGCTCTTCACCGCGGCTCGTGACGTCATGTTGTAGTTCGGTGGTCACCCCACCACCGTAAATCCAGACTATGTATGAGCCTTGAGTCCTCCGTGAGGAGGAAGCCTAACAACCCTCTGTGAGGTTTTTAGGAGGGCCATGCAAGCAGCAAGTGGAGCCGCAGCACCATTTCCCTGCGGAACCATTGCCCACCACTACTGAATGAACTGTCTGGTTCTGGGACTCTGGTGCAACGCACAGGTCCTGAGCCTGGTGAGAGCAGGAGTGGACCTGGTGAGACATAGGAGGGGTCCGGACAGGAGACAACCCACAGAGCAGTCCTTCCATGCACCAGAAGCGTACCTCCCAGCCCTGGCAGTTCTGGAGTAGTTCCAACGGATTGTGTGGCCCTGGTTTTGCTTTAGTGGGACTGATTGAGGGTAGCTACTGGGACGTAAGTCGGGACTTGAGTGAGGGGTATGATGTTGGAAGACCCGAAACCCCATTGACCTCAGGATACATCACTGAGGATACGTCCCAGGTGCATCCATGCGATGCATTTTTTGTTATGTACCAACATTTGGCACTCAGTTGAGTTAGTATTATCAGTGTTAATGGGTTTAGTGGGCTAATTAATACTGTATATTTATATGCCATTACATGTTCTGATAGAGGACCCCTATGGAAACAAGCCAGGCATAGGCTTTCTTGGGTTATAAAATCATCTTGTATTTAACTGTACTTTCCTGTGTTATTTTCTGCAAACTGTTAATAAAGAGTAAAGTATTTAATTAATCAACAAATCAATGCAGGTTCACTCACTGTCAGGTTGCCGCCCCCATACAGTCCATTGCCTGACTAGCTAGCTAACTAGCCAAGCTAGGATAGCAACTAGTCTAAAGGGTGAAGTAGGAAAACACCCAACATTCAACTGATCTGATGCATTCAGTCATCATTTTGAGAACCTTTCGCAAGCTGGGAAACGACTCATACACACAATTACACTACGATGTTGTATTAATCACGTCACCTCGTACATGTGCTGTGCTGCTGCACCATCGCCAATCAGCTAGCATCAGTTAGCCTAGCATATAAAACAAACACCCAGTCGGTGTAACTGTAACGTGAAACTTACCGTCATCCCCGTCGCTGTGTCGTCTCCTGGACATTTTTCGTCGCGCACTTTAACTCACAAGTGTTTATAAAAAAAAAACAGGCACTATGTAATCTATGTTGTTGTTATTATGAGAGTGTGTTTGAATTTGAATGGTCGCTGCATAAAAGAATAGCGGTTGGATTCAAGTGAAACACATCCGGCGCAGCCAGCACGCGTATCGGATGGAAATAATGGTTGGTACATCAGGCTTTGTCTTCCGACGTCGTCCATCGTCATATTTGTTTTTGTCACACACACGCCTGCTGTGGCAGTGTGGTTACTTCTACTTTTGTTTTTAATTCATTATAATTCCTTTGTTAGTACAGTGTAGTAAAATCTGATGCAAATCCGAATGACAGCAACTTATTAACTATTATTGTTCGTTATTCTTCGAAATATTGTGTTTCTGGTTGCCAGAAAGAAGTAGTTCGTCGTGAAAGGGTTCTTGAAACAATACGTGTATTTATTTATTTTTTTGCCAACCATGGATATTGAGAACAAGCTTTCTGCAGAATTCACAGGCTTTGATCTGGACTCATTCATCACAACCCATGGGTCCAAAAGAGAAAAACCTCCCCTTTCTGCCACACTGAAAAAGTACCATGGATTCTGCAGGAGGAGGGTAAGTAGCCTACTGAGTAACAACAACAGCATGTCCTACAGATGGACAGTTGGACACAGGTCCATGGGCAGGCAGGCACCATGCTATTTATGGAAACCATAACTTTAAATTTGCGGATTGCTATATAATAGGGTAGGGTAGGAGAATGGCCGAATATTGAATTGATGTCTTTGGTTTGAAAATCAGTAGTGTAATGGTTCCCCAGACTACTGCTGGTAGTTGAGAACAACTGTAATTTTTATTTTATATACGTTTCCTAAATATCAATTATTTTAAGGCTTTCGCAACATATGTGGCATCCAAGACGGATGGATGCTGCAAGGAAGGAAATCCCATGCTAGCTTGGTGCTGCTGTGGTCAGACGTTCAGAGAATCCTCTTCCATTCACAAGCATGTGGCCAAGAGTCATGCATCTGAAATTCAACAACTCACAGAGTCCACGTTTAAACGTTTGTTGAGCCAACTTGAAGAAGAAGCTGTCAAGCATCAACAACCAAGTGTGCCACAGGCAGAGCCAGTGAACATTGCACAGTGGATACCAGACACCAGTTGCATCACCGAGGATCAGCTTAAAAAGTATTTGTCTTTATTTTTTACTTTGGTTCGGCCCTGTCTTTTGGCACTCTTTTGCATATAGCACAATTTAACGAATACACTTTTTTTTTCATCAAAAGGGGTCCAGGCAAGGTACTTCTGTATTATTGCTACTGTCAGGTCGAAGACCCGCATGTCATCTCAGCTTGGCAGAAAGATTTATGTGAAAAGCTCCATTTAACTGGCAAGGTAAGTACATTTCCTTTCCTTGGAACTGACTTTTTCTAAAGTATCTGTAATCATTATTAGCCAATAATGTTATTGATTAATTAATTGGTTGTCCCGTTGTCCGTGGTCCCCCGGAGGTCTATACTTGCTTGGTCGGTCCCCTCTTTTTATCCCATTAACATTATACCAAATACACATTTTGCCAAAGATAGGCAAGCTTGTATGGCCGCTGGCTGGGGACTGCAGCCAATAAATAACTCTGACATCCCATTACTCCGACTACGTTATGGATAGGGTTAGTAATGCGTCTCTATTCCCCCCACCTGTTTGACATTTTTTTGCAGAATCTTCACCTTTCCATTTGCCATTCTCAGAATAATGACGCTAGGATTCATGTGGCTAATGCATATGGTTAATTCTCTCAGGTGAGGGTAGCCACTGAAGGAATCAATGGAACTGTTGGGGGCACTGAAGCTGCTGCTGACATGTACATCAAGGCAATGCGTTCACATCCACTCTTCAACATAATAGAGGAAGAAGATTTTAAGGTTAGAATGATTTGTACTGTACAAATATCTATTGTATAATACATGGTACATGGCTTTCCCCATGATACACCTTTATTCATATGGAAGGAGGTAGGGCCCGCACACCATTCTTTTGGTAAATAATTACTTTATTGAATTAAACGACAACGTTTCAATCTTGATAGATCTTCGTCAGGTCAGACTCAGTATGAACGAAGATCTATCAAGATTGAAATGTTGTCGTTTAATGAGTGCTGCAACCACTCCTATAGACAGCTATATGTGTGGCTGTGTCTCTGGGTCCATCCCCGGGTCCCTGGCTGTGTCTTTGGGTCCATCCCTGGGTCCCTGGATGTGTCCGAGCACAAAATTAGCGTTTGGTTCGTTTTCACCACCAAGTGTCACAGTTGTGCAGCCACACACACACACACACACACACACGCATATTAACTGTATATGATGATTTTAGGTGTGACAGTACAGTAAAGTGACAGTACAGTACAGTACAGTAGAGGGACCCCCTGGGGACCCCCACACGGTAACTCTGTCATTCTCAACCACTTCGGACGCGGGGCGGCTCACCGGAACCGGGCCGACACCCTGGGTGCGTTCCTGTGGGTCTGGAACTTCCGGGGAAACCCCGGGGACCCCCACACAGAGTTGCACCACTCACTTCACACGGGTGTGATTTAAAAAAATAAATATATTTTGGACATGGTTTGGACTGGTTTCTGCCTGACAGCAGAGATATATTTTTTATGTGATTGTCTAGATGAGTGATGGTGGTGCACAGTGTTTCTCTGATCTGAGGGTTGGTGTCTACAAGGAGATAGTCCCCATGGGAGTCAGCCCTGATGTCATATCCTATAAGTTGGCAGGTACTGAGTACTCAATATAATAATTGTTATTATTATTATTGTAGCAGATAAAACTATTTGTAATTTTGTATAGCCCTTTGTACATTGTCAAAATGCATTAAAATAAAATGAACAAATCTTTTTTGTTTCAACTACCGGTAATCATCTTAATACTGAATAAAGGACAAATTACAGGTTTCAAATTTGTTTCTTTCAGGAATTCACTTGCAACCTGAAGAATTTCACAAAGAAGTGGAGGCACTTTTATCTAATGGGGATTTATGTAACGATACCATCCTATTGGACTGCAGAAACTTTTACGAGAGTAAAATTGTATGTAAAATGTCATATCTGTAAAGAAATATAAATGAATATCTGTGTATAAATCAAGAATCAAGAAATTTAGCAAAATGTTCACTGTCATTGCATATTTGTATGTGCATGCAGTGTTTCCCCTATATAGCCAGAAGCTGATGGTGTGGGGGGGAGCTTTCACCGACGCATGCATGTGCGATGCACATGCATTGCGTGCATGCGTCGGCCCGTGCACATGCACGGGTGACATTTTTGTGATTTGGTTTGTGTTTTTTGCAGTCTTTTGTGGTCATTTGCCTTTTTTGGCCTATTTGCGGCCACCTACTAAAATTCATACAGTGGGGGCTGGTCATAATTTTGTGGTCCCCCCCCCCCCACACACACACAATAATGCATATAGGGAAAACACTGGCATGTGCATTTTGTAGTATTGTGAAGGGAAAAGTGTTATCTCAAACCTTTCCATAACTACACAAGATCTCTTGGGTACTGTGATGACTACTCAAGCTAATTTAGATCATTTCTATGGCATATTGTCTTTCTTTGGATAGTACTGAAGAGTGACAGAAAGGGAGAGGGTAGAAAGGGTTGTGATGTTTGACACGGTTCTTAAGACGGATCCAAACGCATTAAATTGATTATGAGCACAGATTAATAAACCAGACAGTGGGGAGTTACTTATATGCTTTATCCCCCCCCCCCCCCCCAGGGACAATTCAGTCATTGTCTGGCCCCCAACATTCGGAAGTTCAGCTACTTTCCAGACTATGTGGACCAGAATCTCGAGCTGTTCAAAGAAAAGAAGGTTCTCATGTACTGCACTGGGGGAATCCGCTGTGAGCGTGCCTCAGCTTACCTCCGCTCCAAAGTGAGTTTACCTGTCTTGATTTCATATTGAGTTTACATTTGCTAGTAGTTCAGTTCCAAATGACCAGATTATCAGCCTAACTAGATTTCTTTACCACCACACAAGGATGACAAAAAAAGAGGCAATTTATGCCATCCACCACCATCATACATTGAAGTGTGAAAGTTGCTGGCTAAGTAGATAAACTGCATTTGTCTTCAGGATGTGTGTAAGGAGGTGTACCAGCTGAAGGGTGGAATACACAAGTACCTAGAGCATTTCCCAGAGGGCTTCTATCGCGGGAAACTGTTTGTGTTTGATGAGCGCTACTCTATCTCTTCCAACAGTGATGTCATCTCAGGTCTGTGACGAATAATAATATGATGTTGTATATTACTTCTAAAAAACCAAAAGAACATGTAATAAATACATTAAATATGCTAAATAGTTTAACACAATGCCATAGGAATGACAGAATAGTCTTTTAGCATATTATATTACATCCACACTGCCATATTGATCATCAACCAATACCAATGACAGCAAATTTAGACTTTATGTAATTTGCTTTTTGCTTGTAATTTTAACATTCTATTAGTGTACTAATTTACGCTTTGGCAAAAAAAATGTCAGGTGATGCATGTTCCACAACACTTTTTGATAAGCGGTCCGGCGTCATTCTTCTCTGTCCCACGTTTCAGAGTGCAGGTACTGCAGCTCACCCTGGGACCAGTACCAGCTGTGTACCACACAGTTCTGCTGTCAGCTGGTGCTCTCCTGTCCCGCCTGCCGTCTGGAAGGGCGCACCGCCTGTTGCCTCGCCTGTCAAACCAAACGGGGACGGGCACAAAGTGACGAGTCTTCCTCCACTCCACAGCAGAAAGAGGAGTGTGAGTGCACAGATGGGCGACTCCGAGTTCCCCAGGAGGTGTGACGTGTTGCAATGTCATCTCTGAGAACATATTTGTAGAACGTTTTCAGCCCCCCTCTGGCTTCCAATAAAGCATTGGTGAAGAGGTTTGCCGATGACCGCAATGATTCTTCTTTACATACCAACTGGTGAAAAGTACAGCAGAGGCGTGCACACTGCACAGCTCAAGATCATGAAACTAAAACAATATGAGCAGTCACAGATCAATAGTCAATGAACACTTTTCTTCTGAAAGAGATCTTCAGAGTAATCAAAACCAGCAGAATGTATTTAAGAAAATGTCCAAACCCCAATTGGCAAAGAGAATGCATCATTACAGAATAGGGTCCATCAGTCAACATCAGTCAGATGTGTGTGCTCTTTGTAATAAATTAATTCACAATGAGTACATGGGACAGGGATTACATTATTTCTGTTTATATATTGAAAGAGATGCAATATTATGAATGTCTATTCTGACATCTGGAAAACAGCAGTCTGTATTAGTGTATTTGTATTACCTTGTGTTTACCTTGATTACTGTAAATCGCTCTGGATTAGTGTCTGCTAAAAAAATCCCTAAAATGTAAATCGTTAACAATATGTACACTGGGCTGGCTATTTTGAAAATAGCCCATCTACAAGCTCAACATGAGCCACGACGCGTTGTGAAGTTGTAGATCCTCACTCAGTTTCCACACGCTTCAGTTGAAATAAAAAGCAGATCTGTCTGCTTTTCTTGCTGAATTCATGCTTCTTCTGCCTCTTCAAAACTATAATCTGCTGTTAACATACTGTGTGTGTATACTATTGACGCAACGTGAACCAATACATTATTATGATTCCCGTTTGATGCCTTTTTAATGATGATCTTTGTGGTGATCATGTTCCCTGTGTAGGCCTGTGCAGAACTTGTGGCTGATGGCGCAGTGCACATCTGGTGGTCTTTAAAGCTTGTGTATATTGTCCAGTGGTGGACAAAGTACTCAACACCATTACATATTACCATTACATACTACTTGAGTCAAAGATACTCTTGGTCAAATATATTACTCACCTATACAAGTGAAAGTTGCTCTGTTAAACGAGGGCTACTTGCTTTTATTGAATTTTATATGTGAAAATGTAGACATTTACCCCCAATATTCAAAGACTTCCCCAAAATGTATACAAATCCCCGAAAATATAGCAGGTCTACAAGTTCACAGTGCGTCATGACTCATGATGCCATGTGTTGTGAGCTTGTAGATCAGCTATTTCCCCTATGTTTGAATTAGAGCCTAAGTGGTTAATTCATAATGTATTTTTGTAAATTTGGGTCCCAGGAAGACACCAGATGTATATTTTGGACCTCGAGCCTAAAAGGTTGGGGAACCACGTGCCCCAGGGTATGGATTTGAGCTGGTTTGTCTTTTTGTTAGCAACGTTTTGAGAAAACGGCTTGTTGAGATGTCGGAAAACCGGCGAGTTCTCCGGATACCACATAGGATATAGGAAAGGTGAGCAGCTTGGGCACTGGTCCCTGTAAATTACCTACATTTTAGGGGTGAGGTTAAAGGTCACATAAAGGTCAAATATTTGACCTTTTTTAACTGTATAGGTTTGAGCTATAATCTATTGAAGACCAGCACGGTCTTGGGACGTCATTAGTAAAATAAGGATGTAAATTACATTGTTATTTTTGTTCTTTAGGTATTTTCCCAAATATATATTATTTGCCATGGGAAGCAATACGGTTGTTTATGACTTAACTTTTCACACAATTTTTGGGCGATTTAATTATAGTTTTGGGATAGAATGTTCGTAAAACTGTACATACATTACTGACTTACTTAATCATCATCATCATCATCATCCAATACATAGGAATTGATTTATTGGAGATTCTGACTTTCAATTGTACTGTACATACATTTTGTTTTGACTTTATTGTTACATTTATTTTTGCTTTGGCAATGTAAACGTTTTCTCATGCAAATAAAGCCCTTTTGAATTGAATTGAATCCAAAAGCACCCAATGCAATTACTGTAGCTCTAATGCCTTCAACGGCAGCAAAGGGCATTCGGGCTATGGAGCAGAGCTACAATTACCGTAATACCTCTCCCGCACGAGCACACCAAAACCACGCGAGGGGGTCTAGGCTCTGGTCTAGGTTGGAGCTGGGCTGGCGGACCGCAGTGCAACGCCGCTCCGCTGACTGCCTGGATGTGACTGGGAAGGGAACATCCTCAACATCCGAGGCGACTGTGAGCAGGCGAAGGCTCGCCTCCCAGGCTGTGTAGAGCGCTGCGGGGGCCGGGGGGGTTTATATTTAAATAAATACACAGCCGTCAGCCGGCGATGCATCGTTGATGGCAACAACACAACGCTTCTGATGTGTCTTCACACCACCACCACCAAAGTGCATCTGTGGCTATAAAGGAGGATAATAAGGCAGGCGGATCGGCGACATCATGTCTGCGCCGCCGGGTTTTACCAACCTGAACGCCTCCGTCCGTTACAGCCCAAACTCAACGGCCAACGGAGGAGAATATGCGCCCCCTTATCAGAACGGTAATCCATCCACCATCCATCCAGGCCATGGTGACTGGGATTAGCCACACGGCTAACCCCGTAGCGTGCAAGCACGTCAGGTGTTTTTATTATTTAGAGTGTCTGTTTTTGTTCTTTTCAGGTCACCTGTGCACCATAGTACAAGAAATAACAGCTTTAAACTTGTCAATGACAGTAAAGCTGCGTTAGCTGGTCCACCCGGCTAGTTAGCTTTCTGCTAGTGTTAGCTGTATGCTTCAATGCCTTCTCGTTGGCATTGTGCTACTCATTTAGCATAAAGTAAGGTGATTATAAAGCAACATAAGTATTTGACAGATTGTACGTCATCCGTTCTGTCCCGTATATCAGTGTGTCTCGCCAGTCTGGCAATACTACTATAATGTGTCAATGTAGTGTACTGTAGTAGTAGGATGGATGCAGCTGGGAGACATGTCACTAAATAATGCGATTTCAAGTTACATTTACAACTGTGTTATAGCAGCTGTGTTTAATATTAACCTATGTATGTTGTCTGCAAAGTTTGTTATGGATGGAGTTATTTTGGAAATTAACCACAGCATTACATTGAATTGTCAAGAGTTTGGGGAAAGGTGTAACAGTAAAGATAGGCTATTTGACATTGTGACCATCCGTGTTTCCTTGATCTCCAGGACCAGGACAGAAGTCCATGTATCCACCTGCAAGCTACTATGGAGCACCGCCTCAACAGCAAGGTCAACCCACCATTCCTGCACACTGTACCCCTGCCCCTAACAAGGCACCTTCCACGAACAATGCCTACAGTGCTAACTACTATCACAACAACCAGCAACAACAGCATCACCTCCCTCAGCACCAAGTTGCCCCCAATATAGCACCCTCGGCGCCCTCTGGGGCAGTGGCACCCCCAAGCTTTGCCCCCCCACCCACCCATCCCTATGGTACCATCCCAGCCACCACCAACCCCATTTCTTCCCCTCCGCCTCCACAAAACGCTCAACCTAACCCCCAGTCATTCCAGCAGCAGCATCAGCCGGACCCCTATGGCACTCCAGGAGCTTACTATGGACAGCAGCCGTTCCAGACTCCCCACACACAGCAGCAGCCCAGTTTGGTGCCAGCACCACCCAGCTGTCCCGGCGCTCCTGTCTATCCTATTGTTTCCTACCCGTCAGCTCCTGGTAGCAGCCAGTATGGGACGCTGCGGTCTTCCCAGACCCCTGCTGGCGGCACCGTGGCCAACCTAATCAACACCCCCCTCCATCAGCAGCCCCCGGGGAGCAGTGCCTCACACCCCCCGACCCCTTCTACGACAGCAGTGCACGTGCAGCAAGGCTACAGTGTGGCCCCTCCTCCCGGTCAGTCGACAATGACAGTGAATGGCCAGGGCAGCACAGGTAAAGTATTATGGCTTCTTTTTTATATATAGTAAAAGAATAAGATGATGTGGGGGACACTGGTTTTGATCATATGATGTCATGATTGGGGAAACCCGCATGTATTCGAAAATCGAAATATTTTCATGGTTAGGCGTAGTTTTACTGAAGTTCAGGAATAGGGTTAGGTTTTAAGTTTTACTCAGGTTAAGGTTAGGAATAAGGCACGTTTAGGCATAGTCTAGTCTACTGAGGTTCCGTTTAGGTATAGCAGAGAGACCGTTCTGAGGTTGCTGGATATTATGCACCTGGGGCGACTCTGTTTTAGGGCCAGAGTTTTGGTATTCATCGCCAGACCTGTGCCTACTGCTGAACCACCAAGATGCTAGCCTGGGTTCCAAACTGATTTGCTGCGTTCCGCTGATCTGAAAATGTCACTGCGCTACCCAGTCTGGACCGTCTCCTATTCTCCATAGGTAGGCGGGACATATGAAGGTTGAAATGGAACCGTGTCTTCTGATTGGTCTGTGGTGCGGGTTGAGGAAAAACACCAGTTTGATGTTGTATCAATGCACACTGCACAGCTTCTGCTGTTGTCCTGCAACGTCTCCTTATCATTCACTAAACTCACCCCACACAGCCGTCATTTATTTTATACTACTGAATTGTTTACTTTTTACCGTAGGTTTTTAGTTTTTACTCAATACCGTATAACGGCATACCGTTTTTTTCAACAGTGAGAAGCATGGACAGAGTGGGGCTGGCTGATTACGCATCAGCAACAACGTTGCTACGTAACAGTTGACTTGACGTTATGAAATGTGAGTCAAGCAGCCTCTGTCCAGACTAGTAGCGCAGTGACATTTTCAGATCCGCGGAACGCAGAGAATCAGGCTGGAACCCAGGCCACCAAGATGCCCCATTTCCTTGTATAGGAGCAGGAAAACTAATTTAAATGTGTGGCTTACCAGCCAAAGTACCAGCCAGGGCCAGGCAGATTTGTTACCGCCCAAAACAATAGTGTTCCAGTATATTACCGTGTAAGTAATCCTTGCTGAGCCATGTGGCCTCTCTAGTGACATGTTCCAAAAATAACGGATCTACAAGCTTTATTGTCACATCACAGGGTTACAGGTCTAAAGAAGTGGGTGAATAATAATAATAATACATTGATAATAGTGCTTTTCTTGGTACTCAACGTTGCTTTACAAGAACAAACAAAAGGCGTTGGGGGGGAGGGGGGGCTGCGGGTTTTCTGAACACAGCCTAGTTGGATGTTTAGTAGCTTCCAGAGCTCCCGAGGATTGTTTTTGCTTTCCTCGGCTTTATCATTGATAAAGTTTCTTTTAGCTGATTTGGTCATGGCAGTTACGGTTACAGTTTCTTAGCTTGTTTCGTTGTGTTTTTAGGATGCCCAGTTGGGTTTTTGTCTCTGGCTTTCATTGCAGTCAGTATGTCCAAATTCATCCATGGCTCGGAGCGGGTTTTGACCCTGATGGTTCTCAAAGGAGCCATGTTGTTTGTCCTTGTCCTTGAGGGGTCCCTGGACCCCACTTTGGGAACCACTGTCATATATTATGGATGGGCCTGGGTGGTGATTGTCCTTAATGATACGTTGAGCTTCGACCATGCACATGTAACGGACTTCTTTTAGTAGTCAAAGACACGAACAGGAACTTCAGGAGACAGTTTATTCTGTAAGAACAGACAAATAAAACACATTTGTTGTTGGAACTGGTCCACTGCATAGCCTCAGACTGTCTCAGAGGAGCACGGAATCCACTCTTTTTTTAACCTGACCAATAACAGTAGCTTATCTGTCTAATACTTTTTGCCTAACCAATAACATTAACCTCTGTCTAATACATGTTTCCATTTTATTATAAGAGGTCTTAAATCCAAATACAATATTGACATGAGAATACCATAGCAGCATACTGGGCTCAACATTGAGTTTGCATTTACAGAAGAACTAAAATCAAATCATTAAATTAAATATATAACATAACAAGCTATAGTTGGTACATTATATATATAGCACATACCTGTAAGAACAGACAAATAAAACACATTTGTTGTTGGAACTGGTCCACTGCATAGCCTCAGACTGTCTGTGGGCAACACAACACAAAAAGTCAACTCACTTTATTTTCGTGCAAAAAGACTAACACTGTATGACGTCATCACTAGTCCCCGTGATAAATCAAAAAGCTGTTTATAAAAAGATTCATTGCACTCAGATAAATATTATCATAATGACCCAACGTCATATGTATATTAGACACTGTATGCTTCAATTTACAGCTGAAATGAACACTATATAACAAAAACATAAAATAATATCACACCCTCTCACCTCAGAGGAGCACGGAATCCACTGAGGTAGCTACGGTAACACCGCTAGGACATACAGAGCGGCAGCTACGGGAACACCACTAGGACATATATAAGTGTGATATGCAGTGAACCAAAGTGCTATATATCTTAGTTTGAACAACAAAACGAAGTCTTGTACTGCTCAATAGTGGGCAAATGAACAACTCAATTTAACTCTGTTACACACATCTTCTCATATAATGTCTGGAGGGAGGGAAGCTCAGCACATTGTGGAATTTGTATTCGGAAACTTTCGTTCCCTAAGCCAAGTTTACGGTGGTACCACAAGTTACAACTCTCCCTATTACCACTTATTTGCTATGATTGTTACTGTACATTTGTCGACTGTTTCTGGATGCTCTCTCCCGGTGAGATGACTTGAATTTACACATTGGATTAGTACTAGTATGAGCAACACATATCGCATGGTATTGGCGCACACACATCTGCCCGCACAAACGCCTAATACATTACACAGTATAAGCGGCTGCACCATTTCGAAAAAGGAGGGCTAGGCAAAACAACATTTATTTATTTTAATAATTGCTATATTTATTGTATGCAAATTCAAAAATTGCAAATTCATTTTTTTACAGCTAGTTAATCAATGATTTATTTCAGACCCAGGGAGATCCATATTACAGAGGAATAAAAAAAAACCCAGTATAAATCACATACAGTAGAAAAATAAATAAACAGGTTTTCAGTGTCTTAACATGCAGACAGGTCTGCCAGTGCTTCCACAATCTGGAAGAGAATCTATACGAACTGTATACAGGGTTAGTCACAGCAGTAATGATGTCATTGTTTGACTCAATTGCTCTGCATATACATCTATACATCATGTTTCTTAACACTTCAGGGCAAGTTGGAGCTATGACACTTTTGGAGTTTCTCATACTATCATTATACGCCACCTTGAGTTTTCTCATGGACTCTTGTTTATACCGACACCGACACCACAGATGACCAGTATACAAGGATGTACAATGTGCCTTAATCACCAGCGATTGTGAAAGATGAAATCTGCTAAAACCTGTTCCCCATAGAGGAGACTGTGTTGTCCTCCCTACTTTACTGTTTTCCTTCTATATCAAAGCTGAGAGGCACAGGAGAGAAGGGTTTAGTGGGATTTGATCCTGAACCAGCAGAGTAGGTGCACTTAGGGCAGATTCACACTGGACCACTTGGCAGATGTTGTGGTAGTGTGAATGCTGCATAGTGCATACCGTACTGTTCCCCAGAGCGGATCACCCAACCATTCCCGGGACCGAGGTAGTCTTGGGACTGATTGAAGTGTACTCGGATACGGATTGATGCAATGTGAAAACATTGAATACAGTTCAATGAAGTGTACTCTGATACGGATCGATGCAATGTGGAAGCATTGAATACAGTTGAATGAAGTGTACTCGGGTATGGAAGAATCAAGGCCAATGTGAATCATGGCCAGCGGGCACCAGGCAATCGTATTCGGGAACAGTTTGAATCAAACAGACTCAGTGTGAATCTGCCCACAGACTATCAGCGCATCTTAACCCCCTTATGGCTATTGACGTATTTATCGTTAATCGTTTGGCTAATGGCCGATTGTAATCTACCTAAAACCGGCCGAAATCCGCACATGCACTTTATGTCTTTATGTGCATCGCTGCGTAAAATGCAATATTTTGGGCTTGATTAGAGCTTAAATTAAGTGCATGATTTTGTATTATATTTTCTTCTTCTTTTCCCACAGCCCAAACCACAGGTCACCAACACTATGACCAAAGCCACCAGGCCTCTGTGACCTACGACCCCTACGGCAGTGTGGGTCCAGATAGAGACAGACCCCACTCAGGGACCCCCTCAGCTTCTGTCCATTCTTCTCCAGGACACCACCAAGGTAAAAGGCATCGATGATGCAAACGGCATACCGTGACAATCATATTGGATATAGTATAAAATGTAGGCTTTGTGCTCCATTGCAGGTGGGAATCACTTGCAAAACTCCAGATCTACAAGCTAACTTAACAATGCAAAGTGTTTCAAAGTAGTTCAACTACCATCGTAGTTGAACTAGAGATATAATTAGGTTTTCCTCTGCTTGTTGCACATAGTGCTCCATTCTACATGCCGTTGAGGGAGTTGAATCGGGCGTTGTACTATGCAAATGATTCACACAGACTCAATTTACAAATGACCGACATTCATCCTTTGTTACACCTGTGTAACAAACTTAAACAAAGGCACACAAATCAAGGCTGTGCACACGTTTCATGAATGAGGCCCAATGACTTGAAATAGGTGACACAATATTTCGTTTTGTGGTTTGGTAATGGCTTTCATTGATAATGACTTCCTGATTGATTGATTGAAATATTTATTAACAGTTTGAAGAATTACAGTACATTTCAAGCACAACTCAATACAAAGACTGTTAACTGTGAGTGGACGATCCAATAAAGCATTACACTTGTTTACAAGAGGGTACACCTTGTTCAATTCATCAAAACATTTAGAGACGTACAAATAGATACTTCTATATAGCCAAAGAACGGAACAGGAATTCATCATAAAGGAGGTAAAAAGGGAAAAGAAACACATACAGTGATTTTACGGGGGACAGTTTCGAATTGCCTGGTCTGGAGCCTTGTTTTAAGGGCCTTTTACTGTAATGCAAGCACGTTAAATGGTTTCTTGAATTTACATGTTTCCTTGTTTAGCGCTTTATTGTAGCAAAATGAAGAATGGGCTATTTCTTTCTGGCGTCGCTCATTTCTGCCTGGGCTATTGCCAATGGACAGCAGACTAGTTGACTGCAGAACAGTCGTCCTTCCAGGCTATGGGACATAGTCTGTCCGCGTCTGGGTGTGGCAGATGTGGACTACTGAGCAATCCAATGCACTTCCATCCCAATGCAAAACTAGCCATCTGGTCAAAGCATATTTTCATTTGTATATTTTACTGCATTGCGCCCTGTCTGGCAGATACAGACATTAACACAACTTGAAAAGACAGAAATGTTGTTTAGCAGTGGCTAAAATGTTGAGTTGACCATCTTTATTATCCTATCTTTTGACCAATCTATAATCAGATGTTGCCGTTTAGAGTGAGGACGAAGCTTGCACCAACGGCCCTGTCTGTGACATTATCAAATCAACCTTTATTTATATAGCACATTTCACACAACCGAAATTGACCAAAGTGCTTCACAGAATCACAGTAGAAAAGTAAACATGGTAAAATCTAAACAAATAAGAAAAGAAAACAAGGAAACATAGCATGTATATTAACAAGAGTCCTAAACAACAAGAAAACGTAACCATTCAAATAATCAGATAACATTAAAGGCCAGAGAGAAAAGGTGAGTTTTAAGAAGGGACTTCTCGATGGATTGAGCAGCTCTAATGGTTGTTCCGTGGCTCTGGGGCTGTATGACTTCGGACATACAGTATATGGGGAGCCAGGCCATTATCCCATTCTCGGCGGGAACCCCTTTTGGTGTTTTAAGCATTATGTTATACTTGAAAAATAGCAGATCTACAAGCTCATAGCGCAGCACTGAGGGCCACGCTACGGGCTTGTAGATCTGCTGTTTCTTGAAAAATCGTGAAAATGTGGTGCAAATCTTTGAATATATATTCTTTCAGAGCGAACATTTTTAACTCAACTCTTTGCCTTTGGTAGGTCCCTGGAACAACATATTTTAATTCTGAGGGTCCTTGTATTGACATGAAATGGTAGAGAACCAATGACATAGAAATTTAGAAGACATTTTTTTAGAATCGGCCTCAGGTCACAATGGGTCAAGGGATTTAAAAGTAAATAAAATAACCTTTGTTTGATAGGGGAGCCAGTGGAGAGAGGTTAGGACTGGTGTGATGTGGTCAAATGTTTTGGTACTGAGAGACGTTAGGACTGGTGTGATGTGGTCAAATGTTTTGGTACCGGTGAGAAGGCGGGCAGGCAGCAGCGTTTTGAACTAATTGCAGGCGCCTGAGTGCGGATTGGCCGATGCCACAATTTACGGCGTTACAGTAATCCAGCCTTGAGAAAATGAAAGAATGGATAACGGTTTCGAATTGTTTGGAGGTAGATAAGGTTTGACTTTGGCAAGTAGACATAGAGGAGAACAAGGTCTGCCACCTTAGACCTTTTCAAGTCGAAACGCGAAACATTGTACATTAAATTCACTTTGGGAGGCATGCAAAATAGTGTATATAATATTATTATTATTATAGCATTTCCTTGTTTTAAACAGTGACATGCACACGGACAGTCTGCTCAGTCGTGATGTTCCAAGTGGAATAAAAAATAAATACAATTTCAAACGTGCATGACGGCACGCCTAATAAAAAAATTATCAGACAGAGTTGCTAGGCTAGTAGTTTGCATGGGAAGTTTGCAGACATAGTAATTCTGATTTCAATATCCTAATTACAGTGAGATTGAGCTAACAGTTAAGTTTTGTTTTTCTCTGTGTGTTCAGTTTGGGAAAACTGAACACACAGACCGAGCATCTTCATGCTTGGTCTGGGCTGGCTGAGTAAACGGGGACTCAGACTCCATATATTTCCAGGATAATGTATAGATAACACTTGTAGTAAGGTTGTTATTTTGAGAACTAAATGCCCCACAATATGAATACATTTTTATGTTTTATTTTAACTGTTGTATAAGTATAATCGCAAAATTCCACTTGAGGGTGATGCTAGCAAAACTCTTCTCCGCCTGGTTCCTTACGGCATCACTGTCGTGCTCATGCCAATAATCAGGATAACGCACACACCCTTTGGAAAGGGGCTTAACCCTTTTTGGGCGGGAACCCCTTTTGGTGTTAGCATTACGTTATGCTTTAGCTATTGAAAAATAGCAGATCTACAAGCTCAAAGACATTTTTAGAATCTGATCTCAGGTCAGAATGGGTTAATAATGAAACTGTCAGGAGACAGGATGTAATAGACATTTTTAGAATCTGATCTCAGGTCAGAATGGGTTAACAAGCTCAACGAGTTGGAGTGGCAAAATAAATTCAAGCGTTTGATTGAACTTCATCACATTCCACAAATCATGTAACAACATCACATGACCTACTTAGTCACAGCACGATCAAATGGCCTAGTAATGGGTAACATTTTTGACAGTTAAAACAAAATGATTTACTGTATATAATGTGCCTACAATAGACACGAGAGTATTTTCTCACCAAGCCTAAAGACTATCACTTCAAAATCAACCTAAACCACTGTAGGTAATGTAATAAAGCTTGAAGTTGTTGACTATGTGAAAGCCCATACACATACTATTACTGTATACTTATAGCCTACACAACCACAAGTTGCATAATAATAATAATAATACATGACATTTATATAGTGCTTTTCTTAGTACCCAAAGTCACTTAACAACAAAACAAAATGAACAACTTTATTAGGAGAGAAATTGTAAAAAATCACACCTGTGTGAACTGAGTGGTGCAACTCCCCTCTCTCTCTCTCCCCCCTTCTCTCTCTCTCGCAACAGTGCAGCACTGTCTGTCTCTCTCTGCTTCTGGCACAACAGCGCCCCTACTGGTACTCATAGTCATACTGGTGCTCATTAACGTCACATAGGTGAACCAACACATAGGTGAACACGGACATTGCTGTTCCTTGGAGTGGTTGCACCACTCAAAAAGGCTAAGAATTTAGCAAGGGGAAAACAAACAAATAAATAAACTAAGACTAAAAGGCAAAAAGGGAGATTTTAATTGGCAGGGAAAGCGAGTCTGAAAAGGCTTTTGAACTGGGCAAGGGTGGGGGTGGCTTTGATGCGAGGTGTGAGTGAATTCCAAAGGGAGGGGGGTTGCAACTGAGAAAGCCCTGTCTCCCAGGTGCGTTGAGGGAGCGGGAGGAGGCGTGGTGTTGGAGCCTGGTTGTTTTAGGAACACAAGGCTGCTGTACTTTATACCTCATACTAAGCATTTAAAGTATGAGGTATAAAGTACAGCAGCCTTGTGTTCATAAAACCGAAAGTTTGGGTATTGGGTAAGACTGACGCTATGTATCTTTCAGGACCTTTCACTGCTTTGTTTCAACCATTACTCTATGGCTCTGGTCTCAGCCACCGCGGTAGATATTTTGACATTCCGTTTTTATTTTTTATGTTGCCACTACTGTTGGAGCAGCCATAAACTACACAGGTTCATCCCGATGTTCTGGAGCATCTTTGTAATGTTAGTGTTAGTAAAAAGCAGGTAAAAGAGTAACGTTTGAGGCAGACTAACATCAGTCACTTTTCCATTCACTGTAGTAGAAGAGGTGCGGGTTTAAACAGCAGATATGTCGTCTCCGCCTACAGGAAATACGTTGCCTGTGACCATGAGACCCGTTTCTGAATCGGTCTATAGGTGGTGAAGGTGATCAGTATTTTGAAATCTATTCTGTGTTTGACTGGGAGCCATTGAGCCAGTGAACCCCAGTCCATGAAGGACTGGGGTTATGTGGTCTCTGGATCGGGTTCTAGTGAGGAGGCGGGCAGCAGAGTTTTGAAGTTTTTTGAGAACTTTAAAGGTGACACCTTGCAGTAGTCGAGTCTGGATGTGATGAAGGCATGGATGAGTGTCTCTGCAGCAGTGTGGGATGGAGGCGGGCAATGCGGGCATGCAGCCAATAAAGATTAGTTTGGACTTTGGACCAACGAGTAATAGATTTGAAAGCAACTTTGCTCTCTTATTAAAGAGTATTCTCTAATCTCTTCTCTACACATACTCGTGAAATCTGTACAAATACAGATCACTTGGTTATAATTCATAAACCTACCATTTATTAATACTGCCTTACATTACACTTTTAACTTAAACATTTGGTTATACACTGTAGAAATCCTGTACTACACTGAGTTTTCCTGTACTAAAGGTTGAGCAAGTTGGTACAGTACAACTACAGTATAATCTTTATGCTCCAACACCTGTTTTTTTGTCTTGTCTGTTGTGGCTGTGTTAAAAGGAACATCTTGGTCTGTCTCATTTTTAGATGTGCAGTTCCTCAGCTGCGTTTGTAGACCCGACTGTGGGAATTATTGTCATGCTCACAGGTGTGCTGAGTCTGCTGACCAAACACACCTTTTGCTCCTTTTCACGCAGATCTACATGCATGTGACCAGCCAGACGATCCTCCATCCTAAATAAACTGTAGCACGTGTTGAATAACACTGCCATTTGACAGACTCACAACACTCTGTTCTGGGTGTTGCAGCCCCCCAGGTGCTCCCTGTGTACTGACTTCGCCACGTCACTTCACTCCTCACACACCATGTGTTCTGTACCTCTTCCACCCCCCACCCTCTCCCCAACAGGCCTGCAGTACGGATATGTTGCTAATAGCGGAGCTAGCTCAGGCTTTGCTGGCAGCGCCTCGGCCCAGGCGGCGGCAGCAGCCCCCCCCTCGCCATCCAGCTCCGAGGATGATGACGATGATGACGATGAGGATGAGGAAGCAGGTCTGCTTTAGCTTTGTACCACCCCACCACTGCCCCGTCACCCTGTCTTTCCAACACCACGCTTGCACTTTCTGTTTACTTTTTATATTGTATTTACATCCCCACTCTTGACACACGCGAGCACCTGCGATCACTGACATTCATATCTCATCTGTATCCGTGTCTATCCATCTGTTGACCCCCAATACTTTTTGTATTTTTGTGGGATTGTAATGCACGAGTGGGCATTCCATTCTTCACTTAGCATGTGTCTCGGTGCCTCCTTGCTAAGTCACCCAGTAAAGCTCTGGGCAATGATCTGTCTTCTGCTGCAGTGCACTTTAATTACCAACAAGCAATTCATTTCTAGTTTATTTGTTGCCCGGCCCGGCCCACAATTTCCCTCTGTATTGGGAAAGTGATGCTTGGTGCTTTGAGCCTGAGGTCACACAAAGTAGTATACTGTAGTAAAAAGTATATTCTTAACTTTTTGTATGGTTGTATACAAGTCCAGAGGCACATCTTATCTGGACTTGTCTCATGGCACACCATTTGGGAACCACTGGTGTAAATGTGGCACCTTGGTGTTCTTTTGAAAGCCATTCGTATGGTTTCACTCCTAATGTCTGCAACCTCGAGGCTTTTGTCTTGTCTGTCCTCGTAGCCTAATGTCCACACAGGAGATAATCCAGCAGGGTTGCCTGTTGGTTGGTCAGATTTAGCATGACATAATTGGATCCCACTCTTACCAATGAACAAGCGCTATACTACGCCATGTGGCCCCAGTAGATTAACTGACTCATTCAAGTGTGTGCGCGCATACTGTGTTTGTAATTTGAGGTGAGGGGACAGAAGTGTGCGTATGAATACAAGTGACAGAGGACATACACAGAGTTTATGTTCAGTTCAAATGACTGAAAGTTGCTCTTTGTTTTGCCTTACAGTACTTGTTGTGCTTACCTCCCCTCCTTTTTCCTTCCTTTTTATCATCTCACATCTCTCCTTCCTTCCGATTGACTTCTTCCACTGCTGCCATGCTCATCATTTTATTCTGTTAACCTCTCTCTCTCTCTCTCTCTCTCTCTCTCTCTCAGGTGGTACGTCCTCCTCTACTACTGGTAGTGCCTCTCCGGTGCCTAACAGCTATGACTCTTTAGAAGGAGGCAGCCCATACCCAGGTGCACTCTCCAGTCATGCAGTGCAAATATAATACCGCAACATAACAATGCTCCATTCACTAAACATGTTATGTTCCTTGCACACACATCATCTCCATGTGTGTGTGTGTGTGTGTGTGTGTGTGTGTGTGTGTGTGTGTGTGTGTGTGTGTGTGTGTGTGTGTGTGTGTGTGTGTGTGTGTGTGTGTGTGTGTGTGTGTGTGAGTGAATATGCGCATGCTTTCTGGTATGAATGTCATTTCACACAGAGAGACTGTTCATATTTGTTAAATACTCAAACTCATGTCTTGCACGTGTGAATATCACATTATTAGTTAGTAGACTGAGGCTCCAGCAGATTCTAAATTACTTTTTTATATCCAGGACCCCCAAATTGACACTAATTAGCCCACAGACCCCCACTTGAAAATATATGCCAGGGACCCCCCATAAGAGAAGATGTTTACGGCTCTAGCAGAGATTCTCAACCCGTTGAATTTCAAGGACCCCAAGTTTGACATGCATTAGTCTACGGACCCCCATTTGGGAGACAAAATAAAGAAACCTTGACACTTAATGTCATTTATATCTCTGAGACCCCAATTTATATTGTAAAATTAATTAAGTAATTAAATTTAACTCCGACAGTGTAGAAATGGAACCAAATGGACCCTAACGGTTTCATTTGGTTCCATTTCTATACTCTCTGAGTTACAGACCCACCATTTCTATACTCTGAGTTACAGACCCATAAGGGTCCATTTGGTTCCTAACTAGCTGGGGACCCCCTGGAACTCCTATAAAGGGCCACTCACCCCTTTTGCAACCAGATCTTATTTTAATGATGTTTGGGAGACAAGAAATACTTTCCTGGGGTTTTTATGTGGGTAATATCCATGATGTCATGGACACAGGGCTCACTTCCTTCCTGGACTACATGTTGTCTCAATAAGACAGCCCTCCCCCTATCCACAAGGAGGAGCAGTGGACCAAAGCATTATGGGGATTGTAGTCCAGGAAGGAAGAGAGGCCTGTGTCCATGACATCATGGAGCCCATGGACACTCTAAAATACTCTAAAAACCCACATAAAACCCCCAGGAAAGTGTTTATTGACTCCCAAACATTATATCTGGTTGAAATTGGGGTGAAGTGGCCCTTTAAGGACCACACTTTTGGAACCACTGTTCTAAATGACCTCTCTATCTCTCTCTCCTGCTGTCATTCATTCTCTCCCTCTCCCTTCTGTCCTACAACACACACACTCTGTCCCTCCAGACTCCATGCCTCCCTCCAATGACATGTCCAACCAGGCCCCGCCCTACAGTAGCTACGGGTACCCCGTTATGCAGCCCACCTATCAGCAGCGGCCCGTCTCCCACGTCGACTCCTCCCCTTCACACGAAGACTACGGCCAATCCAGCTACCAGCAGTATTCCCAGGTAAAGCCTGATTGATTACAATGGTCTATAGATAACACAAATGTACAAACTAACAATGTATTGTAATGCGACACGCCTTTTAACATGCTCAACATGCCCCTGAAATCACATGGAAGAGAGACACAAACCTTGCTAATGCTATATTTAGTGGTTCAGGTTAATGAAGAACATTTTCAGGGGCATCTCTTACTTTGTTTCTATGCATTTGATGCATGTTTTACCTTGCTTACTGTTAAGTCGCTGTGGATTAAGAGTGTCTGCCAAATGCCTAAATTATAATATACTATATAAAATCACACCCGTGTGAAGTGAGGGGTGCTCTTGTCATCGTACATCATGACATAACATGTCTATTTGCTCAGACACTATGACGTAAAATTGTCCATCCATTGTTAATAGGAATTTAATGTTTGTGTTAGACGAAAGTCTACACTAATAGCTGAATATAGGAGGCACCCCTCAAAAATCACACGTGTGAAGTGAGGGGTATCAGCATACAGCATCATACGTCACATTCCGCGCTCGGCCAATAAAATCATCACAGATCTCATTCCAGCCAATCACTTTTATCTTCAATATTGACTTTTCTCAGCCAATCAAATCATCGCTATGGGGTGATCAGCCACAGCCAATCATCACATCAGCCAATGTTTGTGTTCACACAAACCGTCAAAGCTGGGCCAAAGATATATAGTGTATATAAAGCAACAGCTACAGTATATAATGCCCCATTTTATGTACCGGTACCTACATTTTGGATTGGCCAATTGTCACCTTCCCAAATTGTGTCATAGTCATAGTCAAATTACGTCAAATTTTACGTCATAGTGTAAACACAAACATTGCGTAACACAAACATTGATGACGAAGGTGAGAACGCAAATTATGATTGGCCGGAATGAGATGATGCATGATAATGTACGATGATAACTTGACACGGGTGTGATTTTTCTTTTTTTTATATATTTTATATATTATTTATATTTGGCATTGTCTTTATCAATGGTTGCAGGGTTCTTGCTATAGTGCCTCTCTGCTAGTTAATGAATCCACAGGGAGTTCAGGTTTCTATTCTTTCTCCCCCTCCCCAGCCATTCCCTAACCTGTCCACGCTGTCAGCGGCCCTCGGAGGCCTCAGTGGCGTGCCAGAGTTGGAGATGGAGGCCCTGATGCCGGTGAACCTGCTGCACGAGAGGAGCCTGCTGCCCAACAGACCCCTGGAAGCCCCTGAGCCCAACCTCAGCCCCGAGCTCAAGAAGGTCAACTGCAACCCACAGTGAGTTGAGCGTTCGCTGGCATACTACCGCGTAGTATTATTTTTCAGGGGGGGGCAGTTATATCCATAGACATAGAAAGGTAGACAGACGTCTCTTCCGGCTCTGGGGGTGAATGCTCTCAAGCAAGGGCAAGCTTCCGTGTTGGTGCCAAAGAACGTAATTAAAGGAAGGGACGTGAGTCAGGTGACTGGAGGCCACCATGACGCTCATGTCCATATAACTCTATATATGGGCATCACTTCCGCCCTCATTGCGAGACAGGTCGCTCCAATGAATTGCAGCGGCCAATGAGCAATGACCTTTCTATGGTTATATGATCATCTTTACTTGTATCTTAAAAGTCTCCCATTCTGGCCATGAAAGCCATAAAGACGTAGTGCAATGGCTATTTCGGTCATTTTATTTTGAAGTTTGAGTCTGAAACGGAAAATCGCCACATGCACGTGCGGTGCATGGAGTTTGTTTACGAGCCAGACAGTCGGCCAGTATGCTGATTTTTGTCTTATTTCTAACCTATAATGTTTTCAGATACATATTTTAGCATGCTAATTAAAACACATTTAGCGTTATCATTTATTGAAAAATTAGGACCTAATTCACGCCAGCATTCTTTCCAGTCGAGCTCTTATTTTGAAAAGCCACATTTTCAGTCGACCGGAAGTGGATTATCCCAGCCAGCTAGACGGAGCCGAGACAACCTTTGTTTACATGATCGATCTATGCCGGAGCACTGGAGAGCTCCACATCGCCGTCTCTGTGCCATCAAAGAAACGCTGTTTTGACCAAACTGCCATCTGGGACAAGGAATAGGAGATACAGGCGATTGAAAGAAACGGATAGAATGGATTATTATGGCGATGACGATCTAAGATGGACGATCCACAGCAAGCTAACCGGCTAACATAAGGAGCATTATGGCTCGATCCATCGCATGCACTATAAAAGCGCAATTGACAAAGGTCTTCGTCAATGGCGTTAAGCGTCGGTATCAAAATTAGGCTTCAATTGACAAAGACCTTCGGCAATGGCGCTGAAAGTATTACGTTTGAAACTAGTAATACACTGCCTGTGTCATCTTGAATGAGACTAAAAACCTAGTAGTTCTGTAATCAACATCAGCTTACAGAGGCCAAGGAGGAGAGCTACAGTACAGTACAGTAGATATGAATCTGCCACAGATTCGAGTGCAGGTTTCGTAGTACACCCACGTCGCCACGGCATTTATAAAGTGATCGCAAACAGCTGATCCTTCCTTAATTTCGTTCTGACGTTAATAAATGTGACGGCTGAAATCTATCTGGCACACCCTATGAAATCAAGCCTCGCCCTCGTTTTTGCGACATGAACACATGCACGTCCTGGAAACCCTGGTCACAGGAGAAAAAAAAGGTTCTCCCGTGCCTTGCTGCCCGCCTCACCCCCCTCTCTCATACACAGACGCACGCACACGCAACTTGCAAGCCCTGCCCAACTAACTGGTGTGTTATTAAATAAATAAAGAACGAACACCTGCATGAATTAAATAAAGTTGTAGGCCTACCCTGTCTGTTTCCCTCTCACCTCGCTTGCATTGCTGTCACGCACGCACGCACATACATGACACATCGACATCGCATCGCCATGAATGGAATACGTTTGTAGGCTGGCCTATATTAATTTTACCCATTCGTGCGTAGTGCACGGCGAAGGCGTGAGACTGCGCACTGCTGTGATAAGTCCTGTGGGTGAGTGTCAGTGATGCCTGCATGTCGTCAAGGCAGTCATAATCAACGTTGTAGTGATTCGATCATTGATGAACGAATCATAAACATATGGATGAAGGCTTGCCGCTTGCATGTGTGCTGATATGTGTTGGCGACGCACGCCGCGGTCCCGTCCTCCAGACCCCCTAAAATTATCTCGCTTTTATCTGAACTGTCAAAGCACTTATTTAAATGGTGAATGATTAAGCCCCTTACGCCTATAGCCTGCTACAATTGCAAATAGGCAAGCTGTATGCTTGTCATTGTCACTTGGAAATAAAGGCGTGCAGTCCATTTATGCCTTTTTTTAAATAATATCCCTCACAGACAGTACAGTGATATAGGCATCTGATGTCATGCCGCATGCGCTCCCAAATCATCTCACAAGTGCGCTCGCATAACAAGGCCAGTAAAGCACTGTTAGATTAAGCACAAACTAATACATTGTAAACATGTTATATTGTTTTTAATTTCGCGAATTTAATTACTTGTAAAGTTGGAAATCTCTTTTTCTTTTTTTTACACGTGTATATACATAGTTTTATATTAACATTTTAGGAGTGAAAACGTATGCTTAGATGCCTGTGTCAGCAGTTCAGACAATGCTGCTCCGCTTGTGTACGACAGAAAAACAGCCGAGGACAAAGCGTACGACAGCTCCCGACCAGACGTGACTTTTTGTCCTACTCAAGTTCAATTTTAAGCTTTGGCGTAAATGGTAAATGCCGAAAATTTCTGTAATTTTGGCGCGCACACATATTTTGGCGTACGCACGGTTGATAAATGAGGGCCTAAAAGTGTGAAAACCGTCTTTAAATGCCTGGTGAAAGTGAAGTAATTCTTATGAGGAATATGATAGTTGGGTCACATTTGAAAATCCTTGCATTGTCTCTGTTCCACAGTACGTTCAGGTGTACCCTGACCAGTGTTCCCCAGACGCAGACACTGCTCAACAAGGCCAGGCTTCCCCTGGGACTGCTGCTCCACCCCTTCAGAGACCTCCAGGTAAGACCCACTGACTGACTCTCCAACCCTCATCCATGTTGGGAGCCAAATTATATGTTGGTTAAAAAATAGAGATGTACAAGGAAGCTGGCAAAAGTTTACAAGAAACCCTTAGGATTAGCAGTTACAGGCACATGACAGAAAAGTAGGTCAGGAAAATGGTTACAGTTGCCCACAATCCAGCCACATTTCCTGGGGGAACACAAACAAAGCCTTCGCCTTTAGAGATGAACAGAAAAATATCTTTCCCTCATGTCATGTGTTTCGGGGATCATGAGGTGAACTCAAAACACAAACCATGCAATAGGAAATGCTTGGGTCCATACAGTAAGACTCACAATGTCATCTATCCCTTTTTGCAGAACTTACCGGTGATCACGTCAAGCACCATCGTTCGCTGTCGCTCGTGCCGAACATACATCAATCCCTTTGTCTCCTTCCTGGACCAGCGCCGGTGGAAGTGTAACCTCTGCTACAGGATAAACGATGGTACGACCCACCATCTCATAGAATAGGCACCCGCCCACTCATTCATTAATTTGCTTATATTATGTATTGAAATAAATTGTCCAACATCTCTTTACCACCCTAATTTAAATCAGATATCTCAGTCAGTGTTTTGATTTAGTCATAGTCTCTTATAGAATAGTTTTAATTTAGTTTTAGTCACATTTTAGTCACCTGGAATGTTTTAGTGTTAGTCTAGTTTTAGTCGACTAAATATAAGATTTTAGATCTACAAGCTCATAGCACTGCCCCGAGTGCCGCGCTACAAGCTTGTAGATCTGCTATTTTAGAAAAATTGTGAAAATTTATATATTCTTTTTTAACTCAAATATTTACCCACGGGGCTGTCCCTGGAACAACATATTTTCAGAAGGGGGTCGGCAGCCAATTACATATATTTTTGAGAGTCCTTGACGTGAAAATGTTTGAGAACGACCGCCAGAAATATTTCTGAAAACTGTCAGGGTTTAGAATGGTCCTCAGGTCAGAATGGGTTAAACATTGTGTCATTTCCCCTCTGTCTCAGTGCCAGATGAGTTCATGTACAACCCCGTGACCCGCTGTTATGGTGAGCCACACAAGAGACCCGAGGTCCAGAACTCTACTGTGGAGTTTATCGCCTCCTCGGACTACACGGTGAGCTCTCTCCTCTCCTCTCCTCTCCTCTCCTCTCCTCTCCTCTCCTCTCCTCTCCTCTCCTCTCCTCTCCTCTCCTCTCCTCTCCTCTCCTCTCCTCTCCTCTCCTCTCCTCTCCTCTCCTCTCCTCTCCTCTCCTCTCCTCTCCTCTCCTCTCCTCTCCTCTCCTCTCCTCTCCTCTCCTCTCCTCTCCTCTCCTCTCTTTCTCCTCTCCTCTCCTCTCTTTCTCCTCCCCTCCCCTCCCCCTCCTCCCCTCCTCTCTTTCTCCTTTCCTCTCCTCTCCTCTCTTTCTCCTCTCCTCTCTCCTCCTCGGACTACACGGTGAGCTCTCCTCTCTTAAGTTTTGAACATTTAATTAGTCTGTCCACTAGAGGGAGTGCCGGTCACACAGTTGTGTGGCATACAGTGAGTGAGAATAAACAAAAGTGTGGCTCGTTTAATTAGTAAAATGCCATGGTATGTGCCCATGAGACAGTTTGGCCCATATCGTTATATCGGATATAATACATTTCTGTTATGGCCGATAACCGATATTACCGATGCGATCTCATGCTGTATTAAATAATTATAATAATTGTGTCTATTCTGAAAAATACATAACGGGGTATCTGCACTGCAGGCTTAGGCAAGTCAGATTTAGCTTTAATGCCTTATATTTAATGTTGTGAGCTTGCAGATCTGTTCAAGCTGTTACTTTGGGCTTGTTTATCTGTAAAGACAACCGGGGCGCTCTTATCATCGTACATCATCATGACGTAAAATAGACACTGTCTATTTGCTCAGAGTCCCTCAGACACTATGAAGTAATCTATTCATTGTCAACGGGAATTTATGTTTGTGTAGGACAATGTTTGTGGACAGACACAAACAAGACCAACCAAGCTGTATATAGGAATAAAATAATACCCCGGTACATCATCTCTCATGAACAACTGAATTTGTGTGGTTGGTTAGTCGATTTGCTCGTCTGCATATGAATTTTCCCTTCATTGTCAATGGCATTTAATGTTTGTGTTGCCACAAATGTACGTCATATTTGACGGACATTTGACCTAATTTCTCCTTTCATTGTCAATGGCAAATATGAGACGTGTGGGGACAAAAGCTGTATATAGGAGGGGCTACCGCCGCTCAAAAATATTGAACCAATGTTTTCTCATCTTCCGAAAAATGAACATTTTGGAGGTGGGTGGTTTCTTCCAGACAGCAAAAATATTCTGCTATGTGTGTGTGTGTGTGTGTGTGTGTGTGTGTGTGTGTGTGTGTGTGTGTGTGTGTTTTCTCAGTTGAGGCCCCCTCCTCCAGCGGTGTACCTGTTTGTGTTGGACGTGTCTCACAATGCTGTGGAGGCTGGATATCTGAAGTACTTCTGTGAAACATTACTGGAAAACCTAGAAAAGTAAGTGTGGCACTCTGCTAGCAGTGTATTCCTTACATATGTTTACATTTATTCATTGGTTCCTCTGGTTGATTTCGTTTAAAAACGTTTAAATCGTTCAATAACTCTCTATTCTCCCCTCCGATTGGCCAGCGATTCGGAACTCTTCCCAAGGCTTTGGTGCGCTTTGCCCTCACCTGATAGGACGGTATAGGGTGGGTGGCATACCCACGCACCCTATACCGTCCAATCAGATGAGGTGGTTTCCTATAATAGTGCGGTCTCCTATAGAGATAGGCAACCACACTCGCAATTCTGCAGGATTACATCTTTCTAGTTAGATTACTAACCTAACTTTACTTACTTGATATTATTGATTACAGGATTACATCTTTCTAGTTAGATTACTAACCTAACTTTACTTACTTGATATTATTGATTACAGGATTACATCTTTCTAGTTAGATTACTAACCTAACTTTACTTACTTGATATTATTGATTACAGGATTACATCTTTCTAGTTAGATTACTAACCTAACTTTACTTACTTGATATTATTGATTACAGGATTACATCTTTCTAGTTAGATTACTAACCTAACTTTACTTACTTGATATTATTGATCGAAGATTTGCCATAAGGGATTAACACACTCTTCCCTCCAAACCTACGCAAACTCCAAACTGACCCTAGAGGTGAATCCTACCCGCTGTCCCAACCCCTCTCAGCCGTCCTACAGTCTGTCTCAGTAAAGGAACACGTATAAAGAGGGTTGGACGATGCACTAAGTCCACTACAGTATATAATGTGGAAGGAAACGACCGAAGCACTGGTTCTAAATGCCTGTCAGGTCTGTTTCTCAGGGAGATATTTCATCTCCTCTGACCCCCTCATCATCTCCTCTGTCCCCCTCACCACAGAACAGGCTGCGACAGAAAGCTGGCCTGCAATCCTGTTGTCTGGACATCGTCCTACCTCTCTTCCTCTCCCCATCTTAACCACACTCTGAACTGAAGTCAATACTTTTTCAGTTAGGATAAAGTTCACTATAATGCAGTCTATAAAAATACAGTTTTGAGACTGTAGTGGTTGGACCTTCGACCCTCTCGGGTGCGGGGCAGGCCGGCAGGCTCGCCCCGAAAAAAACACTTTAAAGGAAAATGCACCAATCTGGTGCACTTTGAGAGCCATATTAAGATTCTAGATCTATGAAGAAAATGGGTGCTCTGGCACAGGGGGTCCTCAACATTTTTTATACCAAGGACTAGGAATGTTTTTTTGATTCTGATCCGATACCAATCATTTGATTTTGAGTATCTGCCGATACCGATTTTTCCTCATCCGATTTTCTTTTTTTTTAACACTTATCCGATTTTCTTTTTTTTAAACAACATCCAAAATCATGCTAAGGATAAATATTGGATGTCCCGATCCTGTTGTTTTGCTCCAAATCCGATTCTGATCATTTGAAATGAATGTGATCGGGACCCTACCAAGGACCCCTTAGCTGAGAGAGAGGGGCGGTAGTGGCTCAGAGGTTGAACCAGTGTTGTAAGTAAGCCTTACACCGTGGTGTTGTGTGAATCTCAGGTTGCCTGGGGATACGCGGACCAGGGTGGGGTTCCTGACGTTCGACAGCACCATCCACTTCTACAACCTCCAGGACGGCCTGTCACGGCCACAGATGCTGGTGGTCTCAGACATCGATGGTACGTGTCCATTATCTGAACTACTAAAACAGCGGCATTCAGTCCTGCAGAACCAGTCGAGTAATTGACCCAGGTGTGTGTGTTTGTAAATTAACAGACACAGTAGGCAGGCTCTATACTGGATCTGAGCAGTGGATAGAAACCAAGCTTTCCATACTTACTATGGAACTATGGAAAACCTGGTGATGCGAGTTTAAGTAACAATTTAAGGATATATCCTGGAGTGTTTGGTAGATTCAGTTGAAGGAGGTGGAATAACTGAACATCATACTGTCCAGAGGTATTTACACCAGGTCGACTGGTGGCCACAAGTGAAGTGATGCAAGCTGGTAGCTTAGAATCCCTAGCAAAGTGTTGCTAATGACAGGGCAGGCATTATTAAAAGACGGAGAAGCTGCGAACATTAACAAATCAATGTACGATTTATAACGCACAGTTCAAGAGTTATAGGGCAAAATGTTAAGCAGCCTGTTGGCACGATGTGAAAAGTGTTCTGCTTCCTTGGTCTACCGATGGGTCCCGAGGTTAGCTGTTCACAGACGGACTCAAGGGACTGAAAACGTAATCCTTGCTATCGGCGTAACGGCCTGCCCTGGCGGGATAACAAATGCATGGCGATACTTCCCTGGTCTACTGGCAGAATGCATTAAGAACTTTTAGGCCCGGACAGACTGAGAAAAAGACATGCCCATTTGTAGACGGCTAGCCTCCTACAAGAGCCATGCTGTACAATAATTGAAGTAAATATGACCACATTAGGGTTATGAGTCGACCTTCCATAATGGCTGCTTGACCATTTAAATTACCAGCCACCAGTGAAGCATTCGACTGGTGGCTCCTATACTTATGAAACTTCTGGACTACTTGATGTGATTACCACACTTGAATACCAGGACGTGGATGGTGGCATGATTTATTACTTCTGACTAGGCATTCATTAACCCATTTAGGCCTGACATAAAAAAAAAAAAAAGCCTTCTAAATCCTGAGTTTTCTGAAATACCTATGTTTCTAGGCCTATATCACTCAATATTTCATGTCAAGGACCCCAAAAATGATATGTAATTGGCCACCGACCCCCCATCTGAAAATATGTTGTTCCAGGGACCTCTCCAGAAGCAAAGATTTTAGTTAAAAACGTTCGTTCTGAAAAAAATTTGAGGCACATTTTCACAATTTTTCAAAAATAGCAGACCTACAAGCTCGTATCGCGCCACTCGGTGGCGCGATATGAGCTTGTAGATCTGCTATTTTTCAATAGCTAAATTATAACATAATGTTTAAAACACCAAAAGGGGTGCCCGCCCAAAATGGGTTAATGACTATAATTATGGAGCACATATTTCTGGAAAATCCATTTAAAATACTTAGTTCGTGATTTATTCCTTTGCTAATGAAGAATGATGGTTCACTAAGGAGTCTGAATGACTCCCAGATGTACAACAAAGGTATGTGGGGCGACCACCAGGCAAAATACAGTATGTGGGGAGACCACCAGGCAAAATACAGGTATTTTGGCTATGGTTGCTAAGCTTGTCTTCTCTGAGATTGACTAGTAATAAGTCATCCTCTGGAGGTGCTCTTCTTTAAAATTACAAAACTTTTGGTGTCATGTGAACTATAATTTTGTTAACCCCGGTTGAAGACATCTTAATATATATTCTTTCATGTTTTTCAGATGTGTTCATTCCATCTTATGACAGTCTAATGGTCAATCTAAAGGAAAGCAAAGAGGTAGGTAGGGCTTGTGTGTCTTCGTTGTGTGTTGTGTGTTTGTGTAAATGTAAAAATGGCAGCCTTCGTGTTTATTGTGATTGTATTTGGTTCATATTGTGCAACTTCACTCACCTCACTTTGTTTACCTCTCTCTCTTCCCTGTTTCACCTGTCATTGCCCCCCCCCCACCCTCCTTTCCTCTCTCTCTCTTCCCTGTTTCACCTGTCATTGCCCCCCCCCCCCCTCCTTTCTTTGACTGTCATCTCCTCTGTCCTGCTCCCTACTCCACCCACCTTCTTCTACCATGGCCCTCTCCTTCACTCCTCAACCATCACCTCTTTCCCTCCATTTCTCATTCTCATCCTTTTTCCTACTTGCCGTTGTTTCTCCTGCTCTCATCTTCTGCCACTCCCTTCCCTCCCTTCCGCCCCTGACCGTTCACCAGCTGGTGAAGGACCTGTTGCTCTCCCTCCCAGCCATGTTCAGTCATAGCATGGAGACCCACAGTGCTCTGGGCCCTGCGCTGCAGGCCGCATACAAGCTCATGTCTCCCACCGGGGGCCGAGTCTCTGTGTTCCAGACCCAGCTGCCAACGCTGGGGGCCGGCCTGCTGCAGTCCAGAGAAGACCCTAACCAGAGGTCCAGCACTAAGGTATGGCACATTGAATACGGATTGATTGGTTGGTTTTATCGATCAATATCATAGACTGTAAAAAATATGGACAAAGTGTTCCCCGGGTCTAACATGGACGTAAAATGAAGCCTGTTATTCCTGCACTGTAAGTCGCCATGGGACCATCATTTTCCAAAAAGAATATTATGACATTAGAAATGAGACTTTAAACTAGTGACTGGAAGCAGAAAGTATTCATGACCATGTTTATTAAGGTAATACAGTCTAGGTGAAGTTGGGCCCAAATGCATGGACTTCTATGGGGCTATGGGTTTTTTTGGGTCCAGTGACAGCGCCACAACTGGCCATTATATTAACTTTCAGGAGTTTCAGGCTTCACAAAATATCTGTCTGACTGCCCCCCTGATCAATATTGACTGATAAGTAGACTACAGTTTATTAATTCTGTGACATATATATATTTTTTTTACTAAAGCCTGTTGTGTTGACTTAATTACATCCTTGGTGCCCAAGTAAGATGAACTTAGCTGTTATTTGCTCGTCAACAAATCAATCACTAGGAATGTAGCCAGTTAGCCTGGATTAACCACTCCCCCTTGAAATAGGATCGGCGAACCAATAGGATCCACCGCCCGGCACCCGCCCCTCTAGACCAGAAACCACACCCTCTAGACCAGACACCACACAGGCTAGGCCGGGCTACAACTAAAGTAACACTTTAACCCATTCTGACCTGAGATCAGATTCATACGAGGTTTCCACTGGACACACACTGGTCTGATTAACCCATTCTGACCTGAGATCAGATTCTAAAAAATGTCAGTCGTTCTTCGATTTTTCAAAAAATAGCAGACCTACAAGCTCGTATCACGCCACTCGGTGGCGCGATATGAGCTTGTAGATCTGCTATTTTTCAATAGATAAAGCATAACATGATGCCGACACCAAAATGGGTGCCCGGTCAGAATGGGTTGACTGTTGCGCATAGTTGTGAAGCGTACACGTACAAATCATGCTTACTGTTGTTCGTAGGCCCATTCTGAGCCAGGAAGAAGCCTTCTATAAAAACCTGTGTTTATAATAGTTATTGGTATTCATTGGAATTGGAAATCTTACATTTCTACTCTTGCCAATACTTGGTTGATTTACTAAGCGTGACATCATGACTTAGACATGAAACAGTCATGGCCTAAAACGTGAGGAAAATGTTCCCAGGACCATAATTTATTATCATCTGTCGTTTATAGAACGACGAGGGCCCAGGAAATAATTCTCCGTTCATTTTCCCCATAGACTTTTCAAAAAGTATTTATTTAAAGACGTTTACACCGCGGACAAAGCAAACTCTTGTTGTGACAAATCATGACAATAAACACAATGTTTTTTCTTCTTTCTAATTATTTGATCTGCCCAATACATTGTGTTTATTGTCATGATTTGTCACAACAAGAGTTGGCCTTGTCTGCGGCGTAAGTCTATGGGGAAAATGAACGGGGAATTATTTCCTGGGCCCTCGTCAGGGGCGGCACTGCGACGCTCTGTTTATGTGATGTACAAACAAATGACGGTCAGATGCATATTTGCATTAATGGAGCGTGTGATGATCGAGGCAGACAACTGTCCGTATCAGTATTATTATTCAAATCACAGCAGGCCCTCAAAGACAATTATGTTGTATGGGGAAAATAAAAGCTGAATTTGGGAAAACACATGCTCTGAGTTGTGTTGTTGTCAATTCCAGAGTGTTCAGCACCTGGGTCCAGCCACAGACTTCTATAAGATGTTGGCTCTGGACTGCTCAGGTCTACAGATAGGAGTGGACCTCTTCCTGCTCAGCTCCCAGTATGCTGACCTGGCTTCGCTGGGTAAGAAATGCAACTCTCCTAAATGCCTTTTTTTATCCCACGATTTTGTAACCCATTTTTCACCCCTGTGTCAATCATCTAATGTGATCCTGGGCTCTACACACCCTCCACCAACCTAGTCCCCATATATGGGTGACAAGGGGAGAGCAACGGACTTGAACTCATGCTTCCTTCATGCCTGAGTGTCCAAGTTTCTCCTTTACACCTGACAGGGGGAGTTTCCCTGGTTGGACGTAGCGCGTGGAAGGAACACGTTATTCCAACCAATACCTTTTTATTAAACTGTCTGTAAGGCTGGGAAAATATCAATATCATTGTGACGAGACTACCTGTCATCTGGGAGTGTTTTTTGACCACCAACTGGTTTTATTTACCAAGTTAAACCTCATTTTATACCATTTTCAAAAGTAGAGAAAATAGCCAATCTCCAAACTCACAACGTGTTGCAATGTGCAACGTTTTAAATAATCGCCTAGCCTTAGTATCAGGTCTCCCAAGGTACGTGTGAGAGCCTCGGATCTCTCAAGGAATTGATCCCGTAGCTGGACCTGACTGACGCGCCATTCTAATGCCGTGCTGTTTATTCCTGTGTGTCAGCCCCAATAACGTCACACAGGCAGCTCTCCATCCATGCTTTTAACGTATTTATTTCACCATGCAAAGATTGTGTACAGCATCAGATCTGCGTGATATTAGACATAAACCATAATTAGACAGATGACAGACAATGGATACTTCAGACTGAAACAGACAAACATTTCGCTCCAACCATTTCAAAGTGCTGACATACCTGCGGTCAAAGCCGTTTGCCCTTCCGGGTCAATCCTTCCCTCACCATGCACGTGAACTTGACGCTTATGTAACAACAGCGCCACCCCAAGGTTACATAAATGTGTTCGACATTAGTGGTCATTTTGGCCCTTACACTACCTCTGGTGCTGTTTGTACGGGTTACTCATATAAACATTTTTAATAATGATGAATGTTTTAATGCTGTTGATTGTCAAGCATGTGAAAGTCATGGTCTATACTAGGCCTCCTCCTCCCCTCGCTCCACACCAAATCACTTTGCCAAAAGGTACAGTAGATCTGCTGTTTTGATCAAATGTTTGCCCAGAATAAGGGTTCATAGATGCACATTGTTAGATCACAGTTTGTACAAGATGTGGAGAAGTGAGTCCTTGTGCAATATTTGTGGTCAGTTGTGCAACATTCAGTTGAGCAATAAGGTGCTGTTCTTCTTTGTGCTGTTGGTGAAGTTTATGAGCAGTTTCAGCAGGTGCAATATTCTGGTTTTGCAATAACAGATTTTTATGGGCAGTACAACCAATGCACGGCACTGTAGTATTGACTGTGGTTGACCCAATAAAGGTGCCACCTTTGATGATGTTTTCCAAATAGACACATGCATGCAGGATGGTGAACTGCCACAGCTGCTGTGGCTGCTGGGATGATTCCCAGTATGTTGGGGGAGAGATGTGTATATCTGAATGTCTGTGGTCTCTTCTTCTCTCCACCGAGTACTGCCTGGGGGAACTCCTTTTAACATTATGTTTATAGGATTAGAGGAATAGTGTCTGGGCTCCGAGACCTTAACCTTTTTTGTAAAAAAATGTAAACTGAGTAAGTAAGAATGTAGGTTGATAATAGAATTCCAAATTTGTATTTCCTCCCTGCTCTATAAACGCAGCCTGTGTGTCTAAGTATTCGGCCGGCAGTATCTTCTACTACCCGTCCTTCCACCACATTCACAACCCAGCCCAGTTGGAGAAGTTCCAGAAGGATGTGGAGCGCTACCTCACCAGGAAGATCGGCTTCGAGGCCGTGATGAGAATACGTTGCACTAAAGGTAGCAGGGGGCAGGGGTTGTCCATGTTGTTGTACTTGTGGAAAGCTATTAAACCCATCTTGTCCAAACATGAAATTTGATAAGAGAGCATTAATCTAGCATTAAAATTAATTGCCTTATTTTAGCTTCCGATGCTAGGGGTCCCATGTGTTACATCAGTGGTTTTCAACACTTTTCATACCAAGGTCCATAATTTATTGGGCAGTTGAGCCACGGAACACCATTCGGTGACATTTAGCCTCTCAGACCCAAGATTAAAGAATATGTTGTTGTTAGATTTTGATAAGATATTGTTATTCTTTTAACTATTTCAATGACATGAAATTAACTGTGCGTTGTACTTTATTTGTATTCTTTTAACTATTTCAATGACATGAAATGAACTGTGCGTTTCACTTTACTGTTATTCCTCTTCTGTCTGTGCCTCTCAGGTCTATCCATCCACACGTTCCATGGGAACTTCTTTGTGCGTGCCACTGACCTGCTCTCCCTTGCCAATGTGAACCCAGACTCTGCCTTCGCTGTCCAAGTGTCAATCGAGGATAGCCTGGCCGACTCCTCGCTGGTCTGCTTCCAGGCTGCACTGCTCTATACATCTAGTAAAGGTGCAAACACAAAGATGGACTCGCAGCCATATACCTGTGTACGGTATATATATTCTGTGTACACACACAGACGGTGCCATTCAGAATGGGCGCATAGACACCACATGCAGACACACAAAGACACAGTGGCTCAGGGGTAGAGTGGCCGGTAGAGCAGCTGGAGGTGAATCACAAGGTTCCCAGTTCGATTCCCGGGCTCCTCCAGAGTTGGTGTCGAAGTGTCCTTGAGCAACACTCTAAACCCCTAATTGCTCCCGATGTGCAGTTTGGTGCCTTGCATGGTTTCCTCCACCATCGGTGTATGAGTGTGTCTGTTTGTGTGTGTTCTGCGCATTTATCCCTGGAAGGTTCCATTTTGTTTATAAAATGTGATTTAAAAAAATAGTATTAAAAATAGACTCTCAACCTTGCGGCAAGAAAGGGACCTTTCTGCAGCAACCTGGACCTACATACTGCCATGGCATGTTTTTGAGTGGTGCAACCACTCCTATAACCAGGAATGTCCACATGTATCATGTATCTTGTATCAGTCATCATGAGCATGAGTGGTGTGCGCATGCGTGAAACCAGCAATGGCCAGCAATATCCGTGCGTGTGTGTACAATGCGTGCCTCACATCTTGTGCTAAATAAATAGCGTCAATGCTAGCGAGCTAAAATATAGCCATCCTTGCTCTAGAAAGCACCAATGTTTCCATCTAGACCACCGGATAATCAGCAAAGACCTCCGAACATCGCGCTAATTGACCAAACCATGGAGAGATCCGTAGATTAGGAGTTATTTAAGCTTTTAGTCTGCCTGTATAATGGGAGGTGGACGGCAGCTCGCATGCGCAATCCGGTCTAGGAGGTATGCTAAAGAAGGAAAGGCCGACCCCCGTGGACGGCAGCTCGCATGCGCGATCCGGTCTAGGAGGTATGTTAAAGAAGGAAAGGCCGACCCAAAATAATAATGAAAAAATAGTTGTCAGCGACGCGGATTGATATCCATAATAGAGAGAGAGAGAGAGAGAAGGGGGGGAGAGAGGGGAGTTGCACCACTCGGTTCACACAGGTGTGATTTTTTCCTTACGCCCAGCCTTGCACCCCAGTATTTTTGCTGCTATAATGTGAAACGGGATTCAAGATGTTAATTAAACTCACTGAACGGTCATCATTCATTGAGCTTGTTTTAGTGCCATATGACCTTGACGTAAAAGATGATGTCATGTTGGGGAACATGTGCTGTGGTTTTCCGGTGGTGTGGTTATTGTCACACCCACCTAGTTACTATGACTATTACATTATGCACATTTCACTACGGTGCTCCTCTGCCGCACATACATGAACACTCATGTGCACTTGTGAACTAACTACTAATGCGATTGCCAACGAATGCGTTTGATGTTTTGTCATAGGCTAAGTGTGTGGGTGTGGGTTACTTCTCACAATGGACAATGCAATGTGTTCCAGGAGGGATAGACAATCACAGGAAAGTATTAGAAAGTCAGCCCAAGTTTGCTTTCCTCTCATGGACGGCCTCCCACACGCTATCTGAACCGCCCCACTCCTTCACCACTAAAGCCCTGTTTTATTCTTAGACTATCCAAAAATAGCCGATCCACAAGTTCACACTGAGCTTGTAGATTGTCTTTTTCACCTGTAATCTCATGCCCAAAATATGGACGCCAGTGTGAAAGTGAAAGCCATTCAGGACGGGAACCCCCTTTTGGTGTTTTAAGCATTATGTTATACTTAACTTGCTTGTAGATCTGCTATTTTTGAAAAATCGTGAAAATGTGGTGCAAACACTAGGAATGTTAACCCATTCTGGGCGGGCACCCCTTTTGGTGTTAGCATCATGTTATGCTTTAGCTATTGAAAAATAGCAGATCTACAAGCTCATAGCGCGCCACCGAGTGGCGCGATACGAGCTTGTAGGTCTGCTATTTTTGAAAAATCGAAGAACGACTGACATTTTTAGAATCTGATCTCAGGTCAGAATGGGTTAATCAGACCAGTGTGTGTCCAGTGGAAACCTCGTATGAATCTGATCTCAGGTCAGAATGGGTTAAAGCAATGATTGTATCCCCTTCAGTAATTGTTGGGGTATCTGCTACGGTAACATTCTTTGACTATTGTTGGACCCTGTTCATACCTCTTCATGAAAAGCAAATGATGACAATATGGTGTCCCTCTCTTGGTCATCCATGCTGTCGCCCAGGGAAGCGGCGTATCCGCGTGCACACGCTCTGTCTGCCGGTGGTCAGCCAGCTGAGTGAGGTGTACGCTGGGGCAGATGTCCAAGCCATCACCTGTCTACTGGCCAACATGGGTGAGTCCAAGACTCCAAGTCCCAGAATGCATCTTTATTTTAATTACGTCAATGCGCTTTCTGCCTTTGTAGTAATATGTGAATTGAAAGATTGTTAGGTGGTATCAAATCAAAAAGAAATAACACACGCTTCCATTTGTCAGACTTCAGCTTTGTTGCCTGTCATGTCCACTACTTATTTGATGTGTATATAATCCAGTTAGGAATAAAGGAATAGCCAGCACACAACAAATGTCCTTTTCACATGGTTTATTTACCTCTGACGGACAATAAACCTGGCTATTCCTTTGTTCCATTTGTACATTTGAGCCTTGCACCTACAGTATAAGACTAGCCTACTAATTTGGAGTGTTGCAGGTTTTCTGCTTTTGCAGTTTCTCTTTCTCTGTATAATCCAGTTGACCTAGACCTAGTTTGTTAAAAGGATTTGTTAAAGATGGAGTGCCATGATTTTTTTCCACCCTAAAACATGATCATCAGCTATTATTATTATTATATAAGGAGGAATAATGTTTTCAAAAAAGTATTTGTTAAATGTCGTTTTTATGTGGACACGCCCACCAGTTCGTTAAGTATGCCTGGTTTGTCTGATGGGTGGTGATCAACCTGAACTGAAGCCGCACCCACAGCTGTTGTTGTATGATAAAGGGGCAGGGGTTAGGGGAGGGGATGATGGTGTGATGTCACTATATCACTGTTTTTTTCATTGGCACGTTTAACTGTCAAGGTTTCAGCCTCCAGGAAGAAACCCTAAATACAAAGGCATCATTGCACTTAACAACCACACCAACCACCAACCACTTCCGCCGTAGTCTGAAAACCCACCTTTTCAGACTCCATCATGGCCCATAGCACTTACCCTACCCCCTTAGATAGCACTTCCGTAGACTTAGATAGCATTTGATACAGACTTATAGCATGTTATGTAGACAGCACTATAATTGCATTGTATATAGTCATAGCACGCCATAGTACATATGTATAGCATAGTAGTATATATGTATAGTTTCATTATATAGATATTCCACTGTTACTTTCTTAGCTTTAATACGCATGTTTCATGATAAATGCTTTTATGTGATGTATTCCCATGCTTTTGTTCTTGCTTAATGTAAGTCGCACTGGATTAAGAGCGTCTGCTAAATGCCTAAATTGTAAATTGTAAGGGGTCTAATGAAGTACTGTCACCTCATAAACACATGAAAAACTGGAAAAAATACAGAAATCACTGCACAAATCAAGGTGTGATATTTCCCCACTTAAATTAATTTCCCATGTCAACGTGGCAGCCATCGACCGGTCGGTGTCATCTAGTCTGTCGGACGCGCGGGACGCCATGGTGAACGCTGTGGTGGACTCCCTGGCGGCCTACAAGAGCACCGTGTCCAACATGCAGCAGTCGGGACTCATCGCTCCATGCTCCCTGCGCCTATTCCCCCTCTACGTCCTCGCACTCCTCAAACAGGTGCACGTGGACACGCACGCACGCACAGACAAACACACACACACACGGCTGACGAACAGACTCAACAGAGGCATGGAAGATGAGATGATGAGCCCAAACCACACCAACGATTCAACATGCAACTCCTTGCAACGACTTGCAACTATGTGCAACTACTCGCAACCATTATCCCCAATAGCACTTGGAAGGAGTTGCAGTGGTGCGGCTAACTGTTGTGTTGTAAGGATAGTTGCAACAGGATTGGTGCGGTTTTGGCTTTAAAATGCCTTCTAAATCCTGACCTAAGATTTCAAAAATGACTAAAACTGATTTGCAACAACTAATTTGCAACAACACAAAAATGGGTTCACGTCTTGAAAGATAAAACCCCAAAATGGGTTCACGTGCTTAATGGGTTAACTAAAACTAAGCATAAGCTAGAAACTAAACCTAGGCGTGGGGAAACAAACAAACAAAAAGTGTATTGTTCACATATGTGGTCGTCTTGATCTGGTCAATTTGTCAACACAACAAGCAAGGAGAGTCGTGGGTTATGTGTGCACAGTTTGATGCCAGATCGGTCCAACGGTGTCGGAGTTTAGCTGCTCGGTCACAAACATAGTCTGGGCCACGCCTTCAGCATGGTGGAGACAATAACCTTGACACACACACATCCATCCATGTTGTCACCAGTGTTGCATGAAACCCCCATGACTCTTGCAGATACTAGACGGGATCAATTGGCACACATATTACCAGTTCTCTCCTTAACCACACCTTGAACTTCAAATTCGATGGTATTATTCACACACACACACACACACTGTAAACCACGCCCTCAACACTGAGCTGCAAACATATCCGCCTTATTCACCCACATGTTCATACACAAACACGCGCACATGCACACGACAGTTTAATGCCATGCAACATTCTCCAACACCCCATTAATTCCTGTTTTCATCTGGGGCTTATGCGTATAGTATACATCCTGGCCTGGGTGTGTTCACATTGTTGCTTCAGACAGACAGACTGACATACCCACCATCAGCTGGCCTACACTTACTACGGACACACACCTAATTACAGTACTTGAACCTTTTATTCAAAAATAAAATATTACAGAGGGGTAATACCGCAAAATGAAAGGCCATGCTCGTTTGTTTGGTTTGTCTCTATTGTTTGAGCCACCCTTTCATTGTAATATCACAGACAGTCAACATGTATTTTGTAGCAATTGTTCATTGTGGTAAATCTTCATCGGATCACCTTGATTTTGGACCATCTTGCCAAACATTGAGGGCGTTGAAGCCAAAATATAAAGACATAGTGATGTCTTCCCTGCCGTTGTTACCTAACTGCGTTTGTTACACGATATTAATGTTATTGCTTTCATAAAGTAGGCGTAGACGTCTTTAAATAAATACTTTTTGAAACAAGCTCGTAGCGCGCCACCAAGTGGCGCGCTACGAGCTTGTAGGTCTGCTATTTTTGAAAAAGCGAAGAACGACTGACATAGAAACATAGCTTTTTCAGAAAACTGTCAGGATGTAGAAGAACATTTTTAGGATCTGATCTCAGGTCAGAATGGGTTAATATAAAACTAAAACACACAGTGAAAGCCCTGCTCCCAACGCGTCCCCTGACTCCCCTGCTGCGTCTCTCTCTCTGCAGACAGCCCTGCGGACGGGGACCAGCACGCGGCTGGACGACAGAGTGTTTGCCATGTGTGAGTTCAAGAGCCAGCCACTGCAGCAGATGATGCGTATGGTCCACCCCGACCTCTACCGTCTGGACAACATGTCCGACCAGGTAGGAGACCATCCAGCTTACGGTATGTTCTTGGCGATTGTCCTAGCGATGACTTTTTAGGTAAATCGGATTTTAATACATTAACATAATTTCGACCAACAAATCAATTTACCCTTATTTTATACTACTTTTTTCATTTTAGAAAGCATATTGTCTTTTTTCAGATTTTTATTAAAGGGATAGCCCGTTGAGATGCAGCATCTCGTTTTCAAGCTGGACCCGTAAAAACATGAACAAAATACATAGAAACATACAGTACACAGATACACATAAAGATAATATACAATATATCAATAAAACAGATCTTATGTATAGTGCTCACAGCCCCCAGCACTAGAAGGTGCTGGGGGCGTGTTCTCTCCTTCATCAGTGCCCATACCCGAGGCGGGGTTGGCGAAAGGGTTTTTCTGTGTGGAGTTTGCATGTTCTCCCCGTGTCCCCTAGGGTAGGTACCCTCACAAAAAACATGCAGTAATCCTGGTCTCTAAACTGCCTCCCCCTGGTCAGCCGGGGCGCCTGATGGAGGGGATAACTACGTCCAGCTGGGGAAACTCTCCCCTGTCAGGTGATAAGTAGCAGCTTGGACTACAAACAACTACTCAAGCATTAGGTCAGTCCGCTGCCCCCCCAGGTTGGCAGAGGAAGTGCAGCGCCCAGGATTACATTAGATAATTGACACTGGGTGAAAAAATGGGTTGCAAAATTGTGGGATAAAAATGTAATTAAAAAGAAAAAAAAAACAACATACGTCATGGGCTCCCGTTACGTTTTTAGACATCTCCAGACATCTCCTTAGTGTTAAGCAATGGAGAAAAAAGGGCAAATCTGCGATCCATTAAATAAAGAAACATCAAGAAACAACCCAAAGTGCTGGGAGTGACGAGGAGAGAAGCTTTTATCCTCAAACTAATCCCCCTGCACCGCCTCTCTGCCGCCGATAGGGGGCGCTCCATCTGAACGACATGGTGGTTCCTCAGCCCCAGCTGCTGCACCTGTCATCTGAAAGACTGAGCCGAGACGGAGCCTTCCTCATGGACTGTGAGAACGTAAGACCTTGCCTCCTTCCTTCCTTCCTTCCTTCCTTTCTTCCTTCCACCCCACCAGGCTGAATCGCAGCCATGCTGTGACAACCTCACATGCTGCGAACGTTATTTAGAATTAGATCAGTGGTTCTCAGACATTTTCATGTATATGTATTTGGCTATGGACCACCACCTGAGAGGTTACCTAAGATCTTTTCATTTCTTTTGAAATCTTGTACATCTTGATATGTACAAGCTCCAGGGGCAGATGGGCCGGGCACCCCCAGGTATTGAGCTCCTGGGGCCGGGCACCCCCAGGTATTGAGCTCCAGGGGCCGGGCACCCCCAGGTATTGAGCTCCTGGGGCCGGGCACCCCCAGGTATTGAGCTCCTGGGGCCGGGCACCCCCAGGTATTGAGCTCCAGGGGCCGGGCACCCCCAGGTATTGAGCTCCTGGGGCCGGGCACCCCCAGGTATTGAGCTCCTGGGGCCGGGCACCCCCAGGTATTGAGCTCCTGGGGCCGGGCACCCCCAGGTATTGAGCTCCTGGGGCCGGGCACCCCCAGGTATTGAGCTCCTGGGGCCGGGCACCCCCAGGTATTGAGCTCCTGGGGCCGGGCACCCCCAGGTATTGAGCTCCAGGGGCCGGGCACCCCCAGGTATTGAGCTCCAGGGGCCGGGCACCCCCAGGTATTGAGCTCCTGGGGCCGGGCACCCCCAGGTATTGAGCTCCTGGGGCCGAGCACCCCCAGGTATTGAGCTCCTGGGGCAGAGGGGCCGGGCACCCCCAGGTATTGAGCTCCTGGGGCCGAGGGGCCGGGCACCCCCAGGTATTGAGCTCCTGGGGCAGAGGGGCCGGGCACCCCCAGGTATTGAGCTCCTGGGGCCGAGGGGCCGGGCACCCCCAGGTATTGAGCTCCTGGGGCCGAGGGGCCGGGCACCCCCAGGTATTGAGCTCCTGGGGCAGAGGGGCCGGGCACCCCCAGGTATTGAGCTCCTGGGGCCGAGGGGCCGGGCACCCCCAGGTATTGAGCTCCTGGGGCAGAGGGGCCGGGCACCCCCAGGTATTGAGCTCCTGGGGCAGAGGGGCCGGGCACCCCCAGGTATTGAGCTCCTGGGGCCGAGGGGCTGGGCACCCCCAGGTATTGAGCTCCTGGGGCCGAGGGGCTGGGCACCCCCAGGTATTGAGCTCCTGGGGCAGAGGGGCCGGGCACCCCCAGGTATTGAGCTCCTGGGGCAGAGGGGCCGGGCACCCCCAGGTATTGAGCTCCTGGGGCAGAGGGGCCGGGCACCCCCAGGTATTGAGCTCCTGGGGCCGAGGGGCTGGGCACCCCCAGGTATTGAGCTCCTGGGGCAGAGGGACCGGGCACCCCCAGGTATTGAGCCCTGCATCGGTGTCCCAATGCAAATGTTTCTGGTGCGGGCGGTATTTAAATACCTGCGGGCGGGAACAGGCGGTCAAGATAAAACCAGCAGGCCCCGCAAAATCCTGCATCCTCTCACAATTAACCAGATACAGAGCTTATATACACTTTATGAATATGACCCCTCTCTCTCTCTCAGCACAGGACACAGTGTGAGAACGAGAGAGAGAGAGAGACTCTCTCTCTCCCTCTCTCTCAGCACAGCATGAGAGAGAGACTGCGCAGCTCATGGCCGTGTCCGTGTACGTCACAATATCATGGCCTACCAATAAAATATGTCCCGTCGCAATATAAACACTTCCCCCTCTATCTGTGTGCAACTCCTCACAAATAAACAACCCCTCTCTCATGCTTGCCTGCTCAATCTCAGCAACTGTTGGGTAAATGTAATGTTTTTTGAATATTGCACGTTTAGCAGCATTGTGTTGTATTATCTCACCTATACAAGCGATTCTTATGATAGAAAGGTAGGCACACTAAGCTAAGGCCTCAGCCTACACCCATTTGGTCAATGTTTCATTTCAAACAAATGCAGGCACTGTATTAATCCGTTTGTGTTTTCCTCTTTTAATGAGCAAAATAAATGAACTACTACTGCATTAAAAAAACAACAAAATTGCGGGATGGTGCAGGATTAAATGGGACTTCATATTTGGTTGCGGGCAGAAAATCAATCCCTTGTGGTGGCTTGTTTCGTCAGGATACATTGGTACATTGTTTAGACAGATGCTAGGTCTTGTGTTTTTCCTGGTGTCCTAGTTACTTTGTAGCACTAAATTGTGTTTCTTTGCTCTTTATGTAGGTGACCATTCATGGCAGGGGTTCATGCCATTTAATCTGATCTTGCACTTTGCAAGTCACTCTTAGGGGTAGGGGGTTGTTTATGTTTTATGCTCTATTTCTCTAGACTAGAGAGACGGGAAGGGCAGAGAGAGGAGAGACTTACGAGGCAAGACCATAAGTCGTAATTTCTGACTTCACAATAGTTTAATTCAGTTACGATTCGCACGGAAAACGATTTAATCTTGAAATCTCTAATTTCATTAGGATTTGATTTGATTCAATCCGATTAAATAATTGTATACAATGAATGAATTACTATCCTTCCATCTTCAACCACTTATCCGGCTTGGTTCACGGAGGTACTGTAGCAGGACCTCCGTCCTTTCCCTGGCCACATTAGCCAGCGCTCAGGCTGGCTGGGGGATCCGGAGGCGTCATGTGGAGCAGTTACAATACCTCCTCCTTGCCCTCAGACTCTGTGGCCTCCTCCCAGCTGGGCAGGCCTGGAAAAAAGGCATCATTACTAGATGCCGGAATCACATCCCCAGTGAGGGGTGGAGAGCGCTGTATGCAGATTCAAACACACTACCTCTGCCTTATTTACTACAGCAAACAACCTTTGCAATTGTTTTAGTTGCCTTAGGTTAAAGATTCATAACTTGCAATATGCTATTGGCTATTTGTATTATTTTTCTAAAAATATACTCATGGAAAGGCTGTATTATTTTACTTCTATTGACCCTATAAACAATTGAGTATAATTTTGTATATTCATTTTTTTGCCCACTCAAATGGTACCTCATCAGATAATCCCCACATATCCCACAACAACTTCCATGAACCGACTTCACTGTAGTAGCCTTTTCATGAATTAAATTATATTTGTACTTTAGGCAAAGTCGTGAAAGTTTATAGTTAGAGAAATTCAAAGTTTCAACACCAAAGTAGTAGTTGTTGTGAATGAGCAAACTGGACGCTTATGTTTTTGCTGAAGTTTTTATACGTCCCGTTGTCCTTCAAGTTCCACAGCCGTCTGCCGTCCAGACGGCCCCCAGCCCGCCCCCCCCCCCCCCCTCACTGGTGCGAAATCGGGTAGGAAAAATGGGGACGTGCCTGAATCACCTCAACTTGCTCCTCAGTGGCTTTACTCTGAAGATGGATGATTGAGCTTCTCACTGTATCCCTAAGAGAGATGCCAGCCTCCTGTGAAAACCCATTTTGGCCACTTGAATCTCAGTCTTTTGTTCATGACCCACATTTCATGGCCATAGGCGAGAGTAGGAACAAGACGGAGAGCTTTGCCTTCTGCCTCAGCTCCTTTCATGATAAAGTAGTGTGGTACAGCCAAACAAAACAGCTTCTGCTGCCTCTAATCTCTGGTCGAGCTTAGGCTCCCTCACTGGAAAACACTCAGGGTAAGGAATCATTCCCTATATGGAATGGGCCATGGCCTCAGATTTAGAGATACCGACCTCGCACTCTGCTGTGAACTGATCAAATCAGTGCTGAAGTTGAATGAATAAAAAAGAAAATGCATTTAATGTGACTGGATGAACTATTTTGATTAGTAGTGGAATATGGACCGCAAATGATATGATACATTCTCTGCACATTTCTCTTCAAGTGCCATATTTGATGTTACTTTAGCCAAATAAATTATAGATTGTAAGTTGAATTTCCACCTTAGCATAGATGCACCAGTGCATTGTAACATGGCTAGTGTGAATATTGCCACTGAAGTATCATTTAAAAACCCAGGAGGGACTGCACAAAGGTTTTACATTTCTGCTCTTATTCTCTGTCAGGGAGGTAACATAGTGTATGCACATCAGTGTTCCCTAACTCTGTATTTCTCCATGTCCAGGTGTTTTACCTATGGGTGGGTAAATGCTGTAATGAGATGTTCATCAGAGACGTTTTCGGCTGTCCCAATCACGCTTCTTTACCACCTAACATGGTTAGTAACACGTTTCATTGCAAGTGGACTTCTTGGACAATTTAAAAACAAACAAATTTGGTCTGACAAATTTTTCCACACACACACACACACACAGTAAACCAGAATGCAGACAGCACACAAAGCTTTATAGGCCCAATTCAGGGCTCTTGATGCAGTGCGGTATTATTATATACTCTACACATCACAATTCTACTCGGCTTCACAATAAAATGCCTTCCAGTACAGTCAGCAGTGCAAAGCATGTTGTGCAGCAAAACAGATTTGCTTGGCTAGCCTTTTCTTTTTTACCCCCCCCTTTAACAATTGTTGCGGCTACCTCGGACACTGTCATTACAACACAACCATGTGGGTGTGATAACAATAGCCAAATCTAGCATATTGTCAGGGCTTGTTTCTGCCCTTTATTCCATATGTCTAGACCAGTAGCTGACTGACACATCCCACAGCCACCTCTAGACCAGTAGCTGACTGACACATCCCACAGTCACCTCTAGACCAGTAGCTGACTGACACATCCCACAGCCACCTCTAGACCAGTAGCTGACTGACACATCCCACAGCCACCTCTAGACCAGTAGCTGACTGACACATCCCACAGCCACCTCTAGACCAGTAGCTGACTGACACATCCCACAGCCACCTCTAGACCAGTAGCTGACTGACACATCCCACAGTCACCTCTAGACCAGTAGCTGACTGACACATCCCACAGTCACCTCTAGACCAGTAGCTGACTGACACATCCCACAGTCACCTCTAGACCAGTAGCTGACTGACACATCCCACAGTCACCTCTAGACCAGTAGCTGACTGACACATCCCACAGTCACCTCTAGACCAGTAGCTGACTGACACATCCCACAGCCACCTCTAGACCAGTAGCTGACTGACACATCCCACAGTCACCTCTAGACCAGGGCTGACTGACACATCCCACAGCCACCTCTAGACCAGTAGCTGACTGACACATCCCACAGCCACCTCTAGACCAGTAGCTGACTGACACATCCCACAGCCACCTCTAGACCAGTAGCTGACTGACACATCCCACAGCCACCTCTAGACCAGGGCTGACTGACACATCCCACAGTCACCTCCGTGCTTCACATTCCAAACCACGTGCATAGTTCTCCCCACCGCATATCCAATTGTGTAACCGGTGGCGGAAAGCAACTAAGTACATTTTACTCACGGTACTTAAGTACAATTTTTGAGGTATTTGTGCTTTAGTTGAGCATTGACATTTCAGAGGCAAATATTGTACTTTTTACTCCACTACAATTATTTGACAACTTCTGGATTTTGGATTATTATTACATTCATTAAACACTTCAGCCCACGTTTCGGCCATTTGAAAATACACTATCTGCAAGCTCACGACGTGCGTCGTCGTGTGGATCTGCTATTTTCGAAATATTTGCATACATTTAAAAACATGATAATTAGACATTCCGCATAATGAGCACGTTCCACTTTTGGTACTTTAAGTACGTTTTGATGCCAATAATTTTATACTTTTTCCGAAGTACATTTTGAATTCCGGACATTTAATTGTACAGGTGTATTTCTACATACAAGGACAACTCTTCATATAATAGGTCCTCACTAATAATCATGATAAAATGGCAAATTTTTTGTCCCGTCCACCAGTGACATCGTTAAGCAGATTTCTTTTAAACAATATTTTTTTTACAAAAATGTTTAGATTTTTATTATCGTAATAACGATGGCTTCCATTTTCGCATTGCAACTTTTCAGGACTAGAAAGCCTTCAGTTTCTTGGATTCCCCATTGAAGATGTCACTGGGGGGGACGGGTTTCTGAACTGCCCACAGCCCTCCTATGAGACATAGACTGAGTAGAAAAACATTTGTGACATTTTATCATGATTATTAGTGAGGACCTATTATATGAAGATAGGTTGAAAAGTGGTGAAGTAGTCCTTTAAGTAAATATATATATATATATTTTTCCACCAGTGTGTGTGTGTGTGTGTGTGTGTGTGTGTGTGTGTGTGTGTAACCCAGGCTAAGTATCTGTATCTGGCGAAAGCTATTTCTATCAAGTCGGTGGCTCTCCAAGGCTGGGTAGTAAAAACAATCCCTGCTGCATGTTTTGTTCTTTCTCCTCTGTTCCCGGGCTTATGAATCCCAGACCCAAATTCCTGAGTTGGACACCCCTCTGTCTGAGAGAGTGCGAGCATTCCTGGACTGGCTGCAGGACCGCAGACCCTTCTGCCCCACGCTCTACGTCATCAAGTAAGTATCTGCCCAGTGGCGGAAAGGAACATGGTACATTTACTTAAGTGCAATTTTGAGGTATTTGTACTTTTGAGTATTTCCATTTTTTTCTACTCCGCTACGTCTCAGAGGCAAATGTTGCACTTTTACACCACTACACTAACTTTAGTTACCGGTATTTGATTACCGGTATTATTACAAATTCATACATTTTGACTTATTGTGGAGATGTTTTTCCCGGGTTGGCAGAAGGAGATTACAGTTTAGGCATTGGCACCGGGTAATATATGGGTCACAAGAGCTTATAGATCTGCTATTTGAATATATTTTTGAGTGGTGCAACCACTCCTACAACCAGCAATGTCCGTGCCTAAACATGTCCACAATGCACATGCCCAGAGATTATTTACCACGCTACCACGTAGGAAAAGGAGTCTGCACGCTATTGGATGGAACTAGAATTTCAAGGGGTGGGTGGGTTTACCGATTTATAATCCATTCATATGATGTCATTAAAAGTAATCAAAACATATTTTACAAGTAAGAGATTTATTTTTTAGCCCACAGTTTTGTGACCCATATATTACCCGGTGCCAATGCTTAAACTGTAATCTCCTTCTGCCAACCCGGGAAAAACATCTCCACATTAAGTCAAAAACCTCCCCCAACTCCACTTGGGTAAAGTGATGATAATACAAGGACACATTCAAGCATCTGACAATGTATAAAGTAACCATACCAACTTTGATGAGGTAATATTATGTTGTTTTTTAAGTTGATATTTTGGACCTACAGTAGCTGGTTTCTGCCCGACAGCAAAGATATGGAATGTACTGCATTAATAACGCTAGTTCTACACTAATGCTGCTGAGCACTCACAGATGTGGTCTGACAGTGTGTTTTTTTTTTGTTACAGCAGCTTTATCTACAATGTTAGAGAAATAATAGGGTACAGTGGCTGATGCCGTGTGTATGTAGTCTTGCACAGCCAGACAATCTCTGCCTACTGATACGACTGGTGACATCGCAATTCAATGTGCTGTAGGGGCTAAAACCAGGTTGGAAAAGTCAGAGACTTGTTAGGGTTTTTTGATCTAGCATATCGCTTAGGTTTCAGCACTGTTTTGAAAACAAGTCACGTTAATGAAAGACAGCACGTCTTCTCGGTGTCTCCTGTGTCCTCTGTGTGTCGCACGGCTCGCAATTCATTTTCAGTCCACATGTCGAGGTGTTCTTGGGCAAGACACTTGAACCCTACATTGCCTCCAAATGAGTCCGTCGGTGCTAGCTTGCCACCATTGTTGTGTGAATGTGGGAAGTGAGGACGCTGCAGTCGACTGTTCGCCGCTTCACCTCCCAATGTATGAATGGATGAATCATTGAGAGAAGATTTTTACGGCTCTAGCAGAGATTCTCAACCCGTTTAATTTCAAGGACCCCCAGTTTGACATGCATTTCTATCTCTGGGACCCCAATTTATATTGTAAAATCAATGTTAATTTAACTCTGAGAGTGTAAACATTTACACATTTGTACACTCTGAGTTACAGACCCATAAGGGTCCAATTCGTTCCAAACTATCATTTAGCCGAGGACCCCCTGGAACTCCCTCAAGGACCCCTGGGGGTCCCCGGACCCCACTTTGGGAACCACTGGTGTAGGGGACCTTCATGAGAGGAAGGTTCCTCCCAGTATAGGTAGACCTGCGCGTGCCTGAATACTATGTCTAATGTCAACACAACACAACGAGCACTGACGGGCAGCGCTGGGCAAGACTCCCTGTCTGCCACACGTTGTTTGTTCTCTTTCCCTTATGCATTGTTCCACGACCACATTTTTGTCATTGTGCTGTTACGTATCTGGTGGCTGTTCACATGGAATGCTGAGGGAAGCTTTCACTTGCACCGTACGTAGGGCAGGACAATATTTTGATATGTCGATCAGAAACACAGTATTTTTCACCAAATACCGTAATATATATAAATATTGTGACAATAACAATTTTTACTTTTCATAGCATTTAGAAACAAACAAAGAAGGAAAGAAAATAATTTGATATTATGGTCACAATTTTGATATTGATATATTTGGTCATCTCCGGTGCAGTAGCTCTATAGAAATGTGTTTATTAATTCCCTTTATCACTGGTAATGTTGACAATCTAAGCATTGGATGTTGCAAGAGATTCATTATAGGACAAAAATATGAATACAGTATAGATATGATTGATTTATATATTCATTATCAATATAGTTCTTATTGGTTCTGTACATGCCATCTTCGACAAGAGGCCATCTTCGACAAGGTGACAAGAGGTTAACAAATGTAATGGACAACTTTGTTTTATTTCAACCAAGGTTAATTTGCGGCTTTCTTTCGTTTTAGCGATTTTAGCTTTTTAACAAAATGTTACGGCGATTTCTTTATTATTATTTACTATAGTCTTACTAGACCCCAGGAAATTGCATCTGGCCACAAAAGATCACGGGATCTATTGAATGTGAAGGGGGAGGTGACAAACTAACGATTTGGACTATGACACACAGTATGGTAGCCCCCTATCCCCCTTCATATTCAGTAGATCCCATGATCTTTTGTGGACAGGTTTAATCCCCTGGGGTCTAGTAGGACTATAGGAAATAATAATAAAGAAATTGCTTTTCTTTTCTTTTCTTTTGTCAAAAATAGCTAAAATCGCTAAAAAAGAAAGAAAGTAGCACATGAAAATAAATAACACACTTTCTCTAATAACAACCCAAAACATGAACCAAACATGAAAACAAAGTTGTCCTTTAATTTGTCAAACGTTGACTCTAATCTTGACTCTCCGCTCTCCTGCAGGGACGATGCTTCAGCCAAGATGACTTTCTTCCAACATCTGGTGGAGGATAAGTCAGAGGGTGCCTCCTCTTACGTCGACTTCCTCACGCACATCCAGAAGCAAATGTCTAAATAGCATAAAGCCCCATCAACAAAGAAAGCCACTTTGGTGGCTGTGTGGAACAAAAAAATAGTGAGTGAGAAAATATTTCTGGAAAGATGAGATGGGGAAAGCATCGCTAGCCAAATTACATCTGAAGCTCGGTCCCTTTACAGCGGCTTGGTTAAGCTGTGACCATTTACAGCCAAAAGGGCAGGAGCTCCAGGAAAAAGATGCAGACGCCATGGCGGTTGTAGAAAACAACAGGAACAGAATTAAATGAACAAACAATTGTGTCTTGGTCCCCGGAAGCAGTTGGCTGAAATCACAAACGATCTACCCATTCAAACCACTTGGATTTCATTCCCCTCCCCGTGTTCTGCCGTCTGTCAGCCTCATGTAGCCTGTGGCCAAACCCTAAAAGAAGGGGAGAGAGCCTAGAAAGAAAGATGTTGTGTTTCCACAGAGTTTTAGTTGACTTTTGTGTCTGTGAGCTCTCACATGTAGCTAGTGCTATCCCCCCAATCCCTTCCCTTTTTACGTTTCCAACCATTTTGAAGACACTGGAGAAATGTATTTTTCAGCTTTTTTGTTTTGTTTTTTAACGTTTTGTTTTTATTTTGTTTGTTTGCTGCTAGTGACGATAAATTACCCTTCCACTTAAAGACGACCTAAAATGTATTTAATTTCCATTTTGTTGTGTATTTCCTGTGTGCATCTCAGCCAGTCAAACCGATGTGTTGGAGTTGAATTGAACCGGAGCTTGGAACCTCCAGGTGCCGTGCAAGTGACCATCTTTTAGCCAGCTATGAATTTCTTTCCACTTTTTTTCCACTTTATTGTTAACTACTGTATCTCCATTAGGACCGCAATGTGCTCTAAATGGATGAAAAACATTTTTCAATTGAGCTCGTCTTTAATGGGAAGATAAAGCCTCATTTATACTCACGGCGGTGTCACTTGCCAATCAGAACAGATGGCTGGAAAATCACATCTTATTGGCCAGCGACACCGTTGTGCGAGTATGAATGAAGCTTAACTCGTAACAGAACATGAAATGAAGGAACCTGTATCAAACCAGACCCTGTTTTGTTCCCCCTCTATGCGCTAACTGAAAATTGCTATCCACTTTGTAACTATTGAAAAGAGTCTTTTATGTGCGATAATTTATGAACCAGCTTATTAAATAAAGGTAAAACGGTGCGCTGCTTGTTTTAGTCTAATGATTGCTTAGTTATTACTGTCACTGTAACTACACTTTGGCCTTGAAGTAGCATTTGACAAGGAAAATGCAACAATCTGTTTTGGACAGATTTCAGCTATGACTTCACTTTTAACACCGGCACTCAACTCTGTGACGTCAGTGGGGTTCCTTCCAAGCGTTTTCTATACCGCTTCGGTTGACCTGTTTGGTCTATGTCCATTGTCCTGAGAGTGGTTGGGTGAGTTTAATTTACATTTGAGAGTTAAAAGGTGCTATATTTCACTATACAGCTGATTTCCATTAAAACAAAAAGACAAAAAAATAACATCGGGGGGGGGGGGGTTTCTGGATCATAGAGTTGTCTACTTTTCCAAACTATTTCCGCTTAAGGTTTACCTTTTTTCACCAGTGTTTGTGCATTATGACATATTGATGCTTCAGGGTGCCTGTGGTTAACTGAGGGTGACATCCACTAAACATCCAAACATCCAGTCAACTGTATGCTGTTGTGTTAATTTCTCTGCTCCGTTTGCAGACATATCTGGCTGCCATATGTCCCGACTGTTTAGGGAAAATTACTCCCCGGACCTCAAATATTTCACTCAGTCACGCTTTCAGTGACAGCACAAGCAAAGTGCAAAATGCAGGCGTAATGCAGAGTTCTGCCCTTTGGGCATGACCGAGGAAACTTGATGGTCTACATTGGTAAATATATTCAATATTGTAGGAGCAAAAAATGAGTTGTTTTTGCCCATATCCAGCTGGGAATGGGCGTTGAAACAGTGTTTTCATGCACTTCAGAGCAAACCGCTGTTTTAAATCGTACATACTTGCCACTTTTCACAAATCTCAAAATAATTAGACCACTCACAGAGGGACACCAGATGTTCTTTCATATACAGTATCTCTTTATTTCGCTCGCTCTTTCCCCTCAGCCTCTCGCTCTCACAAACACTATTGTACACATGCACTTGGCATGAGAAATCCAAAAAGCATCTTTGCTTTTCACCTCTGCCCTCAGTAGAGGCGTTAAAAGCACTGTTAATTTATTAGGCTCCCTTTCACCCAGAACACAACAGCCGAGTAGTGTTTGCCAGCTATATTTAAACACTCCGTTTTGACTGGTCCACCTCGACACACACCCACTTTTCCATGACTCAACTCCTCCCTCTCACTCACCCTCGCCTCGCCCAACCCCTCCCTCTCTCTACACGCCCTGGTTGACATGTTCATGAACAGCATGTGTGCAACTTCACAGTTTGTGTTAAGACATCTGAGTTGATCTGTTTCCTGGAGTCTAATTGTGCAGCCATGAAAGCTTAAATTCTTAGATCAGAAACAGTACATTCAGCGTCTGTAGTACATGTGTTCCCAAAGTGGGCCCCGGGGACCCCTAGGGGTCCTTGAGGGAGTTTCAGGAGGTCCCCAGCTAAATGATAGTTTTTAACCAAATGGATCCAGGTCCATTTGGTTCCATTTGTACACTCTCAGAGTTAAATTAACATTGATTTTACAATATAAATTGGGGTCCCAAAGATAGAAATGCCATTAAATGGGGGTCCGTAGTCTAATTTACGTCAAAACCCTTGAAATGAAAATGGTTGACCATCACTGCTAGAGCTGTAAACAGGTTCTCTTATGGGGGTCCCTGGCATATCTCTAGAGCTGTAAACAGGTTCTCTTATGGGGGTCCCTGGCATATCTCTAGAGCTGTAAACAGGTTCTCTTATGGGGGTCCCTGGCATATCTCTAGAGCTGTAAACAGGTTCTCTTATGGGGGTCCCTGGCATATCTCTTCAAATGAGGGTCAGCGGGCTAAAATATGTCGATTTGGGGGTCCTACACATGAAAAGATGTGGGAACCACTGCTGTAGTACATGGGGCCCTTTTCACAGTTTGTCGCTAAATGCTAGGGTACAAACTGGTGTTATAAATGAAATATACTAACTAAGGTTGTGTTCCGTTCAGGTCAAAATAGTGAGGGTACTGCGATTGTGCATGCTGGATCACTGGAAAGACTGCTACGCTATTGGAACAATTGGTATGATTGGTATACCCTACTATTTAATGTCAATATGGCTGCTACGAAAAGGTCTTTCGTGGTCATGTCCTCGGTAGTCTGCACCCTGACAAGCGATGTAATAAATATTCCTGAGATGAATGATGGTGTGTATTATTACAGTACTATGTTACTATTATATGAACATGGACAGGAATGTTTATGGCTTCCATTGTCCAGGAACTGTGGTTTTGTAAATCAAGTGTGGCGGCACTGTGGTTTCTCATTTTGAGCTCAATGAAAAACTTTCTTTTCATTCAGGCAATTTTATGTGACAAACAATTGTTGGTCTTTATTATTACACCTACAGTAGGAATGTTAATTCAAGCCAGCCAATTTGCTCGCTGCCGCACATTCCTTCTTTATCTACAGTGTACAGTATATGCCTAAATCAAAAAGCTCACATAACTGTTTGTTTATCATGAATGACTACTGAATATATATGTCTTCATTTGAGCCACTTGATAAACGATAAACCTCTATAGTGCCCATCGCCCTCCTTTTTAAGACAAGACTGACACACATCTCTTGACTTGTGGAATTCGAGACATTATCTACTGGAGAGATACAATGTGTTTCTGCAGTCTGTGTGCGTGTCTTTTAAGCACACAATGGAGTATTGTTAGACCGGATATACATCACATACTACTGGGCGGCAGTCAAAATAGAGGAAAACATGCTTTTTGTAGTCAGAGGAAAAGCATTTGTGTGCTTCCAGATAAGAACCTCTTTTCTGTCCCTGTGGTTCAATAAACTCTGCTTCTAGTGCGGGGTACTTATAGTATGAGGCCCGCAGGCATGGTTTGTTTTGATGTGGCTGCATGTTTTGACTTCATAAAGTAATCCCATATCCTTTCAAGTTGACTGTTTATTTGGTATAGTTTAACATCTGTCTTTGGCAGTCGAAGGACGCGCTACTGGAGCTCTTTTCCGTGTCCGATATTTCTATACCCACAAATAAAGGCTGTGCTTCATAATGCCTCTTTTGTAAAGAAGCATCACAATGATGCGAATGGAGCATGCATCATCTCTCTTTACCACTGAACTGCTGTTGTGTACCAAGCAAACAATGCCGTTTGTTCAGCTTTCCTGTTGCTTGACACAACTGCATGCAAGCAGTTTCCCCAGTTAACCTCCCCCTGCCCCGGTTATGCCTTTCAACTGCCAGGGAGAAAGGGAGAGAAGATATGAGTTTATTTTGATGAGCATTCCTTCCTGAACAGACCTGACTTCGAACTTGAACCACATGCAGAACAACTTGAACAAGAATGCTGCCAAGCTTTTGACATTGAGTGCATATGGATGCTGCACTGCTGCTGCGTGCTGCAGGCTTGACTGTAGCCACAGAAACACACTACAGGCCCCAAAGGTGTATAATGGCCGTTGGGTTGATTATTGCACTAAATCCAATATCTCTTATAGGCTGGACATAATGAAAGAGATGTCCATGGCTCCATGGTATTATTCCTTTACTTCAAAGTCGCATGAACAGACCCAAAACAAAGGTTCTGGATGTGATAGCTTTGTTTTTAGAGTGTAATGTAGCCTAGAGAATTTTCTTACTGTTTTAATAGTCTCCCATTAAAAAAAAGGCGTCTCAGATTTGCTCTGTTGGACTGGACTGTTGTACTTGGCTGGTGGCTCCCATCCGAGGGGGCCGTCAACAGGGCTCTATATTATACTCGGGCTCCTTTTCTAGAGTCACTACCTGTTAAAGGCCCCTAGCTGTGTTTGACGTCGAATGTATTAATCTGCCCAATTACATAAGACTTCCTGCCTTCTGGCCGCCTACAACTCAGGCTCCTGAAACGTCGTCATTGGTTGGATCAAAGTCAGGAGGCAGCTTCCTGCTTTTCCTGTGCGACATTGCAAAATCCTCCTGAGCGTCAATTTCAACTCGGCTCAGGGTTTTACAGTACAGGGCTTGGTTTCCCATGCTGGCTGTGTGCAATGTCTCCAGTGCTTCCTCTGTGAATGGACTGAGTGTACTACTAGTCTGCCTCGAATGTCAGCCAAAGTGGACTGCAGACCCACATAACACTATATCTCTCTCTCTTTTTCTCTCCATGTGGAAGCAAGCAAGACACGCCATGAATATAATGTATTCATGCTGCATAATTCATCTAAGAGATCTAGATTCAGACACCTATGCTATCTCATTTCTAAATTTGAAGAATCATGCAACACTACTACCAATACATTTTAGTTCCTCGTATGATTTTGCTTTAAGAGAGGAAGCCACAGTAGTTTGCCACATTTTGAATGTAGTAATGTTTGGTAATGTTCATGGTACTGTAATGTGTAGTGGCTGAGAAGCAAACACCAATGTGCTGTGTTTGTCACTATGACTGTCCCTGTCCCACTCTCTGCTTATGGCTCCCTTGTTTGTGGCTCTTTTACAGTATGCCGCTCAGCTTGACCCTGCCCGTCTCGGTCCTCAGCTGTCCCTCTCCCAGCTACATGTGAATTAGGTTCCTCGCTTTCCAGATGTTGTTACTGGGGGTGTGGGGTGGGGGGCAGAGAGAGAAAGAATCGGAGGGTAGTTCAGTCGTAAAGATAGGGGAGGACCAGAGCTGAGTCTCATGTAAGAGCCATGTGCCGGCAATGGATACCCCCATTCCAAACAAGGCTCTGTGAACTGTGTGGTAAAAGGATGAAGGATGAAGAATATAGGCTACAGGGTATAAGGGTACTAGAAGTCTGTTCTCCCTGTTCCGCCTGAGGGGTCACAGATTTATCGTAGCCTGCTGTACATCATGAATGGATTTATTGTGCTTTGTTTGTCTTGCGAGGAGTCGTGTGCCCCTATTTCTGGACAGTGTTTGTTTTGGATTTCCCTTTCCTCTGGTCGTCTGGGCGGTTATGTAAACGGTTGTACTTCCTCCTATGTTTTTCTAATATATTCATGACATGGAGAGGATGCTGGGTAATAATGAAGTGAGATTACGCATCCCAGCTTCCTGAAGGGTTTGATTCCTAACTGCTATATAAAGCACACATCCTTTTATAGCAAAAAGTGATATATAACACCCGTGTGAAGTGAGGGGCGCTCTTATCATCATACATCATCCTGCATCATCTCATGCTGGCCAATCAGAATGCCTGTTTACGTCATATTTGGTGGACATTTGACATAATTTCTCCTTTCATTGTCAATGGCAAATATTGAGACGTGTCGGGTCAAAAGCTGTATATAGGAGGGGCGCCCCTCAAAAACTAAAGAAAGAAACGCAGTAAAAATGGGTTAGAGACTTCCTGATTTATTTGTGCTGGGGAAAAACTGAAGCTTATCTATCTATCTACAGTATACCCAGACATCCATCTCCATGTTTCCCCTGGAATGTGAAGATGCTGTCGTGAATAACACTCATGATGAGCATTCACGCAGGAACTTTGACACTGTCTGTAATTAGGTGTCAAAATAACACTTGACTGAACAACAGCATTTTGTAACAGCAGTCCCACCCACCACCCTTCATAAAGAAACAATATCATTATGTCTAGCAGCCGGAAAGCTATCTTCCGAAAGTCAATATTATGATTCAGAGTTCTTCATGTCACATGTCACAAGTAGTATGATTACTAAAGGTTTCCCTAGCAGCACAATAACCACACCTATAATATGATATTGTGGTGAAGATGCTTGGTGCCTGCAGTGCACTTGTATTGTTTTCCCTCACAGGTCCAGCCCATCAATAATAACATCAACTCTGCCACCAATATACAGTACACCTGTATACCTTTACTACCTTCAAATCAGTCCACTTTCCCTTCCAGGCTGCTTCCACCATGACCTACAGTCTTTTGTGTTGAATTCAGGCCTGTTAGTCTGTCTCAGCATTCAGTTTTTCTATTTGAATCAGCGAAACCTGGGTTCGATTTAAGGTACTGTACATACTTACTTACATTTCATCACGTTATGTTATACACTACTAGGTTAGGCATGAGTGCCTCTCTACACAATCTATAGTATAGATTCTTGTCCTAACACAAACATTAAATTGCCAAAGTCATGTGTCTGAGCAAATCGGCAATTTCCGTGCTAACACAAACATTAAATTTATATCATATCATCATATTTGGACGAGCAAATCGGCTATTGTCCTAACACAAAGTTCCCATTGAGTGGATGATGTACGATGATAAGAGCGCCATTCACTTCACACAGGTGTGATTTTTGTATGATAGTTGGTGTAGTAGGTTTTGTTGTTCAGTTAGGCCTTTGGCGTCTAAAACACGTCTAAAAATAGACGTGTTTTAGACGTCTATTTTTAGACGTTTTTTATCCCATTTTAGACGCACGTCTAATAGCCGGCTATTGCTCAGTGGGATGGTCAAAAATGATGAAAAACGAGGATAAAAAAAAAATCAAAAATTCAAAAAACGATGGGTTATAACCCATGTTTTTTTCATTTTTTTCAAATCATCAAAAATGATGAAAAACGGCGTGCTACAGTATGCCGTACAATATGGGCTATTAGACGTGGGTCTAAAAATGGGATAAAAAACGTCTAAAAATAGGCGTCTAAAACACGTCTATTTTTAGACGTTTTTTATCCAATTTTTTGACGTACGTCTAATAGCCAGTGGGATGGTCAAAAATGATGAAAAACGAGGATAAAAAAAAATAATTTTTTTAAAAAACGATGGGCTATAACCCATGTTTTTTTGTTTTTTTAATCCTCAAAAATGATGAAAAACGGCCGTACGGTATGGGCCATAGCCCATGGTCAAAAATGATGAAAAACGAGGGGGTTTTTTTCTTCTAAAATTCAAAAAACAATGGGCTATAACCCATCTTTTTTTTTTTTTTTTTTTTTTCAAATACACAAAAAAGATGAAAAACGGCGTGCTACAGTATGCCGTACGATATAGGCTATTAGACGAGCGTCTAAAAATGGGATAAAAAACGTCTAAAAATAGACGTGTTTTAGACGCACGTCTAATAGCCGGCTATTGCTCAGTGGGATGGTCAAAAATGATGAAAAACTAGGATGAAAAAAATTATAAAAAAATCAAAAAACGATGGGCTATAACCCATCGTTTTCTTTTTTCATTTTTTTCAAATCCTCAAAAATGATGAAAAACGGCGTGCTACATTCAATATGCCGTACGATATGGACTATTAGACGAGCGTCTAAAAATGGGATAAAAAACGTCTAAAAATAGACGTCTAAAACACGTCTAAAAATAGACGTGTTTTAGACGTCTATTTTTAGACGTCTACGATATGGCCGTACGATATGGGCTATTAGACGAGCGTCTAAAAATGGGATAAAAAACGTCTAAAAATAGACGTGTTTTAGACGTCTATTTTTAGACGTCTATTTTTAGACGTTTTTTATCCCATTTTTAGACGCACGTCTAATAGCCGGCTACTGCTCAGTGGGATGGTCAAAAATGATGAAAAACGAGGATAAAAAAATATATAAAAAATTCAAAAAACGATGGGCTATAACCCATTTTATTTTATTTTTTTCAAATCCTCAAAAATGATGAAAAACGGCGTGCTACAGTATGCCGTACGATATAGGCTATTAGACGAGCGTCTAAAATGGGATAAGAAACGTCTAAAAATAGACGTCTAAAACACGTCTAAAAATAGACGTGTTTTAGACGTCTATTTTTTGACGTTTTTTAGATGTCTATTTTTAGACGTTTTTTATCCCATTTTTAGACGCACGTCTAATAGCCGGCTATTGCTCAGTGGGATGGTCAAAAATGATGAAAAACGAGGATAAAAATATATATAAAAAATTCCAAAAACGATGGGCTATAGCCCATCGTTTTTGATGGGTCCACCCAGCTAGGGTACGTGCATCTAAAAATGGGATAAAAAACGTCAAAAAATAGACGTGTTTTAGACATCTATTTTTAGACGTTTTTTATCCCATTTTTAGACTCTCGTCTAATAGCCCATATCGTACGGCATACTATAGCACGCCGTTTTTCATAATTTTTGCCATTGAGCCCCATTGTAAATTTGAAAGCACTATATTTCTATTTTGATACATACATTTTTGAGGATTTGAAAAAAATGAAGAAAAAAAAATGATGGGTTATAGCCCATCGTTTTTTAATTTTTTTCAAATCCTCAAAAATGATGAAAAACGGCGTTCTATAGTAGGCCGTACGGTATGGGCTATAGCCCATGGTCAAAAATGGGATAAAAAACATCTAAAAATAGACGTCTAAAAAACGTCTAAAAATAGACGTCTAAAACACGTCTATTTTTAGACGTGTTTTAGACGTCTATTTTTAGACGTTTTTTATCCCATTTTTAGACGCTCGTCTAATAGCCCATATCGTACGGCATACTATAGCACGCCGTTTTTCATAATTTTTGCCATTGAGCCCCATTGTAAATTTGAAAGCACTATATTTCTATTTTGATACATACATTTTTGAGGATTTGAAAAAAATGAAGAAAAAAAACGATGGGTTATAGCCCATCATTTTTTTTTTTTTTTTTTTTTTTTCAAATCCTCAAAAATGATGAAAAACGGCGTTCTATAGTAGGCCGTACGGTATGGGCTATAGCCCATGGTCAAAAATGGGATAAAAAACGTCTAAAAATAGACGTCTAAAACACGTCTATTTTTAGACGTGTTTTAGAGGTCTATTTTAGACGTTTTTATACCATTTTTAGACCCTCGTCTAATAGCCCATACCGTACGGCATACGATGGCACGCCGTTTTTCATCATTTTTGAGGATTTTTAAAAAATGGAAAAAAAAAAAAAAATTATGGGTTATAGCCTATCGTTTTTTGATTTTTTTGATTTTTTTGAAATCCTCAAAAATGATGAAAAACGGCGTGCTATAGTATGCCGTACGGTATGGGCTATAGCCCATGGTCAAAAATGGGATAAAAAACATCTAAAAATAGACGTCTAAAACACGTCTAAAAATAGACGTGTTTTAGACGTCTATTTTTAGACGTTTTTATCCCATTTTTAGACGCTCGTCTAATATCCCATACCGTACGGCATACTATAGCACGCCGTTTTTCATCATTTTTGAGGATTTGAAAAAAATGAAAAAAAAAAAAAAATTATGGGTTATAGCCTATCGTTTTTTGATTTTTTTGATTTTTTTGAAATCCTCAAAAATGATGAAAAACGGCGTGCTATAGTATGCCGTACGGTATGGGCTATAGCCCATGGTCAAAAATGGGATAAAAAACATCTAAAAACAGACGACTAAAACACGTCTATTTTTAGACGTGTTTTAGACGTCTATTTTTAGACGTTTTTATCCCATTTTTAGACGCTCGTCTAATAGCCCATACCGTACGGCATACTATAGCACGCCGTTTTTCATAATTTTTGAGGATTTGAAAAAAATGAAAAAAATGAAAAAATTATGGGTTATAGCCTATCGTTTTTTGATTTTTTTGAAATCCTCAAAAATGATGAAAAACGGTGTGCTATAGTATGCCGTACGGTATGGGCTATGGCCCATGGTCAAAAATGGGATAAAAAACATCTAAAAATAGACGTCTAAAACACGTCTATTTTTAGACGTGTTTTAGACGTCTATTTTTAGACGTTTTTATCCCATTTTTAGACGCTCGTCTAATAGCCCATACCGTACGGCATACTATAGCACGCCGTTTTTCATCATTTTTGAGGATTTGAAAAAAATTAAAAAAATTAAAAAATTATGGGTTATAGCCTATCGTTTTTTGATTTTTTTGAAATCCTCAAAAATGATGAAAAACGGTGTGCTATAGTATGCCGTACGGTATGGGCTATAGCCCATGGTCAAAAATGGGATAAAAACGTCTAAAAAACGTCTAAAAATAGACGTCTAAAACACGTCTATTTTTAGACGTGTTTTAGACATTTTTGAGGATTTGAAAAAAAAAAAAAAAAACGATGGGTTATAGCCTATCGTTTTTTGATTTTTTTGATTTTTTTCGAATCCTCAAAAATTATGAAAAACGGCGTGCTATAGTATGCCGTACGGTATGGGCTATAGCCCATGGTTAAAAATGGGATAAAAAACGTCAAAAAATAGACGTCTAAAACACGTCTATTTTTAGACGTGTTTTAGACGTCTTTTTAGACGTTTTCATCCCATTTTTAGACGCTCGTCTAATTACATTTTTACGTTTTACGTTTTAACGTTTTACGTTTTTACGTTTTTATGTTTTACGTTTTTACGTTTTACGTTTTTACGTTTTTTAGTTTTACGTTTTTACGTTTTACGTTTTTACGTTTTACGTTTTTACGTTTGAACTTTTTTACGTTTTACGTTTTTACGTTTTTACGTTTTACGTTTTTACGTTTTTACGTTTTTACTTTTTACGTTTTTACGTTTTACGTTTTTACGTTTTTACGTTTTTACGTTTTACGTTTTTACGTTTTACTTTTTTACGTTTTACGTTTTACGTTTTTACGTTTTACGTTTTACGTTTTACGTTTTACGTTTTTACATTTTTACGTTTTACGTTTTTACGTTTTACGTTTTACGTTTTACGTTTTTACGGACCGGTGTCCATGTGTGTTGGTTCCCTCAGTGGGGACGTCCTGGTGACCGGTGTCCATGTGTGTTGGTTCCCTCAATGGGACGTCCTGGTGACCGGTGTCCGTGTGTGTTGGTTCTCTCAGTGGGACGTCCTGGTGACCGGTGTCCATGTGTGTTCGTTCCCACAGACGGCACCAGTTTGCTGCTGGCTGGGAGCTCCTGGTGTCTTTGGCAGTTGTCCTGCGAGTCTCATTCTCCTGGCTGCTCACCCTGAATAACGAAAGAACCTGTAAATGACAACACAAAAACTAAGGCACTGGTGTCGTGCTTCTGGTTTACCGGAACGGGGTGCAACTCCCTGCAGTGCCCTGCTCAATGTGTTGTATTTACATGGTTCATTGGTCCATGGTCTCAGAGGTCATCGCTATAGTCTTCATCATTGTTGAGGATTTAAAAAAAGGTGAAAATCGAGGAAAAGCGAAAGGCTATAGTCCATGGTCACGGTCTGCATACTGGTCAAGGTCATTTATACTGGTCAAGGTAATTTATACTGGTGAAGGTCATTTATACTGGTGAAGGTCATTCATACTGGTCAAGGTCATTTATACTTGTCAAGGTCATTAGTCCATGGTCTCGGAGGGCATACAATAATAGTATGTCGTTTTTCACGATTTCGGAGCATGGGCTATAGCCCATATCGTACGGCATACTATAGCACGCCGTTTTTCATCATTTTTGAGGATTTGAAAAAAAATAAAAATTTCAAAAAACATGGGTTATAGCCCATCGTTTTTTGATTTTTTTATATATTTTTATCCTTGTTTTTCATCATTTTTGAGTATGGGCTATAGCCCATATCGTACGGCATACTATAGCACGCCGTTTTTCATAATTTTTGAGGATTTGAAAAAAAATCAAAATTTCAAAAAACATGGGTTATAGCCCATCGTTTTTTTGAATTTTTGATTTTATTTTAACCTCGTTTTTCATCATTTTTGAACATGGGCTATAGCCCCTACCGTACGGCATACTATAGCACGCCGTTTTTCATCATTTTTGAGGATTTGAAAAAATTTCAAATTTTCTAAAAACATGGGTTATAGCCCATCGTTTTTTGAAATGTTTTTTTAACCTCGTTTTTTGAATTTTTTAACATGGGCTATAACGCCTACCATACAGCATACTATAGCACGCCATTTTTCATCATTTTTGAGGATTTGAAAAAAATTCAAAATAAAAAAAAACATGGGTTATAGCCCATCGTTTTTTGAATTTTTGAAAAAAGAAATTAACCTAGTTTTTCATCATTTTTGAACATGGGCTATAACCCCTACCATACGGCATACTATAGCACGCCGTTTTTCATCATTTTTGAGGATTTGAAAAAAATTCAAATTTTAAAAAAACATGGGTTATATAGCCCATCGTTTTTTGAATTTTTGAAAAAAAAGAATTAACCTCGTTTTTCATCATTTTTGAACATGGGCTATAGCCCCTACCGTACGGCATACTATAACACGCCGTTTTTCATCATTTTTGAGGATTTAAAAAAAAATCAAATTTTCAAAAAACATGGGTTATAGCCCATCATTTTTCGAATTTTCGATTTTATTTTTAACCTAGTTTTTCATCATTTTTGAACATGGGCTATAACCCCTACCATACGGCATACTATAGCACGCCGTTTTTCATCATTTTTGAGGATTTGAAAAAAAATCAAAATTAAAAAAAGCATGCCGTTTTTTATCATTTTTGAGGATTTGAAAAAAAACCAAAATTAAAAAAAACATGGGTTATAGCCCATCGTTTTTTGAATTTTTGAAAAAAAAGATTAACCTCGTTTTTCATCATTTTTGAACATGGGCTATAGCCCCTACCGTATGGCATACTATAGCACGCCGTTTTTCATCATTTTTGAGGATTTGAAAAAAATTCAAAATTTAAAAAAACATGGGTTATAGCCCATCGTTTTTTGAATTTTTGAAACAAAAAATTAACCTCGTTTTTCATCATTTTTTAACATGGGCTATAACCCCTACCATACGGCATACTATAGCACGCCGTTTTTCATCATTTTTGAGGATTTGAAAAAATGTAAAAATTAAAAAAAACATGGGTTATAGCCCATCGTTTTTTGAATTTTTGAAACAAAAAATTAACCTCGTTTTTCATCATTTTTGAACATGGGCTATAGCCCCTACCGTACGGCATACTATAGCACGCCGTTTTTCATCATTTTTGAGGATTTTAAAAAATTTAAAAAATTCAAAAAACATTGGTTATAGCCCATTGTTTTTTGAAAATTTGAAAATAAAAATTTACCTCGTTTTTCATCATTTTTTAACATGGGCTATAGCCCCTACCGTACGGCATACTATAGCACGCCGTTTTTCATCATTTTTGAGGATTTGAAAACATTTAAAAAAACAAAAAAACATGGGTTATAGCCCATCGTTTTTTGAATTTTTGAAACAAAAAATTTACCTCGTTTTTCATCATTTTTGAACATGGGCTATAGCCCCTACTGTACGGCATACTATAGCACGCCGTTTTTCATCATTTTTGAGGATTTGAAAAAAATTCAAAATTTCAAAAAACATGGGTTATAGCCCATCGTTTTTTTGAATTTTTGAAAAAATTTTAACCTCGTTTTTCATCATTTTTGAACATGGGCTATAGCCCCTACCGTACGGCATACTATAGCACGCCGTTTTTCATCATTTTTGAGGATTTGAAAAAATGTAAAAATTAAAAAAAACATGGGTTATAGCCCATCGTTTTTTGAATTTTTGAAACAAAAAATTAACCTCGTTTTTCATCATTTTTGAACATGGGCTATAGCCCCTACCGTACGGCATACTATAGCACGCCGTTTTTCATCATTTTTGAGGATTTTAAAAAATTTAAAAAATTCAAAAAACATTGGTTATAGCCCATTGTTTTTTGAAAATTTGAAAATAAAAATTTACCTCGTTTTTCATCATTTTTTAACATGGGCTATAGCCCCTACCGTACGGCATACTATAGCACGCCGTTTTTCATCATTTTTGAGGATTTGAAAACATTAAAAAAAACAAAAAAACATGGGTTATAGCCCATCGTTTTTTGAATTTTTGAAACAAAAAATTTACCTCGTTTTTCATCATTTTTGAACATGGGCTATAGCCCCTACTGTACGGCATACTATAGCACGCCGTTTTTCATCATTTTTGAGGATTTGAAAAAATTTCAAAATTTCAAAAAACATGGGTTATAGCCCATCGTTTTTTTGAATTTTTGAATTTTTTTTAACCTCGTTTTTCATCATTTTTGAACATGGGCTATAGCCCCTACCGTACGGCATACTATAGCACGCCGTTTTTCATCATTTTTGAGGATTTGAAAAAAATTAAAAATTAAAAAAAACATGGGTTATAGCCCATCGTTTTTTGAATTTTTGAAACAAAAAATTAACCTCGTTTTTCATCATTTTTGAACATGGGCTATAGCCCCTACCGTACGGCATACTATAGCACGCCGTTTTTCATCATTTTTGAGGATTTAAAAAAATATAAAAAATTCAAAAAACATTGGTTATAGCCCATCGTTTTTTGAAAATTTGAAAATAAAGATTAACCTCGTTTTTCATCATTTTTTAACATGGGCTATAGCCCCTATCGTACGGCATACTATAGCACGCCGTTTTTCATCATTTTTGAGGATTTGAAAAAAAAAAAAATTTGGAAAAACAAAATGACCTCGTTTTTCATCATTTTTGAACATGGGCTATAGCCCCTACCGTACGGCAAACTATAGCACGCCGTTTTTCATCATTTTTGAAAAAAAATCAAAATTTCAAAAACATGGGTTATAGCCCATCGTTTTTTGAAATTTTGGAGAAAAAAAATTACCTCGTTTTTCATCATTTTTGAACATGGGCTATAGCCCCTACCGTACGGCATACTATAGCACGCCGTTTTTCATAATTTTTGAGGATTTGAAAAAAATTCAAAATTTCAAAAAACATGGGTTATAGCCCATCGTTTTTTGATTATTTTTTTTAACCTCGTTTTTCATCATTTTTGAACATGGGCTATAGCCCCTACCGTACGGCATACTATAGCACGCCGTTTTTTGTCATTTTTGAGGATTTGAAAAAAAATCAAAATTTCAAAAAACATGGGTTATAGCCCATCGTTTTTCGAATTTTTGATTTTATTTTTAACCTCGTTTTTCATCATTTCTTAACATGGGCTATAACCCCTACCATACGGCATACTATAGCACGCCGTTTTTCATCATTTTTGAGGATTTAAAAAAAAATCAAAATTTCAAAAAACATGGGTTATAGCCCATCGTTTTTTGAAATTTTGAAAACAAAAATTAACCTCGTTTTTCATCATTTTTGAACATGGGCTATAACCCCTACCATACGGCATACTATAGCACACCGTTTTTCATCATTTTTGAGGATTTAAAAAAAATTCAAAATTTCAAAAAACATGGGTTATAGCCCATCGTTTTTTGAAATTTTGAAAACAAAAATTAACCTCGTTTTTCATCATTTTTGAACATGGGCTATAGCCCCTACCGTACGGCATACTATAGCACGCCGTTTTTCATCATTTTTGAGGATTTGAAAAAATTTCAAAATTTCAAAAAACATGGGTTATAGCCCATCGTTTTTTTTAATTTTTTAATTTTTTTTAACCTCGTTTTTCATCATTTTTGAACATGGGCTATAGCCCCTACCATACGGCATACTATAGCACGCCGTTTTTCATCATTTTTGAGGATTTGAAAAAAATTCAAAATTTCAAAAAACATGGGTTATAGCCCATCGTTTTTTTGAAATTTTGAATTTTTTTTAACCTCGTTTTTCATCATTTTTGAACATGGGCTATAGCCCCTACCGTACGGCATACTATAGCACGCCGTTTTTCATCATTTTTGAGGATTTGAAAAAAAACCTAAATTAAAAAAAACATGGGTTATAGCCCATCGTTTTTTGAAATTTTGAAAAAGAAAATTAACCTCGTTTTTCATCATTTTTGAACATGGGCTATAGCCCCTACCGTACGGCAAACTATAGCACGCCGTTTTTCATATTTTTTTTAAAAAAATCCAAATTTCAAAAAACATGGGTTATAGCCCATCGTTTTTTGAATTTTTGAATTTTTTTTTAACCTCGTTTTTCATCATTTTTGAACATGGGCTATAGCCCCTACCGTACGGCATACTATAGCACGCCGTTTTTCATCATTTTTGAGGATTTTAAAACATTTCAAAAATTAAAAAAACATTGGTTATAGCCCATCGTTTTTTGAAAAATTGAAAATAAAAATTAACCTCGTTTTTCATCATTTTTTAACATGGGCTATAGCCCCTACCGTACGGCATACTATAGCACGCCGTTTTTCAGCATTTTTGAGGATTTGAAAACATTAAAAAAAACAAAAAAACATGGGTTATAGCCCATCGTTTTTTTAATTTTTGTAACAAAAAATTAACCTCGTTTTTCATCATTTTTGAACATGGGCTATAGCCTAAAGTTCTCAACGGGCCCAAAAATTATGGCCCGGCCCGACCCTACCCTAACTGGGTGGGCCCGAGGCTCGGCCCTACCCTAAAAATTGCCATAATGTTTAGCCCGAAGCCCGACAAAAGCCCGACAGGAAAAAAAGAGAGAGAAAAAAAAGCAGCACTAAATAGCAGCGCATGCAGCGGCGCCATGTTTCAGTGTGAAAGTGAGAACGGAGATCAACGGATTTATCGAAATAAAGGATGTATGTAACTCACGTTAGAATAGGCTATTAAAGCCCAGGCCGTGGCGTAACGGTCTGGGCACCTGACTGGTAATCCAGTCGCAGTGTGCCGCGGGTTCGACTCCCGAGCCCGACACGGCCTTTACTGCATGTCATCCCCCCATCTCTCTCCCGTTTCCTGTCAGCCTACTGTCTGTCCCTTCAAAAAATCAATAAAAGGCGTAAGCCGCAAAAAAATATATATAAAAAAAAAAAAAAAAGAATAGGCTATTAATGTTCCATAACTTCCATTTCCAATCATTCTAATGGATTCCATACAGTGGTGGTGACTGGTGAGTAAACACGAATAGCAGCTGCAGCTCCCTCCCTTAGTTTCCTCTGAAGTGAAGTTGCTTTACGCGTAGCTAAGTTATATATCACTGGATCGTTTGGTGACGTTGATTAATAATTAGGTTTTATTCATCGCAGCCAGCTGGGTTAACGAGACTCGGTGCAACATGACGAAAACCTGACGCTTCTTCAGCTGTGATAATCCGATTGATTTTATAAAATATTTAAGCATATGGCAACTTGGCAAGTTAACTGGTGGTTAGTAGCTCGTTTGGTGCGCAAACCAGAGGGAAACCAGCGGTAGCAAGCAAGTCTCTCACCGTCCACTGTTCTCTACTGCCTGCGCGCGGGGCAGGCTGCAATGCTGCTCTGGCCTCGTACACCCATGCTGGACTGACATGATCTGTTCTGTCTGTGTTTCATGGCCGCCTCATTCTCAATGCTTTTCCAATGGAAGTCACATGGTTTGACATGTGTGTACGAGGCCTCCGAGTCTGAAATGCCAGTGCGATGTGACCCCCGTCTCCAGTCCTCCTGTCACAAGTGAATCCCCTAGCGCAGCCCTCTTCATAATAAATACATACACGTATACACAATCACATTACACAAATAACATAATTGCTATTTCTATTATAATAACACTTAAAAAAAAAAGAATAAAAAAAGAATAAAATTGCGGAAAATCACAGAGCCCGAGGCTCGGCCCGGCCCGACTAATTAGCATATTCTTTGGGCCCGGCCCGGCCCTAAAACGTCAGGTCGGGTCGGGCTTGGTCGGGCCTGGTCGGGTTCGGGCAGAGTTTGAGAACTTTACTATAGCCCCTACTGTACGGCATACTATAGCACGCCGTTTTTCATCATTTTTGAGGATTTGAAAGAATTTCAAAATTTCAAAAAACATGGGTTATAGCCCATCGTTTTTTTGAATTTTTGAATTTTTTTTAACCTCGTTTTTCATCATTTTTGAACATGGGCTATAGCCCCTACCGTACGGCATACTATAGCACGCCGTTTTTCATCATTTTTGAGGATTTGAAAAAATTCAAAATTTCAAAAAACATGGGTTATAGCCCATCGTTTTTTTTAATTTTTGAATTTTTTTTAACCTCGTTTTTCATCATTTTTGAACATGGGCTATAGCCCCTACCGTACGGCATACTATAGCACGCCGTTTTTCATCATTTTTGAGGATTTGAAAAAAAACCTAAATTTAAAAAAACATGGGTTATAGCCCATCGTTTTTTGAAATTTTGAAAAAAAAAAATTACCTCGTTTTTCATCATTTTTGAACATGGGCTATAGCCCCTACCGTACGGCAAACTATAGCACGCCGTTTTTCATCATTTTTGAAAAAAAATCAAAATTTCAAAAAACATGGGTTATAGCCCATCGTTTTTTGAATTTTTGAAAAAAAAAATAACCTCGTTTTTCATCATTTTTGAACATGGGCTATAGCCCCTACCGTACGGCATACTATAGCATGCCGTTTTTCATAATTTTTGAGGATTTGAAAAAAATTCAAAATTTCAAAAAACATGGGTTATAGCCCATCGTTTTTTGATTATTTTTTTTAACCTCGTTTTTCATCATTTTTGAACATGGGCTATAGCCCCTACCGTACGGCATACTATAGCACGCCGTTTTTTATCATTTTTGAGGATTTGAAAAAAAATCAAAATTTCAAAAAACATGGGTTATAGCCCATCGTTTTTCGAATTTTTGATTTTATTTTTAACCTCGTTTTTCATCATTTTTTAACATGGGCTATAACCCCTACCATACGGCATACTATAGCACGCCGTTTTTCATCATTTTTGAGGATTTAAAAAAAATTCAAAATTTCAAAAAACATGGGTTATAGCCCATCGTTTTTTGAAATTTTGAAAACAAAAATTAACCTCGTTTTTCATCATTTTTGAACATGGGCTATAACCCCTACCATACGGCATACTATAGCACGCCGTTTTTCATCATTTTTGAGGATTTAAAAAAAATTCAAAATTTCAAAAAACATGGGTTATAGCCCATCGTTTTTTGAAATTTTGAAAACAAAAATTAACCTCGTTTTTCATCATTTTTGAACATGGGCTATAGCCCCTACCGTACGGCATACTATAGCACGCCGTTTTTCATCATTTTTGAGGATTTGAAAAAAAACCTAAATTTAAAAAAACATGGGTTATAGCCCATCGTTTTTTGAAATTTTGAAAAAAAAGAATTAACCTCGTTTTTCATCATTTTTGAACATGGGCTATAGCCCCTACCGTACGGCAAACTATAGCACGCCGTTTTTCATCATTTTTGAAAAAAAATCAAAATTTCAAAAAACATGGGTTATAGCCCATCGTTTTTCGAATTTTTGATTTTTTTTTTAACCTCGTTTTTCATCATTTTTTAACATGGGCTATAGCCCCTACCGTACGGCATACTATAGCACGCCGTTTTTCATCATTTTTGAGGATTTTAAAAAAAATCAAAATTTCAAAAAACATGGGTTATAGCCCATCGTTTTTTGAAATTTTGAAAACAAAAATTAACCTCGTTTTTCATCATTTTTGAACATGGGCTATAACCCCTACCATACGGCATACTATAGCACGCCGTTTTTCATCATTTTTGAGGATTTTAAAAAAATTCAAAATTTCAAAAAACATGGGTTATAGCCCATCGTTTTTTGAAATTTTGAAAACAAAAATTAACCTCGTTTTTCATCATTTTTGAACATGGGCTATAGCCCCTACCGTACGGCATACTATAGCACGCCGTTTTTCATCATTTTTGAGGATTTGAAAAAAATTCTAAATTTCAAAAACATGGGTTATAGCCCATCGTTTTTTTGAATTTTTGAATTTTTTTTAACCTCGTTTTTCATCATTTTTGAACATGGGCTATAGCCCCTACCGTACGGCATACTATAGCACGCCGTTTTTCATCATTTTTGAGGATTTGAAAAAAAACCTAAATTTAAAAAAACATGGGTTATAGCCCATCGTTTTTTGAAATTTTGAAAAAAAAGAATTAACCTAGTTTTTCATCATTTTTGAACATGGGCTATAGCCCCTACCGTACGGCAAACTATAGCACGCCGTTTTTCATCATTTTTGAAAAAAAATCAAAATAAAAAAAAACATGGGTTATAGCCCATCGTTTTTTGAATTTTTGAAAAAAAATTTAACCTCGTTTTTCATCATTTTTTAACATGGGCTATAGCCCCTACCGTACGGCATACTATAGCACGCCGTTTTTCATCATTTTTGAGGATTTTAAAAAAATTCAAAATTTCAAAAAACATGGGTTATAGCCCATCTTTTTTTGAAATTTTGAAAAAAAAAAATGACCTCGTTTTTCATCATTTTTGAACATGGGCTATAGCCCCTACCGTACGGCAAAATATAGCACGCCGTTTTTCATCATTTTTGAAAAAAAATCAAAAATTCAAAAAACATGGGTTATAGCCCATCGTTTTTTGAAATTTTGGAAAAAAGAATTACCTCGTTTTTCATCATTTTTGAACATGGGCTATAGCCCCTACCGTACGGCATACTATAGCACGCCGTTTTTCATCATTTTTGAGGATTTTAAAAAAATTCAAAATTTCAAAAACATGGGTTATAGCCCATCGTTTTTTTTTATTTTTTAATTTTTTTTAACCTCGTTTTTCATCATTTTTGAACATGGGCTATAGCCCCTACCGTACGGCATACTATAGCACGCCGTTTTTCATCATTTTTGAAAAAAATTAAAAAATTCAAAAAACATGGGTTATAGCCCATCGTTTTTTGAAATTTTGGAAAAAAAAATTACCTCGTTTTTCATCATTTTTGAACATGGGCTATAGCCCCTACCGTACGGCATACTATAGCACGCCGTTTTTCATAATTTTTGAGGATTTGAAAAAAATTCAAAATTTCAAAAAACATGGGTTATAGCCCATCGTTTTTTGATAAAAAAATTTAACCTCGTTTTTCATAATTTTTGAACATGGGCTATAGCCCCTACCGTACGGCATACTATAGCACGCCGTTTTTTATCATTTTTGAGGATTTGAAAAAAAATCAAAATAAAAAAAAACATGGGTTATAGCCCATCGTTTTTCGAATTTTTGATTTTATTTTTAACCTCGTTTTTCATCATTTTTGAACATGGGCTATAACCCCTACCATACGGCATACTATAGCACGCCGTTTTTCATCATTTTTGAGGATTTAAAAAAAATTCAAAATTTTAAAAAAACATGGGTTATAGCCCATCGTTTTTTGAAATTTTGAAAACAAAAATTAACCTCGTTTTTCATCATTTTTGAACATGGGCTATAGCCCCTACCGTACGGCATACTATAGCACGCCGTTTTTCATCATTTTTGAGGATTTGAAAAAAATTCAAAATTTCAAAAAACATGGGTTATAGCCCATCGTTTTTTGATAAAAAAATTTAACCTCGTTTTTCATAATTTTTGAACATGGGCTATAGCCCCTACCGTACGGCATACTATAGCACGCCGTTTTTTATCATTTTTGAGGATTTGAAAAAAAATCAAAATAAAAAAAAACATGGGTTATAGCCCATCGTTTTTCGAATTTTTGATTTTATTTTTAACCTCGTTTTTCATCATTTTTGAACATGGGCTATAACCCCTACCATACGGCATACTATAGCACGCCGTTTTTCATCATTTTTGAGGATTTAAAAAAAATTCAAAATTTAAAAAAAACATGGGTTATAGCCCATCGTTTTTTGAAATTTTGAAAACAAAAATTAACCTCGTTTTTCATCATTTTTGAACATGGGCTATAGCCCCTACCGTACGGCATACTATAGCACGCCGTTTTTCATCATTTTTGAGGATTTGAAAAAAATTCAAAATTTCAAAAACATGGGTTATAGCCCATCGTTTTTTGATAAAAAAATTTAACCTCGTTTTTCATAATTTTTGAACATGGGCTATAGCCCCTACCGTACGGCATACTATAGCACGCCGTTTTTTATCATTTTTGAGGATTTGAAAAAAAATCAAAATTTAAAAAAACATGGGTTATAGCCCATCGTTTTTCGAATTTTTGATTTTATTTTTAACCTCGTTTTTCATCATTTTTGAACATGGGCTATAACCCCTACCATACGGCATACTATAGCACGCCGTTTTTCATCATTTTTGAGGATTTAAAAAAAATTCAAAATTTAAAAAAAACATGGGTTATAGCCCATCGTTTTTTTAAAATTTGAAAACAAAAATTAACCTCGTTTTTCATCATTTTTGAACATGGGCTATAGCCCCTACCGTACGGCATACTATAGCACGCCGTTTTTCATCATTTTTGAGGATTTGAAAAAAATTCAAAATTTTAAAAAACATGGGTTATAGCCCATCGTTTTTTGATTATTTTTTTTAACCTCGTTTTTCATCATTTTTTAACATGGGCTATAGCCCCTACCGTACGGCATACTATAGCACGCCGTTTTTCATCATTTTTGAGGATTTTAAAAAATTTAAAAAATTTAAAAAACATGGGTTATAGCCCATCGTTTTTTGAAAATTTGAAAAAAAAAAAATAACCTCGTTTTTCATCATCTTTGAACATGGGCTATAGCCCCTACCGTACGGCATACTATAGCACGCCGTTTTTCATCATTTTTGAGGATTTGAAAACATTAAAAAAAAAAAAAAAACATGGGTTATAGCCCATCGTTTTTTGAATTTTTGAAACAAACAATTAACCTCGTTTTTCATCATTTTTGAACATGGGCTATAGCCCCTACCGTACGGCATACTATAGCACGCCGTTTTTCATCATTTTTGAGGATTGAAAAAAAAATCAAAATTTCAAAAAACATGGGTTATAGCCCATCGTTTTTTGAAATTTTGAAAAAAAAAATTACCTCGTTTTTCATCATTTTTGAACATGGGCTATAGCCCCTACCGTACGGCATACTATAGCACGCAGTTTTTCATAATTTTTGAGGATTTGAAAAAAATTCAAAATTTCAAAAACATGGGTTATAGCCCATCGTTTTTTTGAATTTTTGAATTTTTTTTAACCTCGTTTTTCATCATTTTTGAACATGGGCTATAGCCCCTACCGTACGGCATACTATAGCACGCCGTTTTTCATCATTTTTGAGGATTTGAAAAAAAACCTAAATTTAAAAAAACATGGGTTATAGCCCATCGTTTTTTGAAATTTTGAAAAAAAAGAATTAACCTCGTTTTTCATCATTTTTGAACATGGGCTATAGCCCCTACCGTACGGCAAACTATAGCACGCCGTTTTTCATCATTTTTGAAAAAAAATCAAAATTTCAAAAAACATGGGTTATAGCCCATCGTTTTTCGAATTTTTGAAAAAAATTTAACCTCGTTTTTCATCATTTTTTAACATGGGCTATAGCCCCTACCGTACGGCATACTATAGCACGCCGTTTTTCATCATTTTTGAGGATTTAAAAAAAAATCAAAATTTCAAAAAACATGGGTTATAGCCCATCGTTTTTTGAAATTTTGAAAACAAAAATTAACCTCGTTTTTCATCATTTTTGAACATGGGCTATAACCCCTACCATACGGCATACTATAGCACGCCGTTTTTCATCATTTTTGAGGATTTTAAAAAATTTCAAAATTTCAAAAAACATGGGTTATAGCCCATCGTTTTTTGAAATTTTGAAAACAAAAATTAACCTCGTTTTTCATCATTTTTGAACATGGGCTATAGCCCCTACCGTACGGCATACTATAGCACGCCGTTTTTCATCATTTTTGAGGATTTGAAAAAAATTCTAAATTTCAAAAACATGGGTTATAGCCCATCGTTTTTTTGAATTTTTGAATTTTTTTTAACCTCGTTTTTCATCATTTTTGAACATGGGCTATAGCCCCTACCGTACGGCATACTATAGCACGCCGTTTTTCATCATTTTTGAGGATTTAAAAAAAAACCTAAATTTAAAAAAACATGGGTTATAGCCCATCGTTTTTTGAAATTTTGAAAAAAAAGAATTAACCTAGTTTTTCATCATTTTTGAACATGGGCTATAGCCCCTACCGTACGGCAAACTATAGCACGCCGTTTTTCATCATTTTTGAAAAAAAATCAAAATAAAAAAAAACATGGGTTATAGCCCATCGTTTTTTGAATTTTTGAAAAAAAAATTAACCTCGTTTTTCATCATTTTGTAACATGGGCTATAGCCCCTACCGTACGGCATACTATAGCACGCCGTTTTTCATCATTTTTGAGGATTTTAAAAAAATTCAAAATTTCAAAAAACATGGGTTATAGCCCATCGTTTTTTGAAATTTTGGAAAAAAAAAATGACCTCGTTTTTCATCATTTTTGAACATGGGCTATAGCCCCTACCGTACGGCAAACTATAGCACGCCGTTTTTCATCATTTTTGAAAAAAAATCAAAAATTCAAAAAACATGGGTTATAGCCCATCGTTTTTTGAAATTTTGGAAAAAAGAATTACCTCGTTTTTCATCATTTTTGAACATGGGCTATAGCCCCTACCGTACGGCATACTATAGCACGCCGTTTTTCATCATTTTTGAGGATTTTAAAAAAATTCAAAATTTCAAAAACATGGGTTATAGCCCATCGTTTTTTTTTATTTTTTAATTTTTTTTAACCTCGTTTTTCATCATTTTTGAACATGGGCTATAGCCCCTACCGTACGGCATACTATAGCACGCCGTTTTTCATCATTTTTGAAAAAAATTAAAAAATTCAAAAAACATGGGTTATAGCCCATCGTTTTTTGAAATTTTGGAAAAAAAAATTACCTCGTTTTTCATCATTTTTGAACATGGGCTATAGCCCCTACCGTACGGCATACTATAGCACGCCGTTTTTCATAATTTTTGAGGATTTGAAAAAAATTCAAAATTTCAAAAAACATGGGTTATAGCCCATCGTTTTTTGATAAAAAAATTTAACCTCGTTTTTCATAATTTTTGAACATGGGCTATAGCCCCTACCGTACGGCATACTATAGCACGCCGTTTTTTATCATTTTTGAGGATTTGAAAAAAAATCTAAATAAAAAAAAACATGGGTTATAGCCCATCGTTTTTCGAATTTTTGATTTTATTTTTAACCTCGTTTTTCATCATTTTTGAACATGGGCTATAACCCCTACCATACGGCATACTATAGCACGCCGTTTTTCATCATTTTTGAGGATTAAAAAAAAATTCAAAATTTTAAAAAAACATGGGTTATAGCCCATCGTTTTTTGAAATTTTGAAAACAAAAATTAACCTCGTTTTTCATCATTTTTGAACATGGGCTATAGCCCCTACCGTACGGCATACTATAGCACGCCGTTTTTCATAATTTTTGAGGATTTGAAAAAAATTCAAAATTTCAAAAAACATGGGTTATAGCCCATCGTTTTTTGATAAAAAAATTTAACCTCGTTTTTCATAATTTTTGAACATGGGCTATAGCCCCTACCGTACGGCATACTATAGCACGCCGTTTTTTATCATTTTTGAGGATTTGAAAAAAAATCAAAATAAAAAAAAACATGGGTTATAGCCCATCGTTTTTCGAATTTTTGATTTTATTTTTAACCTCGTTTTTCATCATTTTTGAACATGGGCTATAACCCCTACCATACGGCATACTATAGCACGCCGTTTTTCATCATTTTTGAGGATTTAAAAAAAATTCAAAATTTTAAAAAAACATGGGTTATAGCCCATCGTTTTTTGAAATTTTGAAAACAAAAATTAACCTCATTTTTCATCATTTTTGAACATGGGCTATAGCCCCTACCGTACGGCATACTATAGCACGCCGTTTTTCATCATTTTTGAGGATTTGAAAAAAATTCAAAATTTCAAAAACATGGGTTATAGCCCATCGTTTTTTGATAAAAAAATTTAACCTCGTTTTTCATAATTTTTGAACATGGGCTATAGCCCCTACCGTACGGCATACTATAGCACGCCGTTTTTTATCATTTTTGAGGATTTGAAAAAAAATCAAAATTTAAAAAAACATGGGTTATAGCCCATCGTTTTTCGAATTTTTGATTTTATTTTTAACCTCGTTTTTCATCATTTTTGAACATGGGCTATAACCCCTACCATACGGCATACTATAGCACGCCGTTTTTCATCATTTTTGAGGATTTAAAAAAAATTCAAAATTTAAAAAAAACATGGGTTATAGCCCATCGTTTTTTTAAAATTTGAAAACAAAAATTAACCTCGTTTTTCATCATTTTTGAACATGGGCTATAGCCCCTACCGTACGGCATACTATAGCACGCCGTTTTTCATCATTTTTGAGGATTTGAAAAAAATTCAAAATTTTAAAAAACATGGGTTATAGCCCATCGTTTTTTGATTATTTTTTTTAACCTCGTTTTTCATCATTTTTTAACATGGGCTATAGCCCCTACCGTACGGCATACTATAGCACGCCGTTTTTCATCATTTTTGAGGATTTTAAAAAATTTAAAAAATTTAAAAAACATGGGTTATAGCCCATCGTTTTTTGAAAATTTGAAAAAAAAAAAATAACCTCGTTTTTCATCATCTTTGAACATGGGCTATAGCCCCTACCGTACGGCATACTATAGCACGCCGTTTTTCATCATTTTTGAGGATTTGAAAACATTAAAAAAAAAAAAAAAACATGGGTTATAGCCCATCGTTTTTTGATTTTTTGAAACAAACAATTAACCTCGTTTTTCATCATTTTTGAACATGGGCTATAGCCCCTACCGTACGGCATACTATAGCACGCCGTTTTTCATCATTTTTGAGGATTTAAAAAAAAATCAAAATTTCAAAAAACATGGGTTATAGCCCATCGTTTTTTGAAATTTTGAAAAAAATAATTACCTCGTTTTTCATCATTTTTGAACATGGGCTATAGCCCCTACCGTACGGCATACTATAGCACGCAGTTTTTCATAATTTTTGAGGATTTGAAAAAAATTCAAAATTTCAAAAACATGGGTTATAGCCCATCGTTTTTTTTAATTTTCGAATTTTTTTTAACCTCGTTTTTCATCATTTTTGAACATGGGCTATAGCCCCTACCGTACGGCATACTATAGCACGCCGTTTTTCATCATTTTTGAGGATTTGAAAAAAAACCTAAATTTAAAAAAACATGGGTTATAGCCCATCGTTTTTTGAAATTTTGAAAAAAAAGAATTAACCTCGTTTTTCATCATTTTTGAACATGGGCTATAGCCCCTACCGTACGGCAAACTATAGCACGCCGTTTTTCATCATTTTTGAAAAAAAATCAAAATTTCAAAAAACATGGGTTATAGCCCATCGTTTTTCGAATTTTTGAATTTTTTTTTAACCTCGTTTTTCATCATTTTTTAACATGGGCTATAGCCCCTACCGTACGGCATACTATAGCACGCCGTTTTTCATCATTTTTGAGGATTTAAAAAAAAATCAAAATTTCAAAAAACATGGGTTATAGCCCATCGTTTTTTGAAATTTTGAAAACAAAAATTAACCTCGTTTTTCATCATTTTTGAACATGGGCTATAACCCCTACCATACGGCATACTATAGCACGCCGTTTTTCATCATTTTTGAGGATTTTAAAAAAATTCAAAATTTCAAAAAACATGGGTTATAGCCCATCGTTTTTTGAAATTTTGAAAACAAAAATTAACCTCGTTTTTCATCATTTTTGAACATGGGCTATAGCCCCTACCGTACGGCATACTATAGCACGCCGTTTTTCATCATTTTTGAGGATTTGAAAAAAATTCTAAATTTCAAAAACATGGGTTATAGCCCATCGTTTTTTTGAATTTTTGAATTTTTTTTAACCTCGTTTTTCATCATTTTTGAACATGGGCTATAGCCCCTACCGTACGGCATACTATAGCACGCCGTTTTTCATCATTTTTGAGGATTTGAAAAAAAACCTAAATTTAAAAAAACATGGGTTATAGCCCATCGTTTTTTGAAATTTTGAAAAAAAAGAATTAACCTAGTTTTTCATCATTTTTGAACATGGGCTATAGCCCCTACCGTACGGCAAACTATAGCACGCCGTTTTTCATCATTTTTGAAAAAAAATCAAAATAAAAAAAAACATGGGTTATAGCCCATCGTTTTTTGAATTTTTGAAAAAAAATTTAACCTCGTTTTTCATCATTTTTTAACATGGGCTATAGCCCCTACCGTACGGCATACTATAGCACGCCGTTTTTCATCATTTTTGAGGATTTTAAAAAAATTCAAAATTTCAAAAAACATGGGTTATAGCCCATCGTTTTTTGAAATTTTGGGAAAAAAAAATGACCTCGTTTTTCATCATTTTTGAACATGGGCTATAGCCCCTACCGTACGGCAAACTATAGCACGCCGTTTTTCATCATTTTTGAAAAAAAATCAAAAATTCAAAAAACATGGGTTATAGCCCATCGTTTTTTGAAATTTTGGAAAAAAGAATTACCTCGTTTTTCATCATTTTTGAACATGGGCTATAGCCCCTACCGTACGGCATACTATAGCACGCCGTTTTTCATCATTTTTGAAAAAAAATCAAAATTTCAAAAAACATGGGTTATAGCCCATCGTTTTTCGAATTTTTGAATTTTTTTTTAACCTCGTTTTTCATCATTTTTTAACATGGGCTATAGCCCCTACCGTACGGCATACTATAGCACGCCGTTTTTCATCATTTTTGAGGATTTAAAAAAAAATCAAAATTTCAAAAAACATGGGTTATAGCCCATCGTTTTTTGAAATTTTGAAAACAAAAATTAACCTCGTTTTTCATCATTTTTGAACATGGGCTATAACCCCTACCATACGGCATACTATAGCACGCCGTTTTTCATCATTTTTGAGGATTTTAAAAAAATTCAAAATTTCAAAAAACATGGGTTATAGCCCATCGTTTTTTGAAATTTTGAAAACAAAAATTAACCTCGTTTTTCATCATTTTTGAACATGGGCTATAGCCCCTACCGTACGGCATACTATAGCACGCCGTTTTTCATCATTTTTGAGGATTTGAAAAAAATTCTAAATTTCAAAAACATGGGTTATAGCCCATCGTTTTTTTGAATTTTTGAATTTTTTTTAACCTCGTTTTTCATCATTTTTGAACATGGGCTATAGCCCCTACCGTACGGCATACTATAGCACGCCGTTTTTCATCATTTTTGAGGATTTGAAAAAAAACCTAAATTTAAAAAAACATGGGTTATAGCCCATCGTTTTTTGAAATTTTGAAAAAAAAGAATTAACCTAGTTTTTCATCATTTTTGAACATGGGCTATAGCCCCTACCGTACGGCAAACTATAGCACGCCGTTTTTCATCATTTTTGAAAAAAAATCAAAATAAAAAAAAACATGGGTTATAGCCCATCGTTTTTTGAATTTTTGAAAAAAAAATTAACCTCGTTTTTCATCATTTTTTAACATGGGCTATAGCCCCTACCGTACGGCATACTATAGCACGCCGTTTTTCATCATTTTTGAGGATTTTAAAAAAATTCAAAATTTCAAAAAACATGGGTTATAGCCCATCGTTTTTTGAAATTTTGGAAAAAAAAAATGACCTCGTTTTTCATCATTTTTGAACATGGGCTATAGCCCCTACCGTACGGCAAACTATAGCACGCCGTTTTTCATCATTTTTGAAAAAAAATCAAAAATTCAAAAAACATGGGTTATAGCCCATCGTTTTTTGAAATTTTGGAAAAAAGAATTACCTCGTTTTTCATCATTTTTGAACATGGGCTATAGCCCCTACCGTACGGCATACTATAGCACGCCGTTTTTCATCATTTTTGAGGATTTTAAAAAAATTCAAAATTTCAAAAACATGGGTTATAGCCCATCGTTTTTTTTTATTTTTATTTTTTTTTTAACCTCGTTTTTCATCATTTTTGAACATGGGCTATAGCCCCTACCGTACGGCATACTATAGCACGCCGTTTTTCATCATTTTTGAAAAAAATTAAAAAATTCAAAAAACATGGGTTATAGCCCATCGTTTTTTGAAATTTTGGAAAAAAAAATTACCTCGTTTTTCATCATTTTTGAACATGGGCTATAGCCCCTACCGTACGGCATACTATAGCACGCCGTTTTTCATAATTTTTGAGGATTTGAAAAAAATTCAAAATTTCAAAAAACATGGGTTATAGCCCATCGTTTTTTGATAAAAAAATTTAACCTCGTTTTTCATAATTTTTGAACATGGGCTATAGCCCCTACCGTACGGCATACTATAGCACGCCGTTTTTTATCATTTTTGAGGATTTGAAAAAAAATCAAAATAAAAAAAAACATGGGTTATAGCCCATCGTTTTTCGAATTTTTGATTTTATTTTTAACCTCGTTTTTCATCATTTTTGAACATGGGCTATAACCCCTACCATACGGCATACTATAGCACCCCGTTTTTCATCATTTTTGAGGATTTAAAAAAAAATCAAAATTTAAAAAAAACATGGGTTATAGCCCATCGTTTTTTGAAATTTTGAAAACAAAAATTAACCTCGTTTTTCATCATTTTTGAACATGGGCTATAGCCCCTACCGTACGGCATACTATAGCACGCCGTTTTTCATCATTTTTGAGGATTTGAAAAAAATTCAAAATTTCAAAAACATGGGTTATAGCCCATCGTTTTTTGATAAAAAAATTTAATCTCGTTTTTCATAATTTTTGAACATGGGCTATAGCCCCTACCGTACGGCATACTATAGCACGCCGTTTTTTATCATTTTTGAGGATTTGAAAAAAAATCAAAATTTAAAAAAACATGGGTTATAGCCCATCGTTTTTCGAATTTTTGATTTTATTTTTAACCTCGTTTTTCATCATTTTTGAACATGGGCTATAACCCCTACCATACGGCATACTATAGCACGCCGTTTTTCATCATTTTTGAGGATTTAAAAAAAATTCAAAATTTAAAAAAAACATGGGTTATAGCCCATCGTTTTTTTAAAATTTGAAAACAAAAATTAACCTCGTTTTTCATCATTTTTGAACATGGGCTATAGCCCCTACCGTACGGCATACTATAGCACGCCGTTTTTCATCATTTTTGAGGATTTGAAAAAAATTCAAAATTTTAAAAAACATGGGTTATAGCCCATCGTTTTTTGATTATTTTTTTTAACCTCGTTTTTCATCATTTTTTAACATGGGCTATAGCCCCTACCGTACGGCATACTATAGCACGCCGTTTTTCATCATTTTTGAGGATTTGAAAAAAAACCTAAATTTAAAAAAACATGGGTTATAGCCCATCGTTTTTTGAAATTTTGAAAAAAAAGAATTAACCTCGTTTTTCATCATTTTTGAACATGGGCTATAGCCCCTACCGTACGGCAAACTATAGCACGCCGTTTTTCATCATTTTTGAAAAAAAATCAAAATTTCAAAAAACATGGGTTATAGCCCATCGTTTTTCGAATTTTTGAATTTTTTTTTAACCTCGTTTTTCATCATTTTTTAACATGGGCTATAGCCCCTACCGTACGGCATACTATAGCACGCCGTTTTTCATCATTTTTGAGGATTTTAAAAAAAATCAAAATTTCAAAAAACATGGGTTATAGCCCATCGTTTTTTGAAATTTTGAAAACAAAAATTAACCTCGTTTTTCATCATTTTTGAACATGGGCTATAACCCCTACCATACGGCATACTATAGCACGCCGTTTTTCATCATTTTTGAGGATTTTAAAAAAATTCAAAATTTCAAAAAACATGGGTTATAGCCCATCGTTTTTTGAAATTTTGAAAACAAAAATTAACCTCGTTTTTCATCATTTTTGAACATGGGCTATAGCCCCTACCGTACGGCATACTATAGCACGCCGTTTTTCATCATTTTTGAGGATTTGAAAAAAATTCTAAATTTCAAAAACATGGGTTATAGCCCATCGTTTTTTTGAATTTTTGAATTTTTTTTAACCTCGTTTTTCATCATTTTTGAACATGGGCTATAGCCCCTACCGTACGGCATACTATAGCACGCCGTTTTTCATCATTTTTGAGGATTTGAAAAAAAACCTAAATTTAAAAAAACATGGGTTATAGCCCATCGTTTTTTGAAATTTTGAAAAAAAAGAATTAACCTAGTTTTTCATCATTTTTGAACATGGGCTATAGCCCCTACCGTACGGCAAACTATAGCACGCCGTTTTTCATCATTTTTGAAAAAAAATCAAAATAAAAAAAAACATGGGTTATAGCCCATCGTTTTTTGAATTTTTGAAAAAAAAATTAACCTCGTTTTTCATCATTTTTTAACATGGGCTATAGCCCCTACCGTACGGCATACTATAGCACGCCGTTTTTCATCATTTTTGAGGATTTTAAAAAAATTCAAAATTTAAAAAAACATGGGTTATAGCCCATCGTTTTTTGAAATTTTGGGAAAAAAAAATGACCTCGTTTTTCATCATTTTTGAACATGGGCTATAGCCCCTACCGTACGGCAAACTATAGCACGCCGTTTTTCATCATTTTTGAAAAAAAATCAAAAATTCAAAAAACATGGGTTATAGCCCATCGTTTTTTGAAATTTTGGAAAAAAGAATTACCTCGTTTTTCATCATTTTTGAACATGGGCTATAGCCCCTACCGTACGGCATACTATAGCACGCCGTTTTTCATCATTTTTGAAAAAAAATCAAAATTTCAAAAAACATGGGTTATAGCCCATCGTTTTTCGAATTTTTGAATTTTTTTTTAACCTCGTTTTTCATCATTTTTTAACATGGGCTATAGCCCCTACCGTACGGCATACTATAGCACGCCGTTTTTCATCATTTTTGAGGATTTAAAAAAAAATCAAAATTTCAAAAAACATGGGTTATAGCCCATCGTTTTTTGAAATTTTGAAAACAAAAATTAACCTCGTTTTTCATCATTTTTGAACATGGGCTATAACCCCTACCATACGGCATACTATAGCACGCCGTTTTTCATCATTTTTGAGGATTTTAAAAAAATTCAAAATTTCAAAAAACATGGGTTATAGCCCATCGTTTTTTGAAATTTTGAAAACAAAAATTAACCTCGTTTTTCATCATTTTTGAACATGGGCTATAGCCCCTACCGTACGGCATACTATAGCACGCCGTTTTTCATCATTTTTGAGGATTTGAAAAAAATTCTAAATTTCAAAAACATGGGTTATAGCCCATCGTTTTTTTGAATTTTTGAATTTTTTTTAACCTCGTTTTTCATCATTTTTGAACATGGGCTATAGCCCCTACCGTACGGCATACTATAGCACGCCGTTTTTCATCATTTTTGAGGATTTGAAAAAAAACCTAAATTTAAAAAAACATGGGTTATAGCCCATCGTTTTTTGAAATTTTGAAAAAAAAGAATTAACCTAGTTTTTCATCATTTTTGAACATGGGCTATAGCCCCTACCGTACGGCAAACTATAGCACGCCGTTTTTCATCATTTTTGAAAAAAAATCAAAATAAAAAAAAACATGGGTTATAGCCCATCGTTTTTTGAATTTTTGAAAAAAAAATTAACCTCGTTTTTCATCATTTTTTAACATGGGCTATAGCCCCTACCGTACGGCATACTATAGCACGCCGTTTTTCATCATTTTTGAGGATTTTAAAAAAATTCAAAATTTCAAAAACATGGGTTATAGCCCATCGTTTTTTTTTATTTTTTTATTTTTTTTAACCTCGTTTTTCATCATTTTTGAACATGGGCTATAGCCCCTACCGTACGGCATACTATAGCACGCCGTTTTTCATCATTTTTGAAAAAAATTAAAAAATTCAAAAAACATGGGTTATAGCCCATCGTTTTTTGAAATTTTGGAAAAAAAAATTACCTCGTTTTTCATCATTTTTGAGGATTTGAAAAAAAATCAAAATTAAAAAAAACATGGGTTATAGCCCATCGTTTTTCGAATTTTTGATTTTATTTTTAACCTCGTTTTTCATCATTTTTGAACATGGGCTATAACCCCTACCATACGGCATACTATAGCACGCCGTTTTTCATCATTTTTGAGGATTTGAAAAAAAATCAAAATTTAAAAAAAACATGGGTTATAGCCCATCGTTTTTCGAATTTTTGATTTTATTTTTAACCTCGTTTTTCATCATTTTTGAACATGGGCTATAACCCCTACCATACGGCATACTATAGCACGCCGTTTTTCATCATTTTTGAGGATTTAAAAAAAATTCAAAATTTAAAAAAAACATGGGTTATAGCCCATCGTTTTTTTAAAATTTGAAAACAAAAATTAACCTCGTTTTTCATCATTTTTGAACATGGGCTATAGCCCCTACCGTACGGCATACTATAGCACGCCGTTTTTCATCATTTTTGAGGATTTGAAAAAAATTCAAAATTTTAAAAAACATGGGTTATAGCCCATCGTTTTTTGATTATTTTTTTTAACCTCGTTTTTCATCATTTTTTAACATGGGCTATAGCCCCTACCGTACGGCATACTATAGCACGCCGTTTTTCATCATTTTTGAGGATTTGAAAACATTAAAAAAAAAAAAAAAACATGGGTTATAGCCCATCGTTTTTTGAATTTTTGAAACAAACAATTAACCTCGTTTTTCATCATTTTTGAACATGGGCTATAGCCCCTACCGTACGGCATACTATAGCACGCCGTTTTTCATCATTTTTGAGGATTTAAAAAAAAATCAAAATTTCAAAAAACATGGGTTATAGCCCATCGTTTTTTGAAATTTTGAAAAAAAAAATTACCTCGTTTTTCATCATTTTTGAACATGGGCTATAGCCCCTACCGTACGGCATACTATAGCACGCAGTTTTTCATAATTTTTGAGGATTTGAAAAAATTTCAAAATTTCAAAAAACATGGGTTATAGCCCATCGTTTTTTGATTATTTTTTTTAACCTCGTTTTTCATCATTTTTGAACATGGGCTATAGCCCCTACCGTACGGCATACTATAGCACGCCGTTTTTTATCATTTTTGAGGATTTTTTAAAAAATCAAAATTTCAAAAAACATGGGTTATAGCCCATCGTTTTTCGAATTTTTGATTTTATTTTTAACCTCGTTTTTCATCATTTTTGAACATGGGCTATAACCCCTACCATACGGCATACTATAGCACGCCGTTTTTCATCATTTTTGAGGATTTAAAAAAAATCAAAATTTCAAAAAACATGGGTTATAGCCCATCGTTTTTTGAAATTTTGAAAACAAAAATTAACCTAGTTTTTCATCATTTTTGAACATGGGCTATAGCCCCTACCGTACGGCATACTATAGCACGCCGTTTTTCATCATTTTTGAGGATTTGAAAAAAAAATCAAAATTTCAAAAAACATGGGTTATAGCCCATCGTTTTTTGTATTTTTGAATTTCTTTAACCTTGTTTTTCATCATTTTTTAACATGGGCTATAGCCCCTACCGTACGGCATACTATAGCACGCCGTTTTTCATCATTTTTGAGGATTTTAAAAAAATTCAAAATTTTAAAAAACATGGGTTATAGCCCATCGTTTTTTGAAATTTTGAAAAAAGAAATTAACCTCGTTTTTCATCATTTTTGAACATGGGCTATAGCCCCTACCGTACGGCATACTATAGCACGCCGTTTTTCATCATTTTTGAGGATTTGAAAAAAAAATCAAAATTTAAAAAAACATGGGTTATAGCCCATCGTTTTTTGAATTTTTGAATTTCTTTAACCTTGTTTTTCATCATTTTTTAACATGGGCTATAGCCCCTACCGTACGGCATACTATAGCACGCCGTTTTTTATCATTTTTGAGGATTTGAAAACATTTAAAAAATTCAAAAAACATGGGTTATAGCCCATCGTTTTTCGAATTTTTGATTTTATTTTTAACCTCGTTTTTCATCATTTTTGAACATGGGCTATAACCCCTACCATACGGCATACTATAGCACGCCGTTTTTCATCATTTTTGAGGATTTAAAAAAAAATCAAAATAAAAAAAAACATGGGTTATAGCCCATCGTTTTTTGAAATTTTGAAAACAAAAATTAACCTCGTTTTTCATCATTTTTGAACATGGGCTATAGCCCCTACCGTACGGCAAACTATAGCACGCCGTTTTTCATCATTTTTGAAAAAAAATCTAAATTTCAAAAAACATGGGTTATAGCCCATCGTTTTTTGAAATTTAGATTTTTTTTTTAACCTCGTTTTTCATCATTTTTGAACATGGGCTATAGCCCCTACCTTACGGCATACTATAGCACGCCGTTTTTCATCATTTTTGAGGATTTGAAAAAAAAATCAAAATTTCAAAAAACATGGGTTATAGCCCATCGTTTTTTGAATTTCTTTTTTTTTTTTATCCTCGTTTTTGAGTATGGGCTATAGCCCCTACCGTACGGCATACTATAGCACGCCGTTTTTCATCATTTTTGAGGATTTGAAAAAAATTCAAAATTTCAAAAAACATGGGTTATAGCCCATCGTTTTTCGAAATTTTGAAAAAAAAAAAATTAACCTCGTTTTTCATCGTTTTTGAACATGGGCTATAGCCCCTACCGTACGGCAAACTATAGCACGCCGTTTTTCATTATTTTTGAGGATTTGAAAAAAATTCAAAAATTCAAAAAACATGGGTTATAGCCCATCGTTTTTTGAAATTTTGGAAAAAAAAAATTACCTCGTTTTTCATAATTTTTGAACATGGGCTATAACCCCTACCATACGGCATACTATAGCACGCCGTTTTTCATCATTTTTGAGGATTTGAAAAAAATTCTAAAATTCAAAAACATGGGTTATAGCCCATTGTTTTTTGAATTTTTGAATTTTTTTTAACCTCGTTTTTCATAATTTTTGAACATGGGCTATAGCCCCTACCGTACGGCATACTATAGCACGCCGTTTTTCATCATTTTTGAGGATTTGAAAAAAATTCAAATTTTCTAAAAACATGGGTTATAGCCCATCGTTTTTTGAAATGTTTTTTTAACCTCGTTTTTTGAATTTTTGAACATGGGCTATAGCCCCTACCGTACGGCATACTATAGCACGCCGTTTTTTATCATTTTTGAGGATTTGAAAACATTTCAAAATTTCAAAAAACATGGGTTATAGCCCATCGTTTTTTGAATTTTTGATTTGATTTTTAACCTCGTTTTTTGAATTTTTTAACATGGGCTATAACCCCTACCATACAGCATACTATAGCACGCCATTTTTCATCATTTTTGAGGATTTGAAAAAAATTAAAAATTAAAAGAAACATGGGTTATATATAGCCCATCGTTTTTCGAATTTTCGATTTTATTTTTAACCTCGTTTTTCATCATTTTTGAACATGGGCTATAACCCCTACCATACGGCATACTATAGCACGCCGTTTTTCATCATTTTTGAGGATTTGAAAAAAATTCAAAATTTAAAAAAGCACGCAGTTTTTTATCATTTTTGAGGATTTGAAAAAAAATCAAAATTTAAAAAAACATGGCTTATAGCCCATCGTTTTTTTAATTTTTGAAAAAAAAGATTAACCTCGTTTTTCATCATTTTTGAACATGGGCTATAGCCCCTACCGTATGGCATACTATAGCACGCCGTTTTTCATCATTTTTGAGGATTTGAAAAAAATTCAAAATTTCAAAAAAGCATGGGTTATAGCCCATCGTTTTTTGATTATTTTTTTTTACCTCGTTTTTCATCATTTCTGAACATGGGCTATAGCCCCTACCGTACGGCATACTATAGCACGCCGTTTTTTTAATTTTTTGAGGATTTGAAAAAAAATCTAAATTTCAAAAAACATGGGTTATAGCCCATCGTTTTTCGAATTTTAGATTTTATTTTTAACCTCGTTTTTCATCATTTTTGAACATGGGCTATAACCCCTACCATACGGCATACTATAGCACGCCGTTTTTCATCATTTTTGAGGATTTGAAAAAATTAAAAAATTAAAAAAAAACATGGGTTATAGCCCATCGTTTTTTGAATTTTTGAAACAAAAAATTAACCTCGTTTTTCATCATTTTTGAACATGGGCTATTCATACATAACATTCATAGGACTAGTAAATTATCTTCACCAGTATAAATGACCTTGACCAGTATGCGGTCCGTGACCATGGACTATAGCCTTTTGCTTTTCCTTGATTTTCACCTTTAAAAAATCCTCAACAATGATGAAGAATCGCGCACTATAGCGCGCCGCTCAATGACCTCTGAGACCATGGACCAATGAATGAAATACAACACATTGAGCAGGGCACTGCAGGGAGTTGAACCCCGTTCCGGTAAACCAGAAGTCCGACACCAGTGCCTTAGTTTTTGTGTTGTTGTTCATTTACAGGTCCAGGTGTGCATACGCATCACATGACATACTGGCAGAAATGATACAGCACCTGGAACCTAACGCAAAGACCTGGCTCGTGGGGATGCTGAATACATGCATGGCACAGAAAACAATCCCTTCTGTCTGGAAAAAGGCCAAAGTGGTTGCAATCCCTAAACCTGGCAAAGACCCATCATCCCCAAAGAGCTACCGACCCATTTCCCTCCTCTGCATCACCTACAAGAGAGGCTACTCCAACGCCTCATGCCACTCATAGACACCAAGCTGACTAAAGACCAAGCAGAGCTCAACCTCACCCAACACATTGAGGATGGGTTTGAGGGAAAACAAATAACTGGAGCAGCAACTGGGCGAAGCAATCACACAGGCAGCTTGTGCCTGCCTTCCTGCCTGCCTTCCTCATGTGGAAGCTGCGTAGTTGAGTTTGTGTGTGTCTTTCTTTTTCTGTCTTTCTTTCTTAGGACGAAGATCAAGGTAGACGCCGTTGGAAGGCTCAACACAAGCTGATGCCCCTAGAGATGCATCCCAAAGCTTCCCTCAGGCAGCCCAGCAAGCCAGCTAGCCAGCAAGCCCGCCCAGTCAGCCAATGCAGCCAGCCAGCTCCGCCAGTCAGCCAGTGTAGAAAGTCAGGCTGCCAAGCCAGAGCATATCAGCCATTGCAGTCAGCCATTGCAGCCATACCAGCCTTGCTCAGTCAGCTCAGCCAGGCCTCTCTCGAGGCCTGGCTCTCTGTCTGCCTGGCCCGGTCTGCCCTGCCCTGCCTTGCAGCAACAGAACGAGCCTTGCTAGCAAGCCAGCCAGCTCAGAATACGAGCTCAGCAAGCCAGCGCAGCTGGCAAGCACGCAGTTAGTCTAAACCAGTTTCAGACAGGCAGGCCAAGGCAGACAGACAGGAAGACCGAGGCGCCTAGGCAGGCAGACAGGCCAGGAAGGCAACAAAGTGCAGGCAGGGGGACTATCCGGCCTAAGGCTGCGCTGCAAGGGTTGGAGCCTGGCTTGCTCCTGCTGGTCTGGGCTGAGTGGCTGTGGCTGCACAGTAAGGCTGCAGTAACCTAGTCTGGGCTTGTTGCTGCACTGGCTTGCTCAGCTCGCATTCTGAGCCTGCTGGCTTGCCAGAAAGGCTGGTTCTGTTGCTGCAAGGCAGGGCGGAGCAGACTGGGCCAGGCAGACAGAGAGCCAGGCCTCGAGAGAGGCCTGGATGAGCTGACTGAGCAAGGCTGGTATGGCTGCAGTGGCTGACTGCAAGGGCTGATATGCTCTGGCTTGGCAGCCTGACTTTCTACACTGGCTGACTGGCGGAGCTGACTGGCTGCGTTCGCTGACTGGGCAGGCTTGCTGGCTAGCTGGCTTGCTGGGCTCCCTGAGGGAAGCTTTGGGATGGATCTCTAGGGGCATCGGCTTGTGTTGAGCCTTCCAACGGCGTCTACCTTGATCTCCGTCCTAAGAAAAAAAGACAGAAAAAGAAAGACACACACAAACCCAACTATGCAGCTTCCACCTGAGGAACCGAGACGCGAAAAAAGAACTGAGCGTCACTTGGGATGGTCACAAACTCTCCAACCATACCCACCCCATGTATCTTGGAGTTACACTGGACAGGACACTCTTCTTCAAAAAACACCTGGAGAACACAAAAGCCACGGTCAACACCCACAATAACATCCTGTGAAAACTAGTGAACTCCAAGAGGGGCGCAGACCCACAAACAATCCGTGCAACTGCCATGGCCCTGTCTTTCTCTACAGCAGAGTATGCCTGCTCAAGCTGGAGCCGATCACGTCACACCAAATTGGTCGACACAGCCCTAAATGACACCTGTCGCATCAACACGGGATGCGTCAAGACAACACCTGTCCCGTGCCTTTATGCACTAGCCGGCACCTCCCCCCGCACATCAGACAACTGTGTATCGCTCAAGATGAATGGAGAACACAGGAGATAGACAGTGAAGTTGGGAATGAACGAAGGAAAGTCTGGAATTAAATGATAGAGAACACCTCACACACACATAGTTTCCTTTCGTGGCTGTTTACATTCGAGGGTTGCCGGTCCTCTCGAACGGAACAGTTTAACGTCATGCCCAGGACGAAAAGATATAGAGAACACCAACATGACAAATAACAGCAGGAAGGCATGGGCCACTATCCACCGTCTTGGCAAAGACCACACCACCCATAATTCACAACGGTCACAGCAAACTCTATTGCATCACAACTGGTGTAGTTATTGGATGGAGCCCGCACACCACCAAAAAAAGAAAAACAACATACTATAGTATGCCCTCCGTGACCATGGACTTTAGCCTTTCGCTTTTCTGCGATTTAACCTTTTTTCAAATCCTCAACAATGATGAAGAATCGTGCACTATAGCGTGCCACTTAATGACCTTGACCAATATCAATGACCTTGAGCAGTATAAATTACCTTCAATAAGACTAGTAAATTACCTTGACCAGTATAAATGACCTTGACAAGTACAAATGACCTTGACCAGTATAAATGACCTTCACCAGTAGAAATGACCGTGACCAGTATATGACTGTGACAAGTATACATGACCTTCATGAGACTAGTAAATGACCTTGACCAGTATAAATGACCTTTATAAGACTAGTAAATGATCTTCACCAGTATAAATGACCTTGACCAGTATGCGGTCCGTGACCATGGACTATAGCCTTTTGCTTTTCCTTGATTTTCACCTTTAAAAAATCCTCAACAATGATGAAGAATCGCGCACTATAGCGCGCCGCTCAATGACCTGAGACCATGGACCAATGAATGAAATACAACACATTGAGCAGGGCACTGCAGGGAGTTGAACCCCGTTCCGGTAAACCAGAAGTCCGACACCAGTGCCTTAGTTTTTGTGTTGTTCATTTAAAGGTCCAGGTGTGCATACGCATGTGCGCCTGTGCGTGTGTAGGTGCATGTGTGCATGTGTGTGTGCACGCTTCAATGACCACTGTTGGACCCAATGGCGATCAAGGACCTCAGGGAGCCACCCATAATTCACAACGGTCACAGCAAACTCTGTTGCATCACAACTGGTGGCCAACAGTCGTAACCAACACCGCCGCCGACCCACAGGAGAATACCATCGCACAGTGGTATAAGACCAACCACAATCAGCCAGCCCTCAAACCAAACAATTCGACCTAGAAGAACTCGAAACCCGGAAAAGCAGCAGGGATTGATGACATACTGGCAGAAATTATACAGCACCTGGAACCTAACGCAAAGACCTGGCTCGTGGGGATGCTGAACACATGCATGGCACAGAAAACCATCCCTTCTGTCTGGAGAAAGGTCAAAGTGGTTGCAATCCCCAAACCTGGCAAAGACCCATCATCCTCAAAGAGCTACCGACCCATTTCCCTCCTCTGCATCACCTACAAGAGAGGCTGCTACTCCAACGCCTCATACCACTCATAGACACCAAGCTGACTAAAGACCAAGCTGGTTTCCGTCCCGTCCTGTGCTGGACAGAGCTCAACCTCAACCCTCAAACACATTGAGGATGGGTTTGAGGGAAAACAAATAACTGGAGCAGCAACTGGAGGGCGAAGCAAGCACGCAGGCAGCTTGTGCCTGCCTGCGTGCCTTCCTCATGTGGAAACTGCATAGTTGACTTTGTGTGTGTCTTTCTTTTTCTGTCTGTCTTTCTTAGGATGAAGATCAAGGTAGACGCCGTTGGAAGGCTCAACACAAGCCGATGCCCCTAGAGATCCATCCCAAAGCTTCCCTCAGGGAGCCCAGCAAGCCAGCTAGCCAGCAAGCCCGCCCAGTCAGCCAACGCAGCCATCCAGCTCCGCCAGTCAGCCAGTGTAGAAAGTCAGGCTGACAAGCCAGAGCATATCAGCCCTTGCAGTCCGCCATTGCAGCCATACCAGCCTTGCTCAGTCAGCTCAGCCAGGCCTCTCTCGAGGCCTGGCTCTCTGTCTGCCTGGCCCGGTCTGCCCTGCCCTGCCTTGCAGCAACAGAACCAGCCTTGCTAGCAAGCCAGCCAGCTCAGAATACGAGCTCAGCAAGCCAACGCAGCTGGCAAGCACGCAGTTAGTCTAAACCAGTTTCAGACAGGCAGGCCAAGGCAGACAGACAGGAAGACCGAGGCGCCTAGGCAGGCAGACAGGCCAGGAAGGCAACAAAGTGCAGGCAGGGGGACTATCCGGCCTAAGGCTGCGCTGCAAGGGTTGGAGCCTGGCCAGCTCCTGCTGGTCTTGGCTGAGTGGCTGTGGCTGCACAGTAAGGCTGCGGTAACCTAGTCTGGGCTTGCTGCTGCACTGGCTTGCTCAGCTCGCATTCTGAGCTGGCTGGCTTGCCAGAAAGGCTGGTTCTGTTGCTGCAAGGCAGGGCAGGGCAGACCGGGCCAGGCAGACAGAGAGCCAGGCCTCGAGAGAGGCCTGGCTGAGCTGGCTGAGCAAGGCTGGTATGGCTGCAGTGGCTGACTGCAAGGGCTGATATGCTCTGGCTTGGCAGCCTGACTTTCTACACTGGCTGACTGGCGGAGCTGACTGGCTGCGTTCGCTGACTGGGCAGGCTTGCTGGCTAGCTGGCTTGCTGAACTCCCTGAGGGAAGCTTTGGGATGGATCTCTAGGGGCATCGGCTTGTGTTGAGCCTTCCAACGGCGTCTACCTTGATCTCCGTCCTAAGAAAGAAAGACAGAAAAAGAAAGACACACACAAACCCAACTATGCAGCTTGCACCTGAGGAACCGAGACGCGAAAAACCGCCACCGACCCACAGGAGAATACCATCGCACAGTGGTATCAGACCAACCTCAATCAGCCAGCCCTCAAACCAAACCCTTCGACCTAGAAGAACTCGAAACTGCAATGGGAAAGTTGAAACCCGGAAAAGCAGCAGGGATTGATGACATACTGGCAGAAATGATACAGCACCTGGGACCTAACACAAAGACCTGGCTCGTGGGGATACTGAATACATGCATGGCACAGAAAACCATCCCTTCTGTCTGGAGAAAGGCCAAAGTGGTTGCAATCCCCAAACCTGGCAAAGACCCATCATCCCCAAAGAGCTACCGACCCATTTCCCTCCTCTGCATCACCTACAAGAGAGGCTGCTACTCCTGTTTACATTCGAGGGTTGCCGGTCCTCTCGAACGGAACAGTTTAACGTCATGCCCAGGACGAAAAGATATAGAGAACACCAACATGACAAATAACAGCAGGAAGGCATGAGCCACAATCCACCGTCTTGGCAAAGACCACACCACCCATAATTCACAACGGTCACAGCAAACTCTGTTGCATCACAACTGGTGTAGGTATTGGATGGAGCCCGCACATCACAGGTGTAAAAAAAACGTTCTGTATTGAAATACTGACAACGTTTCGATCTATTTGATCTTCATCAGGTCATGTGTACACAAAACATACACTTTTATACTAAGGGAGTGCCCCCATCAACCAATCAAAACACCACATTTTGGTGCCCCTCCCATCACTGCAGGTGTGACACGTCAACCCTGAGTGAGTAGGTGGGGACCCAGACATATTGATGTAAATATAGTCTGTTCAGAAATGTTAGTGCCTCTCATAGAGCTTGTAGGTGATGCAGAGGAAGGAAATGGGTCGGTAGCTCTTCGGGGATAATGGGTCTTTGCCAGGTTTAGGGATTGCAACCACTTTGGCCTTTCTCCAGACAGAAGGGATGGTTTTCTGTGCCATGCACGTGTTCAGCATCCCCACAAGCCAGGTCTTTGCGCTAGGTCCCAGGTGCTGTATCATTTCTTCCAGCATGTCATCAATCCCTGCTGCTTTTCCGGGTTTCAACTTTCCCATTGCAGTTTCAAGTTCTTCTAGGTCGAAGGGTTTGGTTTGAGGACTGGCTGATTGTGGTTGGTCTGATACCACTGTGCGATGGTATTCTATGTGGGTCGGTGGCGGTGTTGGTTACGACTGTTGGCCACCAGTTGTGACCAACACCGCCACCGACCCACAGGAGAATACCATCACACAGTGGTATCAGACCAACCTCAATCAGCCAGCCCTCAAACCAAACCCTTCGACCTAGAAGAACTCGAAACTGCAATGGGAAAGTTGAAACCCGGAAAAGCAGCAGGGATTGATGACATACTGGCAGAAATGATACAGCACCTGGGACCTAACGCAAAGACCTGGCTCGTGGGGATACTGAATAAATGCATGGCACAGAAAACCATCCCTTCTGTCTGGAGAAAGGCCAAAGTGGTTGCAATCCCCAAACCTGGCAAAGACCCATCACCCCCAAAGAGCTACCGACCCATTTCCCTCCTCTGCATCACCTACAAGAGAGGCTGCTACTCCAACGCCTCATACCACTCATAGACACCAAGCTGACTAAAGACCAAGCTGGTTTCCGTCCCGTCCTGTGCTGGACAGAGCTCAACCTCACCCAACACATTGAGGATGGGTTTGAGGGAAAACAAATAACTGGAGCAGCATTCAGAGATCTCTCTGCTGCCTATGACACTGTCCAACACCGCACAATGGTCAGGAAAAGCCTCCTCAACAACAGGCGCTTCTATGTCCAGTTAAATGACCAGAGGAGTAAATGGAAAGCCCAAAAGAACGGCCTACCACAAGGTAGCCTGCTCGCCCCCACCTTTTCAATATCTACACAAACGTCCAGCCACTACCCAAAGTAGTAGTACTGGAATGAAATGATAGAACACCTCACACACACATAGTTTCCTTTCGTGGCTGTTTACATTCGAGGGTCGCCGGTCCTCTCGAACGGAACAGTTTAACGTCATGCCCAGGACGAAAAGATATAGAGAACACCAACATGACAAATAACAGCAGGAAGGCATGGGCCACAATCCACCGTCTTGGCAAAGACCACACCACCCATAATTCACAACAGTCACAGCAAACTCTGTTGCATCACAACTGGTGTAGTTATTGGATGGAACCCGCACACCACCAAAAAAAGAAAAACAACATACTATAGTATGCCCTCCGTGACCATGGACTATAGCCTTTCGCTTTTCTGCGATTTAACCTTTTTTCAAATCCTCAACAATGAAGAATCGTGCACTATAGCGTGCCACTTAATGACCTTGACCAATATCAATGACCTTGAGCAGTATAAATTACCTTCAATAAGACTAGTAAATTACCTTGACCAGTATAAATGACCTTGACAAGTACAAATGACCTTGACCAGTATAAATGACCTTCACCAGTAGAAATGACCGTGACCAGTATATGACTGTGACCAGTATACATGACCTTCATGAGACTAGTAAATGACCTTGACCAGTATAAATGACCTTTATAAGACTAGTAAATGATCTTCACCAGTATAAATGACCTTGACCAGTATGCGGTCCGTGACCATGGACTATAGCCTTTTGCTTTTCCTTGATTTTCACCTTAAAAAAATCCTCAACAATGATGAAGAATCGCGCACTATAGCGCGCCGCTCAATGACCTGAGACCATGGACCAATGAATGAAATACAAAAACACATTGAGCAGGGCACTGCAGGGAGTTGAACCCCGTTCCGGTAAACCAGAAGTCCGACACCAGTGCCTTAGTTTTTGTGTTGTTGTTCATTTAAAGGTCCAGGTGTGCATACGCATGTGCGCCTGTGCGTGTGTAGGTGCATGTGTGCATGTGTGTGTGCACGCTTCAATGACCACTGTTGGAACCCATGGGGATCAAGGACCTCAGGGAGCCACCCATAATTCACAACGGTCACAGCGAACTCTGTTGCATCACAACTGGTGGCCAACAGTCGTAACCAACACCGCCGCCGACCCACAGGAGAATACCATCGCACAGTGGTATCAGACCAACCACAATCAGCCAGCCCTCAAACCAAACCCTTCGACCTAGAAGAACTCGAAACTGCAATGGGAAAGTTGAAACCCGGAAAAGCAGCAGGGATTGATGACATACTGGCAGAAATTATACAGCACCTGGAACCTAACGCAAAGACCTGGCTCGTGGGGATGCTGAACACATGCATGGCACAGAAAACCATCCCTTCTGTCTGGAGAAAGGCTAAAGTGGTTGCAATCCCCAAACCTGGCAAAGACCCATCATCCTCAAAGAGCTACCGACCCATTTCCCTCCTCTGCATCACCTACAAGAGAGGCTGCTACTCCAACGCCTCATACCACTCATAGACACCAAGCTGACTAAAGACCAAGCTGGTTTCCGTCCCGTCCTGTGCTGGACAGAGCTCAACCTCACCCAACACATTGAGGATGGGTTTGAGGGAAAACAAATAACTGGAGCAGCAACTGGAGGGCGAAGCAAGCACGCAGGCAGCTTGTGCCTGCCTGCGTGCCTGCCTGCCTTCCTGCCTGCCTTCCTCATGTGGAAACTGCATAGTTGACTTTGTGTGTGTCTTTCTTTTTCTGTCTGTCTTTCTTAGGATGAAGATCAAGGTAGACGCCGTTGGAAGGCTCAACACAAGCCGATGCCTCTAGAGATCCATCCCAAAGCTTCCCTCAGGGAGCCCAGCAAGCCAGCTAGCCAGCGAGCTCGCCCAGTCAGCCAACGCAGCCAGCAAGCTCCGCCAGTCAGCCAGTGTAGAAAGTCAGGCTGACAAGCCAGAGCATATCAGCCCTTGCAGTCCGCCATTGCAGCCATACCAGCCTTGCTCAGTCAGCTCAGCCAGGCCTCTCTCGAGGCCTGGCTCTCTGTCTGCCTGGCCCGGTCTGCCCTGCCCTGCCCTGCCTTGCAGCAACAGAACCAGCCTTGCTAGCAAGCCAGCCAGCTCAGAATACGAGCTCAGCAAGCCAACGCAGCTGGCAAGCACGCAGTTAGTCTAAACCAGTTTCAGACAGGCAGGCCAAGGCAGACAGACAGGAAGACCGAGGCGCCTAGGCAGGCAGACAGGCCAGGAAGGCAACAAAGTGCAGGCAGGGGGACTATCCGGCCTAAGGCTGCGCTGCAAGGGTTGGAGCCTGGCCAGCTCCTGCTGGTCTTGGCTGAGTGGCTGTGGCTGCACAGTAAGGCTGCGGTAACCTAGTCTGGGCTTGTTGCTGCACTGGCTTGCTCAGCTCGCATTCTGAGCTGGCTGGCTTGCCAGAAAGGCTGGTTCTGTTGCTGCAAGGCAGGGCAGGGCAGACCGGGCCAGGCAGACAGAGAGCCAGGCCTCGAGAGAGGCCTGGCTGAGCTGGCTGAGCAAGGCTGGTATGGCTGCAGTGGCTGACTGCAAGGGCTGATATGCTCTGGCTTGGCAGCCTGACTTTCTACACTGGCTGACTGGCGGAGCTGACTGGCTGCGTTCGCTGACTGGGCAGGCTTGCTGGCTAGCTGGCTTGCTGAACTCCCTGAGGGAAGCTTTGGGATGGATCTCTAGGGGCATCGGCTTGTGTTGAGCCTTCCAACGGCGTCTACCTTGATCTCCGTCCTAAGAAAGAAAGACAGAAAAAGAAAGACACACACAAACCCAACTATGCAGCTTGCACCTGAGGAACCGAGACGCGAAAAACCGCCACCGACCCACAGGAGAATACCATCGCACAGTGGTATCAGACCAACCTCAATCAGCCAGCCCTCAAACCAAACCCTTCGACCTAGAAGATCTCGAAACTGCAATGGGAAAGTTGAAACCCGGAAAAGCAGCAGGGATTGATGACATACTGGCAGAAATGATACAGCACCTGGGACCTAACGCAAAGACCTGGCTCGTGGGGATACTGAATACATGCATGGCACAGAAAACCATCCCTTCTGTCTGGAGAAAGGCCAAAGTGGTTGCAATCCCCAAACCTGGCAAAGACCCATCATCCCCAAAGAGCTACCGACCCATTTCCCTCCTCTGCATCACCTACAAGAGAGGCTGCTACTCCTGTTTACATTCGAGGGTCGCCGGTCCTCTCGAACGGAACAGTTTAACGTCATGCCCAGGACGAAAAGATATAGAGAACACCAACATGACAAATAACAGCAGGAAGGCATGAGCCACAATCCACCGTCTTGGCAAAGACCACACCACCCATAATTCACAACGGTCACAGCAAACTCTGTTGCATCACAACTGGTGTAGGTATTGGATGGAGCCCGCACATCACAGGTGTAAAAAAAAACGTTCTGTATTGAAATACTGACAACGTTTCGATCTATTTGATCTTCATCAGGTCATGTGTACACAAAACATACACTTTTATACTAAGGGAGTGCCCCCATCAACCAATCAAAACACCACATTTTGGTGCCCCTCCCATCACTGCAGGTGTGACACGTCAACCCTGAGTGAGTAGGTGGGGACCCAGACATATTGATGTAAATATAGTCTGTTCAGAAATGTTAATGCCTCTCATAGAGCTTGTAGGTGATGCAGAGGAAGGAAATGGGTCGGTAGCTCTTCGGGGATAATGGGTCTTTGCCAGGTTTAGGGATTGCAACCACTTTGGCCTTTCTCCAGACAGAAGGGATGGTTTTCTGTGCCATGCACGTGTTCAGCATCCCCACAAGCCAGGTCTTTGCGCTAGGTCCCAGGTGCTGTATCATTTCTTCCAGCATGTCATCAATCCCTGCTGCTTTTCCGGGTTTCAACTTTCCCATTGCAGTTTCAAGTTCTTCTAGGTCGAAGGGTTTGGTTTGAGGACTGGCTGATTGTGGTTGGTCTGATACCACTGTGCGATGGTATTCTATGTGGGTCGGTGGCGGTGTTGGTTACGACTGTTGGCCACCAGTTGTGACCAACACCGCCACCGACCCACAGGAGAATACCATCACACAGTGGTATCAGACCAACCTCAATCAGCCAGCCCTCAAACCAAACCCTTCGACCTAGATGAACTCGAAACTGCAATGGGAAAGTTGAAACCCGGAAAAGCAGCAGGGATTGATGACATACTGGCAGAAATGATACAGCACCTGGGACCTAACGCAAAGACCTGGCTCGTGGGGATACTGAATAAATGCATGGCACAGAAAACCATCCCTTCTGTCTGGAGAAAGGCCAAAGTGGTTGCAATCCCCAAACCTGGCAAAGACCCATCACCCCCAAAGAGCTACCGACCCATTTCCCTCCTCTGCATCACCTACAAGAGAGGCTGCTACTCCAACGCCTCATACCACTCATAGACACCAAGCTGACTAAAGACCAAGCTGGTTTCCGTCCCGTCCTGTGCTGGACAGAGCTCAACCTCACCCAACACATTGAGGATGGGTTTGAGGGAAAACAAATAACTGGAGCAGCATTCAGAGATCTCTCTGCTGCCTACGACACTGTCCAACACCGCACAATGGTCAGGAAAAGCCTCCTCAACAACAGGCGCTTCTATGTCCAGTTAAATGACCAGAGGAGTAAATGGAAAGCCCAAAAGAACGGCCTACCACAAGGTAGCCTGCTCGCCCCCTCCTTTTCAATATCTACACAAACGTCCAGCCACTACCCAAAGTAGTAGTACTGGAATGAAATGATAGAACACCTCACACACACATAGTTTCCTTTCGTGGCTGTTTACATTCGAGGGTCGCCGGTCCTCTCGAACGGAACAGTTTAACGTCATGCCCAGGACGAAAAGATATAGAGAACACCAACATGACAAATAACAGCAGGAAGGCATGAGCCACAATCCACTGTCTTGGCAAAGACCACACCACCCATAATTCACAACGGTCACAGCAAACTCTGTTGCATCACAACTGGTGTAGGTATTGGATGGAGCCCGCACATCACAGGTGTAAAAAAAACGTTCTGTATTGAAATACTGACAACGTTTCGATCTATTTGATCTTCATCAGGTCATGTGTACACAAAACATACACTTTTATACTAAGGGAGTGCCCCCATCAACCAATCAAAACACCACATTTTGGTGCCCCTCCCATCACTGCAGGTGTGACACGTCAACCCTGAGTGAGTAGGTGGGGACCCAGACATATTGATGTAAATATAGTCTGTTCAGAAATGTTAGTGCCTCTCATAGAGCTTGTAGGTGATGCAGAGGAAGGAAATGGGTCGGTAGCTCTTCGGGGATAATGGGTCTTTGCCAGGTTTAGGGATTGCAACCACTTTGGCCTTTCTCCAGACAGAAGGGATGGTTTTCTGTGCCATGCACGTGTTCAGCATCCCCACAAGCCAGGTCTTTGCGCTAGGTCCCAGGTGCTGTATCATTTCTTCCAGCATGTCATCAATCCCTGCTGCTTTTCCGGGTTTCAACTTTCCCATTGCAGTTTCAAGTTCTTCTAGGTCGAAGGGTTTGGTTTGAGGACTGGCTGATTGTGGTTGGTCTGATACCACTGTGCGATGGTATTCTATGTGGGTCGGTGGCGGTGTTGGTTACGACTGTTGGCCACCAGTTGTGACCAACACCGCCACCGACCCACAGGAGAATACCATCACACAGTGGTATCAGACCAACCTCAATCAGCCAGCCCTCAAACCAAACCCTTCGACCTAGATGAACTCGAAACTGCAATGGGAAAGTTGAAACCCGGAAAAGCAGCAGGGATTGATGACATACTGGCAGAAATGATACAGCACCTGGGACCTAACGCAAAGACCTGGCTCGTGGGGATACTGAATAAATGCATGGCACAGAAAACCATCCCTTCTGTCTGGAGAAAGGCCAAAGTGGTTGCAATCCCCAAACCTGGCAAAGACCCATCACCCCCAAAGAGCTACCGACCCATTTAACTCCTCTGCATCACCTACAAGAGAGGCTGCTACTCCAACGCCTCATACCACTCATAGACACCAAGCTGACTAAAGACCAAGCTGGTTTCCGTCCCGTCCGATGCTGGACAGAGCTCAACCTCACCCAACACATTGAGGATGGGTTTGAGGGAAAACAAATAACTGGAGCAGCATTCAGAGATCTCTCTGCTGCCTACGACACTGTCCAACACCGCACAATGGTCAGGAAAAGCCTCCTCAACAACAGGCGCTTCTATGTCCAGTTAAATGACCAGAGGAGTAAATGGAAAGCCCAAAAGAACGGCCTACCACAAGGTAGCCTGCTCGCCCCCTCCTTTTCAATATCTACACAAACGTCCAGCCACTACCCAAAGTAGTAGTACTGGAATGAAATGATAGAACACCTCACACACACATAGTTTCCTTTCGTGGCTGTTTACATTCGAGGGTCGCCGGTCCTCTCGAACGGAACAGTTTAACGTCATGCCCAGGACGAAAAGATATAGAGAACACCAACATGACAAATAACAGCAGGAAGGCATTATAAATTACCTTCATGAGACTAGTAAATGACCTTGAGCAGTATAAATGACCTTCATAAGACTAGTAAATGATCTTCACCAGTATAAATGACCTTGACCAGTATGCGGTCCGTGACCATGGACTATAGCCTTTTGCTTTTCCTTGATTTTCACCTTTAAAAAAAATCCTCAACAATGATGAAGAATCGCGCACTATAGCGCGCCGCTCAATGACCTCTGAGACCATGGACCAATGAATGAAATACAACACATTGAGCAGGGCACTGCAGGGAGTTGAACCCCGTTCCGGTAAAGCAGAAGTCCGACACCAGTGCCTTAGTTTTTGTGTTGTTGTTCATTTAAAGGTCCAGGTGTGCATACGCATGTGCACCTGTGCGTGTGTAGGTGCATGTGTGCATGTGTGTGTGCACGCTTCAATGACCACTGTTGGACCCAATGGCGATCAAGGACCTCAGGGAGCCACACATAATTCACAACGGTCACAGCGAACTCTGTTGCATCACAACTGGTGGCCAACAGTCGTAACCAACACTGCCGCCGACCCACAGGAGAATACCATCGCACAGTGGTATCAGACCAACCACAATCCACCGTCTTGGGGAAAATAAATAGCTGATCAATAAGCCCCAAACGCGTTGCAGTGCGACGCGTTTTGAGCTTGTACATCGGCTATTTTTGCTACAACAGTAATATGCAACGTGGCCTTCTGGAGTGAGAGTGGAAATATAGTGGAAATATAGTCTCTATCGTCAAAGTTGCCCACCCCCATTCTAAACACTACAACATGCAGAGGAGAAGTCATAACAGAACCATCTAAACACTACAACATGCAGAGGAGAAGTCATAACAGAACCATCTAAACACTACAACATGCAGAGGAGAAGTCATAACAGAACCATCTAAACACTACAGCATGCAGAGGAGAAGTCATAACAGAACCATCTAAACACTACAACATGCAGAGGAGAAGTCATAACAGAACCATCTAAACACTACAGCATGCAGAGGAGAAGTCATAACAGAACCATCTAAACCCTACAGCATGCAGAGGAGAAGTCATAACAGAACCATCTAAACACTACAACATGCAGAGGAGAAGTCATAACAGAACCATCTAAACACTACAGCATGCAGAGGAGAAGTCATAACAGAACCATCTAAACACTACAACATGCAGAGGAGAAGTCATAACAGAACCATCTAAACACTACAGCATGCAGAGGAGAAGTCATAACAGAACCATCTAAACACTACAGCATGCAGAGGAGAAGTCATAACAGAACCATCTAAACACTACAACATGCAGAGGAGAAGTCATAACAGAACCATCTAAATACTACAGCATGCAGAGGAGAAGTCATAACAGAACCATCTAAACACTACAACATGCAGAGGGGAAGTTATAACAGAACCATCTAAATACTACGACATGCAGTCATAACAGAACCATCTAAACACTACAGCATGCAGAGGAGAAGTCATAACAGAACCATCTAAACACTACAACATGCAGAGGGGAAGTCATAACAGAACCATCTAAATACTACAACATGCAGTCATAACAGAACCATCTAAACACTACAGCATGCAGAGGAGAAGTCATAACAGAACCATCTAAACACTACAGCATGCAGAGGATAAGTCATAACAGAACCATCTTAAACACTACAGCATGCAGAGGGGAAGTCATAACAGAACCATCTAAACACTACAACATGCAGAGGAGAAGTCATAACAGAACCATCTAAACACTACAGCATGCAGAGGGGAAGTCATAACAGAACCATCTAAACACTACAACATGCAGAGGAGAAGTCATAACAGAACCATCTAAATACTACAACATGCAGAGGAGAAGTCATAACAGAACCATCTAAATACTACAGCATGCAGAGGAGAAGTCATAACAGAACCATTTAAACACTACAGCATGCCGAGGGGAAGTCATAACAGAACCATCTAAACACTACAGCATGCAGAGGAGAAGTCATAACAGAACCATCTAAATACTACAACATGCAGAGGAGAAGTCATAACAGAACCATCTAAACACTACAGCATGCAGAGGAGAAGTCATAACAGAACCATCTAAATACTACAGCATGCAGAGGAGAAGTCATAACAGAACCATCTAAATACTACAGCATGCAGAGGAGAAGTCATAACAGAACCATCTAAACACTACAGCATGCAGAGGAGAAGTCATGGCAGAACCATCTAAATACTACAACATGCAGATGAGAAGTCATAGCAGAACCATCTAAATACTACAACATGCAGTCATAACAGAATCATCTAAACACTACAGCATGCAGAGGAGAAGTCATAACAGAACCATCTTAAACACTACAACATGCAGAGGAGAAGTCATAACAGAACCATCTAAACACTACAACATGCAGAGGAGAAGTCATAACAGAACCATCTAAATACTACAACATGCAAAGGAGAAGTCATAACCGAACAATCTAAACACTACAACATGCAGAGGAGAAGTCATAACAGAACCATCTTAAACACTACAACATGCAGAGGAGAAGTCATAACAGAACCATCTAAATACTACAGCATGCAGAGGAGAAGTCATAGCAGAACCATCTAAATACTACAACATGCAGAGGAGAAGTCATAACAGAACCATCTAAATACTACAGCATGCAGAGGAGAAGTCATAGCAGAACCATCTAAATACTACAACATGCAGTCATAACAGAACCATCTAAACACTACAACATGCAGTCATAACAGAATCATCTAAACACTACAGCATGCAGAGGAGAAGTCATAACAGAACCATCTTAAACACTACAACATGCAGAGGAGAAGTCATAACAGAACCATCTAAACACTACAACATGCAGAGGAGAAGTCATAACAGAACCATCTAAACACTACAACATGCAGAGGAGAAGTCATAACAGAACCATCTAAATACTACAACATGCAGTCATAACAGAACAATCTAAACACTACAGCATGCAGAGGAGAAGTCATAACAGAACCATCTAAATACTACAACATGCAGTCATAACAGAACCATCTAAATACTACAACATGCAGTCATAACAGAACCATCTAAATTCTAAACACTACAGCATGCAGTCATAACAGAACCATCTAAACACTACTCTGTTCACCTCTAGTCGATTCTTTATTCAGCCACGGACCACCATTTGAGGCCATTTAGCCTCTCAGACCCATTTGAGCCACTGACCACAATTGTGAGCATTAGAGTATAATTATTATGAATAGAGAAGGCACCCAGAGGAAACCCTGAGGCTGAAATGGACATAGTGGCCGAATGAAGGTATTGCAGCCTGGCCCCAAACACATGAACGCGCTGGTCCGTTGACTATATCATTGTGCACGTTCACGACGGCAGCACACTAGCTAGCTAGCTAACAAACTAGCGTGCATCCCAGAATGCTCTGTTCCTACTCTGTTGTGTTCATATATTATCTTTCTACTACTTTACAAAACCATGATCCAGTAGCCGTATGGTTAGAATCGATGCTATGTGAACACCCGGGCCCGGGTTCGACTCCCAGTCGATGACCGAGTATCTTTTCTTCTTAACAAACACAACTGTTTGTTTGCATCAAGTGGAGGTCCATAATTCATTCAGTATCTGAGCCGGCCACGGGACCACCATTTTTAGGCTCAAATACTGAATTGAATAATGGACCTCGACGAGAAAAGCTAAAACAATTGTGTTTAGTTTGGTAAGAATGAAGCTAACTTCTCAGTCCTCGACGGGGAATCGAACCCGGGCCTTGTTGTCTGCTAGGCGCCGACAGTAACCTTTCGGCCACTGGAACACGGTTTTACAAAGCGGCACGAACATAATATATAAACATCACAACAAAGTTAACATCATATAAAGTGATCACAGATGTTTGAACAACAACAACGTTTAAGTATTAAATAACATTTAACGTACCTTGCTGCGGACACGACGACGAGGCGGCGGACATGGTGACGTGGCAGAATCAAAACAACACTGAAGCAAACCCCCCTCCACGCGTCTCTTCCGTATTTGAGGAGGGGGGGCGTCACTTCTTTCCGGGTGTGACGTGAGGTGAGGCCACGCCCGCGAGTCTTTTGCCGCGATTTTCTTTGTAGGCCTAGTCATATTGTAGTCCTCCTTACGTTACATCCGGGTCCCGTCCGCTTCTATTATGATTCTGAACGCGTGAATCTTTTTATTTTTTTACAATAGCGTTATTTTTCAGAAAGGAAGCCATTGAGGGTTAAAGTGTGTCTTAATGCTTCCAACTCGACTATAATTATTATTAATGTAACTGTAAAGAAAAGAAAATGTATGACGTGGAGCTTTCTTGAATAAGACCCGGAAGCGGGTTACGTCACGGCTTGAATAGTCAATACAGACAACAGTCCCTTTTCTGGCAGCGTCCTTGGTGGTCTAGCGGTCTAAATACCCGACTTTCAATACAACCTTATGTAACTTCACGGGTTCAAACCCCGCTGATGTTTTTTTTATCATTTTTGAGGATTTGAAAAAAAATCAAAATTTCAAAAAACATGGGTTATAGCCCATCGTTTTTCGAATTTTTGATTTTATTTTTAACCTCGTTTTTCATCATTTTTGAACATGGGCTATAACCCCTACCATACGGCATACTATAGCACGCTGTTTTTCATCATTTTTGAGGATTTTAAAAAAATTAAAAAAACATGGGTTGTAGCCCATCGTTTTTTGAAATTTTGGAAAAAAAAATTAACCTCGTTTTTCATCATTTTTGAACATGGGCTATAGCTCCTACCGTACGGCATACTATAGCACGCCGTTTTTTTATCATTTTTGAGGATTTGAAAAAAAAATCTAAATTTCAAAAAACATGGGTTATAGCCCATCGTTTTTTTAATTTTTTTATTTTTTTTAACCTTGTTTTTCATCATTTTTGAACATGGGCTATAGCCCCTACCGTACGGCATACTATAGCACGCCGTTTTTCATCATTTTTGAGGATTTGAAAAAAATTCAAAAATTCAAAAAACATGGGTTATAGCCCATCGTTTTTTGAATTTTTGAATTTATTTTTAACCTTGTTTTTCATCATTTTTGAACATGGGCAATAGCCCCTACCGTACGGCATACTATAGCACGCCGTTTTTCATCATTTTTGAGGATTTGAAAAAAATTCAACATTTCAAAAACATGGGTTATAGCCCATCGTTTTTTGAATTTTAGATTTTTTTTTTAACCTCGTTTTTCATCATTTTTGAGGATTTGAAAACATTTCAAAATTAAAAAAAACATGGGTTATAGCCCATCGTTTTTTGAATTTTTGAAACAAAAAATTTACCTCGTTTTTCATCATTTTTGAACATGGGCTATAGCCCCTACCATACGGCATACTATAGCACGCCGTTTTTCATCATTTTTGAGGATTTGAAAACATTTCAAAATTTAAAAAAACATGGGTTATAGCCCATCGTTTTTTGAAATTTTGAAAAAAAGAATTAACCTCGTTTTTCATCATTTTTGAACATGGGCAATAGCCCCTACCGTACGGCATACTATAGCACGCCGTTTTTCATCATTTTTGAGGATTTGAAAAAAATTCAACATTTCAAAAACATGGGTTATAGCCCATCGTTTTTTGAATTTTAGATTTTTTTTTTAACCTCGTTTTTCATCATTTTTGAGGATTTGAAAACATTTCAAAATTAAAAAAAACATGGGTTATAGCCCATCGTTTTTTGAATTTTTGAAACAAAAAATTTACCTCGTTTTTCATCATTTTTGAACATTGGCTATAGCCCCTACCATACGGCATACTATAGCACGCCGTTTTTCATCATTTTTGAGGATTTGAAAACATTTCAAAATTAAAAAAAAACATGGGTTATAGCCCATCGTTTTTTGAAATTTTGAAAAAAAGAATTAACCTCGTTTTTCATCATTTTTGAACATGGGCTATAGCCCCTACCGTATGGCGTGCTATAGTATGCCGTACGGTATGGGCTATTAGACAAGCGTCTAAAAATGGGATTAAAACATCAAAAAATAGACCTCTAAAACACGTCTAAAAATAGACGTGTTTTAGACGTCTATTTTTAGACGTTTTCTAAGTCAAAAAAGTCCAAAAAGTCCAAAAACGATGGGCTATAACCCATCGTTGTTTTTTTTTTTTTTTTTTTTCTTTTTAAATCCTCAAAAATGATGAATAACGGCGTGCTATAGTATCCCGTACAGTATGGGCTATTAGACGAGCGTCTAAAAATGGGATAAAAACGTCTAATGTTTTAGACGTCTATTTTTTGACGTTTTTTATCCCATTTTTAACCATGGGCCATAGCCCATACCGTACGGCATACTATAGCACGCCATTTTTCATCATTTTTGAGGATTTGAAAAAAATCTAAAAAATCTAAAAAGATGGGCTATAACCCATCGTTTTTTTCCCTCAAAAATGATGAAAAACGGCGTGCTATAGTATGCCGTACGGTATGGGCTATTAGACGAGCGTCTAAAAATGGGATTAAAACATCTGAAAATAGTCGTTTTAGACGTCTATTTTTAGACGTTTTTTATCCCATTTTTGACCATGGGCTATAGCCCATACCGTACGGCATACTATAGCACGCCGCTTTTCATCATTTTTGAGGATTTGAAAAAAATCAAAAAACGATGGGCTATAACCCATCGTTTTTTTTTTCTTCATTTTTTTCAAATCCTCAAAAATGATGAAAAACAGCGTGCTATAGTATGCCGTACGGTATGGGCTATTAGACAAGCGTCTAAAAATGGGATAAAAACGTCAAAAAATAGTCGTTTTAGACGGCTATTTTTAGACGTTTTTTATCCCATTTTTGATACCGTACGGCATACTATAGCACGCCGCTTTTCATCATTTTTGAGGATTTGAAAAAAATCAAAAAAATCAAAAAAGATGGGCTATAACCCATCGTTTTTTTTTTTTATTTCATTTTTTTCAAATCCTCAAAAATGATGAATAACGGCGTGCTATAGTATGCCGTACAGTATGGGCTATTAGACGAGCGTCTAAAAATGGGATAAAAACGTCTAAAAATAGACGTCTAAAACACGTCTAAAAATAGACGTGTTTTAGACGTCTATTTATGTACGTATATTACCGTACGGCATACTATAGCACGCCGTTTTTCATCATTTTTGAGGATAAAAAATAAAATAAAATAAAATAAAAAACGATGGGCTATAACCCATCGTTTTTGTTAAAAAAAAAAAAAATCAAATCCTCAAAAATGATGAAAAACAGCGTGCTATAGTATGCCGTACGGTATGGGCTATTAGACAAGCGTCGAAAAATGGGATAAAAACGTCAAAAAATAGTCGTCTAATAGCCCATACCGTACGGCATACTATAGCACGCTGTTTTTCATCATTTTTGAGGATTTGATTTTTTTTTTTTTTTAACAAAAACGATGGGTTATAGCTCATCGTTTTTTATTTTATTTTATTTTTTATCCTCAAAAATGATGAAAAACGGCGTGCTATAGTATGCCGTACGGTATGGGCTATAGCCCATGGTTGAAAATGGGATAGAAAACGTCAAAAAATAGACGTCTAAAACACGTCTATTTTTAGACGTGTTATAGACGTCTATTTTTAGACGTTTTTATCCCATTTTTGACCATGGGCTATAGCCCATACCGTACGGCATACTATAGCACGCCGCTTTTCATCATTTTTGAGGATTTGAAAAAAATCAAAAAAATCAAAAAAGATGGGCTATAACCCATCGTTTTTTTTTTCTTTTCATTTTTTTCAAATCCTCAAAAATGATGAATAACGGCGTGCTATAGTATGCCGTACAGTATGGGCTATTAGACGAGCGTCTAAAAATGGGATAAAAACGTCTAAAAATAGACGTCTAAAACACGTCTAAAAATAGACGTGTTTTAGACGTCTATTTTTTGACGTTTTTTATCCCATTTTCAACCATGGGTTATAGCCCATACCGTACGGCATACTATAGCACGCCGTTTTTCATCATTTTTGAGGATAAAAAATAAAATAAAAATAAAAACGATGGGCTATAACCCATCGTTTTTGTTAAAAAAATAATAATAATCAAATCCTCAAAAATGATGAAAAACAGCGTGCTATAGTATGCCGTACGGTATGGGCTATTAGACAAGCGTCGAAAAATGGGATAAAAACGTCAAAAAATAGTCGTTTTAGACGGCTATTTTTAGACGTTTTTTATCCCATTTTTGATACCGTACGGCATACTATAGCACGCCGCTTTTCATCATTTTTGAGGATTTGAAAAAAATCAAAAAAGATGGGCTATAACCCATCGTTTTTTTTTTCATTTCATTTTTTTCAAATCCTCAAAAATGATGAATAACGGCGTGCTATAGTATGCCGTACAGTATGGGCTATTAGACGAGCGTCTAAAAATGGGATAAAAACGTCTAAAAATAGACGTCTAAAACACGTCTAAAAATAGACGTGTTTTAGACGTCTATTTTTTGACGTTTTTTATCCCATTTTCAACCATGGGCTATAGCCCATACCGTACGGCATACTATAGCACGCCGTTTTTCATCATTTTTGAGGATAAAAAATAAAATAAAATAAAATAAAAAGCGATGGGCTATAACCCATCGTTTTTGTTAAAAAAAAAAAAAAAAAAATCCTCAAAAATGATGAAAAACAGCGTGCTATAGTATGCCGTACGGTATGGGCTATTAGACAAGCGTCGAAAAATGGGATAAAAACGTCAAAAAATAGTCGTTTTAGACGTCTATTTTTAGACGTTTTTTATCCCATTTTTGACCATGGGCTATAGCCCATACCGTACGGCATACTATAGCACGCCGCTTTTCATCATTTTTGAGGATTTGAAAAAAATCAAAAAAATCAAAAAAGATGGGCTATAACCCATCGTTTTTTTTTTCTTTTAATTTTTTTCAAATCCTCAAAAATTATGAAAAACGGCGTGCTATAGTATGCCGTACGGTATGGGCTATTAGACGAGCGTCTAAAAATGGGATTGAAACGTCTAAAAATAGACGTGTTTTAGACGTCTATTTTTAGACGTTTTTTATACCATTTTTGACTATGGGCTATAGCCCATACCGTACGGCATACTATAGCACGCCGTTTTTCATCATTTTTGAGGATTTGAAAAAAATCAAAAAACGATGGGCTATAACCCATCGTTTTTTTTTTTCTTCATTTTTTTCAAATCCTCAAAAATGATGAAAAACAGCGTGCTATAGTATGCCGTACGGTATGGGCTATTAGACAAGCGTCTAAAAATGGGATAAAAACGTCAAAAAATAGTCGTTTTAGACGTCTATTTTTAGACGTTTTTTATCCCATTTTTGATACCGTACGGCATACTATAGCACGCCGATTTTCATCATTTTTGAGGATTTGAAAAAAAAAAAAAAAAAAAAAAAAGATGGGCTATAACCCATCGTTTTTTTTCCCCTTCATTTTTTTCAAATCCTCAAAAATGATGAAAAACGGCGTGCTATAGTATGCCGTATGGTATGGGCTATTAGACAAGCGTCTAAAAATGGGATAAAAACGTCAAAAAATAGTCGTTTTAGACGTCTATTTTTAGACGTTTTTTATCCCATTTTTGATACCGTACGGCATACTATAGCACGCCGCTTTTCATCATTTTTGAGGATTTGAAAAAAATCAAAAAAATCAAAAAAGATGGGCTATAACCCATCGTTTTTTTTTCTCTTCATTTTTTTCAAATCCTCAAAAATGATGAAAAACGGCGTGCTATAGTATGCCGTACGGTATGGGCTATTAGACAAGCGTCTAAAAATGGGATAAAAACGTCAAAAAATAGTCGTTTTAGACGTCTATTTTTAGACGTTTTTTATCCCATTTTTGACCATGGGCTATAGCCCATACTGTACGGCATACTATAGCACGCCGCTTTTCATCATTTTTAAGGATTTGAAAAAAAAAAAAAAAAAAAAAAAAAAAAAAAAAAGATGGGCTATAACCCATCGTTTTTTTTTCTTTTCTTTTTTTTCAAATCCTCAAAAATGATGAAAAACAGCGTGCTATCGTATGCCGTACGGTATGGGCTATTAGACAAGCGTCTAAAAATGGGATAAAAACGTCAAAAAATAGTCGTTTTAGACGTCTATTTTTAGACGTTTTTTATCCCATTTTTGATACCGTACGGCATACTATAGCACGCCGCTTTTCATCATTTTTGAGGATTTGAAAAAAATCAAAAAAATCAAAAAAGATGGGCTATAACCCATCGTTTTTTTTTCTTCATTTTTTTCAAATCCTCAAAAATGATGAAAAACAGCGTGCTATAGTATGCCGTACGGTATGGGCTATTAGACAAGCGTCGAAAAATGGGATAAAAACGTCAAAAAATAGTCGTTTTAGACGTCTATTTTTAGACGTTTTTTATCCCATTTTTGACCATGGGCTATAGCCCATACCGTACGGCATACTATAGCACGCCGCTTTTCATCATTTTTGAGGATTTGAAAAAAATCAAAAAAATCAAAAAAGATGGGCTATAACCCATCGTTTTTTTTTTCTTTTAATTTTTTTCAAATCCTCAAAAATTATGAAAAACGGCGTGCTATAGTATGCCGTACGGTATGGGCTATTAGACGAGCGTCTAAAAATGGGATTGAAACGTCTAAAAATAGACGTGTTTTAGACGTCTATTTTTAGACGTTTTTTATACCATTTTTGACTATGGGCTATAGCCCATACCGTACGGCATACTATAGCACGCCGTTTTTCATCATTTTTGAGGATTTGAAAAAAATCAAAAAACGATGGGCTATAACCCATCGTTTTTTTTTTCTTCATTTTTTTCAAATCCTCAAAAATGATGAAAAACAGCGTGCTATAGTATGCCGTACGGTATGGGCTATTAGACAAGCGTCTAAAAATGGGATAAAAACGTCAAAAAATAGTCGTTTTAGACGTCTATTTTTAGACGTTTTTTATCCCATTTTTGATACCGTACGGCATACTATAGCACGCCGATTTTCATCATTTTTGAGGATTTGAAAAAAATAAAAAAAATAAAAAAAGATGGGCTATAACCCATCGTTTTTTTTCCCCTTCATTTTTTTCAAATCCTCAAAAATGATGAAAAACGGCGTGCTATAGTATGCCGTATGGTATGGGCTATTAGACAAGCGTCTAAAAATGGGATAAAAACGTCAAAAAATAGTCGTTTTAGACGTCTATTTTTAGACGTTTTTTATCCCATTTTTGATACCGTACGGCATACTATAGCACGCCGCTTTTCATCATTTTTGAGGATTTGAAAAAAATTAAAAAAATCAAAAAAGATGGGCTATAACCCATCGTTTTTTTTTCTCTTCATTTTTTTCAAATCCTCAAAAATGATGAAAAACGGCGTGCTATAGTATGCCGTACGGTATGGGCTATTAGACAAGCGTCTAAAAATGGGATAAAAACGTCAAAAAATAGTCGTTTTAGACGTCTATTTTTAGACGTTTTTTATCCCATTTTTGACCATGGGCTATAGCCCATACTGTACGGCATACTATAGCACGCCGCTTTTCATCATTTTTGAGGATTTGAAAAAAATAAAAAAAATAAAAAAAAACAAAAAAGATGGGCTATAACCCATCGTTTTTTTTTTCTTTTCTTTTTTTTCAAATCCTCAAAAATGATGAAAAACAGCGTGCTATCGTATGCCGTACGGTATGGGCTATTAGACAAGCGTCTAAAAATGGGATAAAAACGTCAAAAAATAGTCGTTTTAGACGTCTATTTTTAGACGTTTTTTATCCCATTTTTGATACCGTACGGCATACTATAGCACGCCGCTTTTCATCATTTTTGAGGATTTGAAAAAAATCAAAAAAATCAAAAAAGATGGGCTATAACCCATCGTTTTTTTTTCTTCATTTTTTTCAAATCCTCAAAAATGATGAAAAACAGCGTGCTATAGTATGCCGTACGGTATGGGCTATTAGACAAGCGTCGAAAAATGGGATAAAAACGTCAAAAAATAGTCGTTTTAGACGTCTATTTTTAGACGTTTTTTATCCCATTTTTGACCATGGGCTATAGCCCATACCGTACGGCATACTATAGCACGCCGCTTTTCATCATTTTTGAGGATTTGAAAAAAATCAAAAAAATCAAAAAAGATGGGCTATAACCCATCGTTTTTTTTTTCTTTTAATTTTTTTCAAATCCTCAAAAATTATGAAAAACGGCGTGCTATAGTATGCCGTACGGTATGGGCTATTAGACGAGCGTCTAAAAATGGGATTGAAACGTCTAAAAATAGACGTGTTTTAGACGTCTATTTTTAGACGTTTTTTATACCATTTTTGACTATGGGCTATAGCCCATACCGTACGGCATACTATAGCACGCCGTTTTTCATCATTTTTGAGGATTTGAAAAAAATCAAAAAACGATGGGCTATAACCCATCGTTTTTTTTTTTCTTCATTTTTTTCAAATCCTCAAAAATGATGAAAAACAGCGTGCTATAGTATGCCGTACGGTATGGGCTATTAGACAAGCGTCTAAAAATGGGATAAAAACGTCAAAAAATAGTCGTTTTAGACGTCTATTTTTAGACGTTTTTTATCCCATTTTTGATACCGTACGGCATACTATAGCACGCCGATTTTCATCATTTTTGAGGATTTGAAAAAAAAAAAAAAAAAAAAAAAAGATGGGCTATAACCCATCGTTTTTTTTCCCCTTCATTTTTTTCAAATCCTCAAAAATGATGAAAAACGGCGTGCTATAGTATGCCGTATGGTATGGGCTATTAGACAAGCGTCTAAAAATGGGATAAAAACGTCAAAAAATAGTCGTTTTAGACGTCTATTTTTAGACGTTTTTTATCCCATTTTTGATACCGTACGGCATACTATAGCACGCCGCTTTTCATCATTTTTGAGGATTTGAAAAAAATCAAAAAAATCAAAAAAGATGGGCTATAACCCATCGTTTTTTTTTCTCTTCATTTTTTTCAAATCCTCAAAAATGATGAAAAACGGCGTGCTATAGTATGCCGTACGGTATGGGCTATTAGACAAGCGTCTAAAAATGGGATAAAAACGTCAAAAAATAGTCGTTTTAGACGTCTATTTTTAGACGTTTTTTATCCCATTTTTGACCATGGGCTATAGCCCATACTGTACGGCATACTATAGCACGCCGCTTTTCATCATTTTTAAGGATTTGAAAAAAAAAAAAAAAAAAAAAAAAAAAAAAAAAAGATGGGCTATAACCCATCGTTTTTTTTTCTTTTCTTTTTTTTCAAATCCTCAAAAATGATGAAAAACAGCGTGCTATCGTATGCCGTACGGTATGGGCTATTAGACAAGCGTCTAAAAATGGGATAAAAACGTCAAAAAATAGTCGTTTTAGACGTCTATTTTTAGACGTTTTTTATCCCATTTTTGATACCGTACGGCATACTATAGCACGCCGCTTTTCATCATTTTTGAGGATTTGAAAAAAATCAAAAAAATCAAAAAAGATGGGCTATAACCCATCGTTTTTTTTTCTTCATTTTTTTCAAATCCTCAAAAATGATGAAAAACAGCGTGCTATAGTATGCCGTACGGTATGGGCTATTAGACAAGCGTCGAAAAATGGGATAAAAACGTCAAAAAATAGTCGTTTTAGACGTCTATTTTTAGACGTTTTTTATCCCATTTTTGACCATGGGCTATAGCCCATACCGTACGGCATACTATAGCACGCCGCTTTTCATCATTTTTGAGGATTTGAAAAAAATCAAAAAAATCAAAAAAGATGGGCTATAACCCATCGTTTTTTTTTTCTTTTAATTTTTTTCAAATCCTCAAAAATTATGAAAAACGGCGTGCTATAGTATGCCGTACGGTATGGGCTATTAGACGAGCGTCTAAAAATGGGATTGAAACGTCTAAAAATAGACGTGTTTTAGACGTCTATTTTTAGACGTTTTTTATACCATTTTTGACTATGGGCTATAGCCCATACCGTACGGCATACTATAGCACGCCGTTTTTCATCATTTTTGAGGATTTGAAAAAAATCAAAAAACGATGGGCTATAACCCATCGTTTTTTTTTTCTTCATTTTTTTCAAATCCTCAAAAATGATGAAAAACAGCGTGCTATAGTATGCCGTACGGTATGGGCTATTAGACAAGCGTCTAAAAATGGGATAAAAACGTCAAAAAATAGTCGTTTTAGACGTCTATTTTTAGACGTTTTTTATCCCATTTTTGATACCGTACGGCATACTATAGCACGCCGATTTTCATCATTTTTGAGGATTTGAAAAAAATAAAAAAAATAAAAAAAGATGGGCTATAACCCATCGTTTTTTTTCCCCTTCATTTTTTTCAAATCCTCAAAAATGATGAAAAACGGCGTGCTATAGTATGCCGTATGGTATGGGCTATTAGACAAGCGTCTAAAAATGGGATAAAAACGTCAAAAAATAGTCGTTTTAGACGTCTATTTTTAGACGTTTTTTATCCCATTTTTGATACCGTACGGCATACTATAGCACGCCGCTTTTCATCATTTTTGAGGATTTGAAAAAAATTAAAAAAATCAAAAAAGATGGGCTATAACCCATCGTTTTTTTTTCTCTTCATTTTTTTCAAATCCTCAAAAATGATGAAAAACGGCGTGCTATAGTATGCCGTACGGTATGGGCTATTAGACAAGCGTCTAAAAATGGGATAAAAACGTCAAAAAATAGTCGTTTTAGACGTCTATTTTTAGACGTTTTTTATCCCATTTTTGACCATGGGCTATAGCCCATACTGTACGGCATACTATAGCACGCCGCTTTTCATCATTTTTGAGGATTTGAAAAAAATAAAAAAAATAAAAAAAAACAAAAAAGATGGGCTATAACCCATCGTTTTTTTTTTCTTTTCTTTTTTTTCAAATCCTCAAAAATGATGAAAAACAGCGTGCTATCGTATGCCGTACGGTATGGGCTATTAGACAAGCGTCTAAAAATGGGATAAAAACGTCAAAAAATAGTCGTTTTAGACGTCTATTTTTAGACGTTTTTTATCCCATTTTTGATACCGTACGGCATACTATAGCACGCCGCTTTTCATCATTTTTGAGGATTTGAAAAAAATCAAAAAAATCAAAAAAGATGGGCTATAACCCATCGTTTTTTTTTTCTTCATTTTTTTCAAATCCTCAAAAATGATGAAAAACAGCGTGCTATAGTATGCCGTACGGTATGGGCTATTAGACAAGCGTCGAAAAATGGGATAAAAACGTCAAAAAATAGTCGTTTTAGACGTCTATTTTTAGACGTTTTTTATCCCATTTTTGACCATGGGCTATAGCCCATACCGTACGGCATACTATAGCACGCCGCTTTTCATCATTTTTGAGGATTTGAAAAAAATCAAAAAAATCAAAAAAGATGGGCTATAACCCATCGTTTTTTTTTCTTTTAATTTTTTTCAAATCCTCAAAAATTATGAAAAACGGCGTGCTATAGTATGCCGTACGGTATGGGCTATTAGACGAGCGTCTAAAAATGGGATTGAAACGTCTAAAAATAGACGTGTTTTAGACGTCTATTTTTAGACGTTTTTTATACCATTTTTGACTATGGGCTATAGCCCATACCGTACGGCATACTATAGCACGCCGTTTTTCATCATTTTTGAGGATTTGAAAAAAATAAAAAAAATAAAAAAAAACAAAAAAGATGGGCTATAACCCATCGTTTTTTTTTTCTTTTCTTTTTTTTCAAATCCTCAAAAATGATGAAAAACAGCGTGCTATCGTATGCCGTACGGTATGGGCTATTAGACAAGCGTCTAAAAATGGGATAAAAACGTCAAAAAATAGTCGTTTTAGACGTCTATTTTTAGACGTTTTTTATCCCATTTTTGATACCGTACGGCATACTATAGCACGCCGCTTTTCATCATTTTTGAGGATTTGAAAAAAATCAAAAAAATCAAAAAAGATGGGCTATAACCCATCGTTTTTTTTTCTTCATTTTTTTCAAATCCTCAAAAATGATGAAAAACAGCGTGCTATAGTATGCCGTACGGTATGGGCTATTAGACAAGCGTCTAAAAATGGGATAAAAACGTCAAAAAATTGTCGTTTTAGACGTCTATTTTTAGACGTTTTTTATCCCATTTTTGATACCGTACGGCATACTATAGCACGCCGCTTTTCATCATTATTGAGGATTTGAAAAAAATCAAAAAAATCAAAAAAGATGGGCTATAACCCATCGTTTTTTTTTTCTTTTCATTTTTTTCAAATCCTCAAAAATGATGAAAAACGGCGTGCTATAGTATGCCGTACGGTATGGCCTATTAGACGAGCGTCTAAAAATGGGATAAAAACGTCAAAAAATAGACGTTTTAGACGTCTATTTTTAGACGTTTTTTATCCCATTTTTGACCATGGGCTATAGCCCATACTGTACGGCATACTATAGCACGCCGCTTTTCATCATTTTTGAGGATTTGAAAAAAATAAAAAAAATAAAAAAAATAAAAAAAGATGGGCTATAACCCATCGTTTTTTTTTTCTTTTCTTTTTTTTCAAATCCTCAAAAATGATGAAAAACAGCGTGCTATCGTATGCCGTACGGTATGGGCTATTAGACAAGCGTCTAAAAATGGGATAAAAACGTCAAAAAATAGTCGTTTTAGACGTCTATTTTTAGACGTTTTTTATCCCATTTTTGATACCGTACGGCATACTATAGCACGCCGCTTTTCATCATTTTTGAGGATTTGAAAAAAATCAAAAAAATCAAAAAAGATGGGCTATAACCCATCGTTTTTTTTTTCTTCATTTTTTTCAAATCCTCAAAAATGATGAAAAACAGCGTGCTATAGTATGCCGTACGGTATGGGCTATTAGACAAGCGTCTAAAAATGGGATAAAAACGTCAAAAAATAGTCGTTTTAGACGTCTATTTTTAGACGTTTTTTATCCCATTTTTGATACCGTACAGCATACTATAGCACGCCGCTTTTCATCATTATTGAGGATTTGAAAAAAATCAAAAAAGATGGGTTATAACCCATCGTTTTTTTTTTCTTTTCATTTTTTTCAAATCCTCAAAAATGATGAAAAACGGCGTGCTATAGTATGCCGTACGGTATGGCCTATTAGACGAGCGTCTAAAAATGGGATAAAAACGTCAAAAAATAGACGTTTTAGACGTCTATTTTTAGACGTTTTTTATCCCATTTTTGACCATGGGCTATAGCCCATACCGTACGGCATACTATAGCACGCCGTTTTTCATCATTTTTGAGGATAAAAAATAAAATAAAATAAAAAACGATGGGCTATAACCCATCGTTTTTTTTTTCTTTTCATTTTTTTCAAATCCTCAAAAATTATGAAAAACGGCGTGCTATAGTATGCCGTACGGTATGGGCTATTAGACGAGCGTCTAAAAATGGGATTAAAACGTCTAAAAATAGACGTGTTTTAGACGTCTATTTTTAGACGTTTTTTATCCCATTTTTAACCATGGGCTATAGCCCATACCGTACGGCATACTATAGCACGCCGTTTTTCATAATTTTTGAGGATTTGAAAAAAATCAAAAAAATCAAAAAACGATAGGCTATAACCCATGTTTTTTTTTTCTTTTTTCTTTTTTTTCAAATCCTCAAAAATGATGAAAAACGGCGTGCTATAGTATGCCGTACGGTATGGGCGATTAGACGAGCATCTAAAAATGGGATAAAAACGTCAAAAAATAGAAGTCTAAAACACGTCTAAAAATAGACGTGTTTTAGACGTCTATTTTTAGACGTTTTTTATCCCATTTTTGACCATGGTCTATAGACCATACCGTACGGCATACTATAGCACGCCGTTTTTCATCATTTTTGAGGATTTGAAAAAAATAAAAAAAGATGGGCTATAACCCATCGTTTTTTTTTTCTTCATTTTTTTCAAATCCTCAAAAATGATGAAAAACTGCGTGCTATAGTATGCCGTACGGTATGGGCTATTAGATGAGCGTCTAAAAATGGGATTAAAACGTCTAAAAATAGACGTCTAAAACACGTCTAAAAATAGACGTGTTTTAGACGTCTAATTTTTAGACGTTTTTTATCCCATTTTTGACCATGGGCTGTAGCCCATACCGTACGGGATACTATAGCAAGCCGTTTTTCATCATTTTTGAGGTTTTGAAAAAAATCAAAAAAGATGGGCTATAACCCATCGTATTTTTTTTCTTTTTCTTTTTTTCAAATCCTCAAAAATGATGAAAAACGGCGTGCTATAGTATGCCGTACGGTATGGGCTATTAGACGAGCATCTAAAAATGGGATAAAAACGTCAAAAAATAGAAGTCTAAAACACGTCTAAAAATAGACGTGTTTTAGACGTCTATTTTTTGACGTTTTTTATCCCATTTTTGACCATGGTCTATAGACCATACCGTACGGCATACTATAGCACGCCGTTTTTCATCATTTTTGAGGATTTGAAAAAAATCAAAAAAGATGGGCTATAACCCATCGTTTTTTTTTTCTTCATTTTTTTCAAAACCTCAAAAATGATGAAAAACGGCGTGCTATAGTATGCCGTACGGTATGGGCTATTAGATGAGCGTCTAAAAATGGGATTAAAACGTCTAAAAATAGACGTCTAAAACACGTCTAAAAATAGACGTGTTTTAGACGTCTAATTTTTAGACGTTTTTTATCCCATTTTTGACCATGGGCTGTAGCCCATACCGTACGGGATACTATAGCAAGCCGTTTTTCATCATATTTGAGGATTTGAAAAAAATCAAAAAAGATGGGCTATAACCCATCGTTTTTTTTTTCCATTTTTTTCAAATCCTCAAAAATGATGAAAAACGGCGTGCTATAGTATGCCGTACGGTATGGGCTATTAGACGAGCATCTAAAAATGGGATAAAAACGTCTAAAAATAGACGTCTAAAACACGTCTATTTTTGACGTGTTTTAGACGTCTATTTTTAGTCGTTTTTTATCCCATTTTTAGACACTCGTCTAATAGCCCATATCGTACGGCATACTGTAGCACGCCGTTTTTCATCATTTTTGAGGATTTGAAAAAAACGGATAAAAAAAAAACCAGTGCCAATTATCTAATGTAATCCTGGGCGCTACACTTCCTCTGCCAACCTGGGGGGCAGCGGACTGACCTCATGCCTCCTTCTATGCATGAGGAGTCCAAGCTGCTTCTTTTCACCTGACAGGGGGGAATTTCCCCAGCTGGACGTAGCGCGTGGAAGGGACACGTTATTCCGACCAGTTCCTTTCCCCTCCATCAGGCGCCCCGGCTGGCCAGGTAGTTTTAGAGACCAGGAACCAGCACCATCCTATGGATATTATCTGATTTATCCACTGGGACACGCCTACACTAGGTGTTGGTGATTTGAACCAACACCGCCTACTAGGAGTATGTCCTGTTTGAACCGGCACACTTCTACTAGGTATACTATGGATATCATCTGATTTACCCGTTGGGCCACTGAGGCACACAAACATGGTGAATTTCTGGTCTGCTTTAAAGTTGTCCTTCTGGAAATCAGTGTGCAAAGCAAAGTGTCACAGTAAAGACTGGGGTAGGATTGCAGCCTGGACCTTTATTTTTAGTTTGAACTTGAGTGGGGTTTGAACCCACCATCTCCCGATCATGTGGCAGCGTTCTAACACACTGAGCCACTGGGTCCAGACAATTCACACTGCTTTTTTGTTTGTTTTCTTTCTTTTTTACCAGTTTTGAAAGTAAAAACTTGAGTGGGGTTTGAACCCACCATCTCCCGATCATGTGGCAGCATTCCTTTCCACTTCCTTTCCCCTTCATCAGGGCGAGGTAACTTTAGAGACCAGGATTACTGCATGTTTTTTGTGAGGGTACCTACCCTAGGGGACACAGGGAGAACATGCAAAGTCCACACAGAAAGGCCCTTTCGCCAACCCCGCCTTGTGTATGGGCACTGATGACACGGAGGAACACACCCCCAGCACCGACAGATAGATTGGCTATTTGAACTATTAAAAAATGTTTTTCAAAATAGTAAAAGAAAAAAAAGGCAAAGAGGTTTAATGGGTAAGGGCCCCTAGTATACAGTAGATAATGGGTAAGGGCCCCTAGCTAGTATACAGTAGAAGCCTGGTGGACAAATAAATATATATAGTGTTTAAAGTATAATTTAACTTGGATTAGATTAGTTTAGAATCAAATGGTGGGGAGGGGTGCATAATGATTTGTGTTTACAAGGAAAGGACACCTCTACTATCACTAGAATTGCATCTGAGGTGTTGGAAATTGAATGGACTTTGACTCAAATGGGAAGAGTTTTCTTATCAATAAATATCACCTTTATGATCTATCAGAGCCAATGAGCTTGAACATCAGCAGTCTTAGGACCTTGTGATGTATACGCTCTTCTCAAGTTTATGGTATGTTTACCAGTAAGTCATAAATTCAACGGCTTTATGTCAGTGGTAGTGTCCTGTAGGCAGTGGCATATTCCTATACAGTAGGAAAGGATTAGTACTATTTACCCATCAGTGAAATGTTTCTAAGTTGCTTTTCAACACAATATATGGTAAGAGTAACACACATTGACACATCGACATGGTATACAGGCTGAAGAGATTAGAAGAAGAGACATTTTAAGATATCAGTCAGTGACAGTTAATAGAACAACAGTGACGCAATGAATTGAGAAAGTACGCAATCATGTCACCCCTGGGACGCAATACTGTACTCAATACTGTACTGAATCCACTGAATCCACTTATTTACTTTATATTCTGTGTATGTATATACTTTGCACTGTCCATCCATCCGTCCATCTTCAACCGCTTATCCGTAGTCGGGTCGCGGGGGCAACAGCTCCACCAGAGTGTTCCAGACTTCCCTCTCCAGAGCAATATTAGTGTCTTCCTCCTGGGGGATTCCGAGACGTTCCAAGGCCAGTGAGTCGATGTGTTTCCTCCAATTGCGTATTTACATCACTGGAACAAGTGGCAATACCCCAAAAATGTGTTCTTTCTTGAAGGTTTTGGACAAACAATTGAATACAGTCTTCTTATCTTTTGAATCAACGGACACCTATATGCCAACTAGACTGAGCTTGGACTGAGCTTGGTGCAATGGCTTCCATTTAATTCAATGAATATGCTAAATATATGAATTCATGGGAATAATGAAGACAAGCTCAAACTAAGATAACCTTGGTTTATACATGTACATAATATGTGAGACACAACTATTAAGCTCCAGAATCCAGGCAGAGGAAGTCTATACCAGTAAGCTTTGCGATATCTTAATTCCAGCTGTTTAGAGAGAGCACATAATTATGGGCCTAATCACACTCCAAAGATAGTATCAAAATGAGTTGCTCGCATGGCTGTGTGTGTACGCCGAGCATGGCATGAGAACATTAGTGTGTCAGTATTTATTGTTTCTTCTGTGAGAAAGTCAACAAGTTCAGGCAGCACATTTCCATTGCATGAAAATGACCAGAACAGTTGTTTATCTTTTTCTCTTTTCTTTCTCCACATAGAAATAACCATCATAAGCATTTAGGTAGCTTACTAAGCTGTCATTGGACTGCATGCATTTGCAGAATGTGGTATGTCTATCAAACTTTATTGCCTGGAGGACATAAAGTAGGCCTACAGTAATATAGAAAGCAAGATATAGTATACCAGTCAACTTGCAAACACAAATGCATATAGTCATAGACATGATTAGATCGCGTAGCCTACTGATGAATTGAAAATGGAGGACCCTGATGTAAACAAATCTTAGTGCTTTTTCTGGTTTACCCTCGTAGCAGATTTTGTATTGACCTGTACTTTTGTTTAACTGTACCCATTCTACAAACTGTATCTAAAAAAATCAATCAATGCTACTAGACTAGATGTTTTATCAGCAGCAGGTGAGCTCATGCATGCATGCAGGCAGTGAGTGAGGCAAGGACAACAAGGTAGGCTACTGATGCTGCATAGGCCTACTTATTTTCGTCACCGGGCAAAACAAGTTGCATAACTGAGGTAAGTTACAAACAATAACAGAGGGATTCTTTTTGTTTCGTTTTAAAAGAGTAACGTTTCTTGTATTGACGTCAGACGTTTCAAACTACTGGCACGAGTCGACAAAACGCGTGATTGCAGTGCATTTTCATTGCGTTTGAACGAAGAGGGGAGAGGGGAGGTCTGTGTTTGTGGGCTTGCCCCTGGTTGCCACTGTGTTGACAGTAGTAAAACTCTCTCTCTCTCTCTCTCTCTCTCTCTCTCTCTCTCTCTCTCTCTCTCTCTCTCGCGCACGCACGCGCGCGCGCGCACGCACACACACACACACACACACACACACACACACACACACAGCAGAGAGAGCAGCGTGAGCGTCTATGACGGGAACGTCCACTGAAAACTGACAAGTGGTCTCAGTTCGCTGTCAGACTCGCAACCAACCCATGGTGTATCGATCGACGCAGTTTGTTCACATAGATTTGGATGGGGGACTGAAGAGGAACAAGAACTACTGGAGGACTTTTATACAAGATCTTATAAGTTTTAAAATACCAGCGTGCCGTAAACCGACGGTTCCTTTCGAGCTTTATTTTTGGAGGGGGTATAAATAATGGCCACGAAGGGGATGGAAAGTATGAATTTAGCGGAGGACCAGGTCAAAGCGCTGGAGCACAATTACAAGAAAGTCAGCAAGCATCCGGACGGGACGACGCTGATGTTGATCGCCGCGGAGTGCGGGCTGACGGAGGAGGAGACCGAAGTGAGTGTTGTGTTTTAAGATGGATCATTGTTCTGCACATTTACAAAATTCCTAGAAAGCTGCACTTGCGCAAAATTCGGAATAAACGTAGCCTACTTTTTCAGAGTAGATCGAGTTGAATGATATATCTTTCAATAAATAGGCTGCGGCAGAGAATAAAGCAACTAAATAAATATATAGCGTGGAAAAAAAGAAGTTGCAATCCCTGGCCTCAGAGACAATGTAATTAATTAACTGTTTGAACATTGAAATGTTTGATTATGCTACAGCATCAGATGATTTGATCTGCAGTAGCTTACAGTATAGGATAGTTCTAGAATCTAGATTGATTCGCCCCGCTGAGCAAAGACTGTGCAACATTATTCTAGAACGAGCTGGTCATTTGAACAGAGCAGGCTGTTGTAATGTTGCCTATTATGTTTAGCCTATGACCGCGGCCAGAGTGCTGATTTGGTCCATGAACTTTTGACAGCCCGTCCCGAGTGAGTCGCTTTTATGTTGTGACTTGTTTGTGACATCATTTCACGTTTCGTCACGATCACAATTTAATTCAATATAAGACGTATATGCAGAGGATATGCAGAGGACCAGGTCAAAGATTTTAACGAAACCACGACAACTCGGCCGGGAGGGGCAGCAGAATGCAGAGATGACATTCAGTGATATGGCTTGAGGCATGCTTATTTCACTCTGTGTACATTGACAGCCTGCCTATAACTGGTTCTTCTGGAAGTTCTGGTCACTGCATTGGGATAATTTGGTTGGAAAAATCAAGTCAAGCACTCTGTAATAATGTGTTATATTGGACAATTGGACATTGGAAAACAACATATACATTTCCAACCGTGTTTATGCAGTCCAGATGTAGGATGAATAAATGAAAGGGGCCATCTACAATGGCTACCACTGTAGCCTGCACAGTTTATATACTGCTGGGCATTACTCCAGTTCTAACCATTGCATACAGAGCTAATTCAGGATGAATGAATTCACAAGTGTCTTTAAAAATGGAAATGTTGCATGCAGTACGAATTATTTAGGACAGGATTAATGATGGAGGGAGTGTTGTGCAATGAGTCAATGACTGTATGCAGCACTAATGCAGTTCAGATTTAGGATAAATGCATGAATGTCTTGCAAAAGAGCAAAGACTCAAATATTCAATTTGATCAGTAGACAAAGTCTGGAATCACTTCACTGACAGCGAATGGAGGACATTTGAATATGCCTAATCTGAGTGTGCAGAAATGCATATAAAATACAGTAGGCCTATTATTATCTGCAATGAAGCGCTATGCTGTCTCTCTTTATAACCTCATACCACATGTTCAGCCACATACCACCGCTTTTTTAAAATCTTTTGCGAAACAGTTCACAACTATGAAACGAGCATTTCAACATTAATTGGATCAATTCAAATCTGATTAACCTTTACAATTGTATAATATCAATATTATTTTTTAATTCATTTAATAGGTCTATATAGTTTTTTATGTGCAGGGGGGGGGGGGGTCTGTTTCAGGGTGGATCTTCACTTACTACTGTAACATATACACACTATAACCACTGCCCACCCAGTCTCAAGATACATACAGAGTACCACTGCCCCCACTTACACTTCCAACACACCCTTAGTATGCAATACATTCAGTGGAAAACATCTCTGTAAAAACCTATCAAATCTGCCAAGCAAAGAGCCAGATGTGAAGTTTCATAGTACGCCGATAAGCAAAGCAGCCCAAATGGTTTGGGCTGAAGCATTCCACTGATAATGATAGTTGCTCCATAAAGAATTGCTGTTCCTCCTGTTCCATGCAATAGAGTTCTGGTGCCTTTCGAGTCTTTGAAAACAAATTTAAAGTGTGCAATTTCGGCTGATGTCATTTCATTTAAACAGTTTAGTTTCATAGGCACATTTGGTGAGAACCTTTTCTGCCCTGCGGCCCTGGCCTAGAGCAACATAGCCTACTTTGCATAATTTGTCTGCAAATGCACACTCCCTAAAATGATCAGATCCACAATTTGTTTGTTTCTAAATGTTCTGATGAATTGAAAATGGTGGACCCTGTTGTAAACAAGTGTAATGCTTTATCAGTGTGTTGTCCATAGTAACAGTCTATTGAGTTGTGCTTTCATGTGAAATGTACCCATTCTGCAAACTGTTAATAAATATTTCAATCAATCATGACAGCTGTTTTACCATGATGCATGACATGCACTCACTTCTAAAGCATAAACTCTTTGGTTATATTGAGATCAGTGTTTGTATGGGCCAGTGCCCCCTACAGGTCCCTTACCGTCCAATTAAAATGTATTATTAGTACAGTATTGTTTTGCTTATATCATTTAGAAAATATGTAATCAATTTACAAATACTGACATTCCTGTGACAGGGCTGTTATGGGGACTGACTGATCCCTGTGACATGATAGTGACATCATCAGTATCATGGCCAGTATCAGTATCATATCAGTGAATTTAATTGATTTAACTGAAACACAATTTCAAACAATATGTAGTGCTTCATCTAAATATGTATCTCTCAGCGAAGGGGTCCTTAATTGGCCAGAAAAAAAACCCTGCTCTAGATTTAGATGTACATCCAGCCCCCCTCCCTCCCCGGTGTTGGCAAGTGAATGTTTCCATTATGTGTGTACAAAGGTGGAAAAAGCCGGGCAAACTTGACTGGGCAGCTCTATCCAGCAAGGGTGATGTAGACCCATTGGCCCATTGTCAAAAGACCTTACTTCATTCCCAGCTGACATTTTATTTGCTTTTTTTGTGTCTTGTTCCATGTTTGGATTTGCAAACAAAGCTCTTATTTGAGAATAAATACCTGCCTAAGGGTCCACACCCTATACTGCCACTCCCATTAGTAACATTTATAAGTTGTTTTAGCCTCTGTGTGGCATGTTTGGGCATCTTTATGCCATGTCATTAATAAGGGTCATTAATAACCTACTGTAAATCAACGGAAGTGGATGAATCAAGCACAGTTGTGCCATTCATTGGAATTTGTTTGTGTAATTCTTTTTTTCCCTTCAGGGAAAAGACATTCATACAATACATGCAAGACTGAAGGGATGAGAAGCATACATTTGTCATAATCTGTGAAAGACAAAATTCAATAATGCAACATTTTAAAAGGTGCACATTTAAGTAAACTGATGAAATCCTACTTTTACAGATTGGTTAATCTTCATTTTAGAGATATTGAATTAATATTAAATTTTATTTTATTAATTTCTTTTAGCTCTTTTTCAAACTCAAAACCACCTAAATAGAACCACTTAAAGTGCAAATAGCGGAGTTCACTTCAGAACACTTTCAGTGCAGTCTGCATATTTCACAGACTGCAGTGCAGACATAGCACAGCTTCCAAATTAGAATCTCATGTGTTGTCAGTGCAATCAAAATCATTGGGATCAATTGTGTATTGCCTAAACTGTGAGCCAATACATAGTGACTGGGAGCCAGTGGTTTAACTCATTGGCTGGATGTCCTCAACACTACCGACCCTCATCACTTGAACCCACACACCACTCCCTTTCCCTCAGTGTTATCAAGATGATGTCACCAGTGTTTTGTAGATTCCCTGACAACCTGGGCTCACAAAAAAACAATGGCTCGTGTGTCACAGATGAGTGTCGAACAATTCAGCACACAGCACTCATCTGGTCAATGGTTCACTGTTGGACTTATTGGCTGACTGATCAGAATGTCGTGTGGTGCTATTCCATGCACTGGCCCAGTGGGAATAGGGTTAGTTGATGTCAGAATGCTCCACAAAATTGGAGGGAAATAATGTGCTTTTTCTCCCCCTCTGTTTCCCTCATGCAGCTTGGCTCTAGGGTTGTCATAGTTCAATTATATGAGTGCTGCCAACAATACATTTGGGAAACCCAGCCCAGTGTTTTGTTCCAAATGAATCCTGACAATACATGAACCCCACCTGTATAATTTCTCAGGAATATTCATATCACCATCACATTCACAATCTTTGTCAGCCATACCGATTACCTCATCCAGATCATGTTTCAGGCTCTGAGGCAGTTTGTGGCAAAAGTAACACTGTTTGAGAAACAAACACCTCGTCACTAAACAATGGGCTAGCTGCAATGCCAACAGACCCACCACCACCTGTTTGTGACACCTCCCATGGGGCTCTCCTTCAATTGTTTTCTCTTTCATTTGCTTACAGAAATGGTTCAAGCTACGTAACGCACTGTGGCGGCAGGCGGAGGGGCTCCCTGCCGAACTGCGGTCGGTGACGGACTGAGTTGGAAGAAGTCCTTTGACCGTGATCCACATTACCTCCCTTTTAATCCCCCTGAAGACTCCTTTACTGACCAACTTCCTGGAAGAATGGACTCCCTTCCTTTTCCCTCTCCGCTATTCTCTCTTTTGTATCTATGAAGCTATTTTACCTTACGGAATGTGAACTGTTAGTTTTTGCGTGTTTGTTGCCAATATATCTGCCATGTTTACAGAAATAAAACATAATAAGTTAAGTGATCAAAGTGTGTTTGAAGCTGCACTCCGTGCTGGGAGTGTGATTTAGGGTCCAAATTCATGGAAGCTGTCTTTAACAATGGTGGGAAGGGTTAGATGCCGTTTAGATGGGGAGGGGTGTGTGTGTGTGACTGTGTGTGTGTTTGCGCGTGTGCGTGTGTACATCGAGGTGGCTTTGTGTATGTCTTTCAGCAGGGAGCTGATTTTAACATTGTGCTGTTCACAGCACTACAAAGGACCAGGACATTTACCATGTGTGTATGTGTTTTGGAGACAATCATAAAGGTGTACCCAGCAATATCCAGTGACCACATTGACCCTGGCAACGTTGCAAAAACAGCCAAATCTACAAGTCACAACTCCTTACATTGCGACACACCAAAAGCTTGCAGATTGAATGTTCTCGCTGTGTTCAATCTAGACCATCGTACAACACCAAAGTTGTACCTCTGAGTTTCTCATTTTATGAGGAGGCTGTGTAGCCTGTGGGTTGGTCTGGAACATGCTGTGAAAGCACTCTGATCGTGAGAACCGTCTGCACAACAAGCTCATAGTGACCCAACAGGTAGTTCAAGCCCATCCATTTTATAGCATGTACTGTATGTGTTCATTGGTGCGTGCTGCACACACGCATACTCGTGCACACACACACACACACACACACACACATTGTGAGGACACTAAACCTTTATGATACATTTTATGAATGCAATTTTTACCTTAATTTATACTTATAGTTATACTTAGTTGCACATCGGTGTCACACACCAACAATAGTGATCTACAAGCTCATGACGTCCTAGTGCTACGTTTTGAGCTTTTGCCGTGAGACAGTGGCACGCAATAAATAAAAGTGTTAATCAGCCTAATCCTAACCCCCACCTGAATGTTTTCCTAATTGTAACCGACATTTGTCTTGCGAGGACCAGGAAAGTCATTATTTTGGTTTCTCAAATTCTACTATACTTGTTGTGGGGACATTTTGGCCCTCACAAGTATAGTATAGCAATAAAAGCACACACACCATGGTGTCTATTTCCTGTGCCAGGGGTGTTTTCCTCTGTTAAACAGTGTGAATAACAGCCCGCCCTCTAAAGAAAAACAAGCATTTTGTTTAGAGGAGAGAGCCCACCCACTCAAACACCCATACCAGTGTTCCCCCAGGAGTGTGTGGTTTTATTTTTTGTGTGTTGTTTTTAGGGCGAATAGGTGTGGCCGCCATGGTGTCACTGGTGTTGCTATGCTGCATTATAGTAGTACACAGGCAGCATGGCAGTTCTACTCCTGTATTAGTAGTACACAGGCAGCATGGCAGTTCTACTCCTGCATGTTCGTGTTCAAGAACCTTCTCTTTCTACACTTGCATAAGTTGTCGCTGTCGGGCAGAAACCTCTTATCTCCATACTCGTGTTTGTTGTTTCTTCTTTTTGTTTTCCATAAATGAATCCCATACATACTAGCCTATACTTAATCATTGTACAGCATCACATCAACAGTATCAGATCCACAAACTCGAAAGAGCTTGTGGATCTTTTGAATTTGAATCCTGAAAATGAACAGTTTTGGACACATGAGGTTTCGACACCCGAGAGAGAGACACGATACGAGTGGCAATCTAGGCCTGACCTGCCCTATACCACACACATTTCGCAATACCTGTATCTTAGGAGCAAAGAAAATAGGGCAAAGACATCTCGATTCTGAATATAAATTAATGTAATAAATAAAATAAGCCATACCATACCATATACCGCCATCAGGTAAATGTAATCCACAAGCTTCAAGCCATAAGGTTGCTTTATTTATACTGGTAGGCCTATGCATACTACATAAAGAGTAACATTATGTTATGGTTCCTCAGACATGGTACCAGCAATAATAGCAAAAGAATAGGGCCTTCCTCCTCACCCCTTGGTCGGTGGGTATGTCCCAGGTGAGTCTCTCAGGGATATGGACTCACTCATAGTTCTTGTTGCCTATTATGATAGATGCTGGCTAAGTCCTTTATATCTTAGATATATGCGTCGCTGACTGCTTGTTCAAAGATGCTAAATATTATTATAGCCATCCTAGGGGGCTGATGGTTGCCTGAGGAGGGACTTTCCAACATGCCTGTTTTACTGTAATGTTGTTGTGATATTTGGTTGTTTTGTGGTTATGGGGAATGTTTTGGGGGGGGGATTGATGATTGTCTTTTAGTTTCATAATTTATGTTTAACCTTGGCTAAGCTATGACGACACCATGGGTGAATGCATGGGCTTGTGGCTATGCTATGGTCTTTGAGCAGTCCCATCTGTACGTTTCTGGCCTGGAGGCAGTTTGTTTGGCATATTGTGTGCCGGGCCGAGAGCCACAAATAAAATGTTCCTATCCAGGAAAGTTACTGTGCTTCACTGAACCTACAGTACGTTGCAATAATGTTAGTTTGCTATTTTTTTATTATTAAACCTAGCAACTGTTTTTTTAAAACAGTTGCTAGGTATGTAGCACAGACTTGGTTTGTTGGCACTCTATTTAATCGACCACCCGGCTGACTAGAGTTCATGTGGCTTATTTCAACCTTGCAAAAAAAAAGACCCCAAAAAAAAAACGAGGTTCATGTGCTCAGTGGAGTGCAGTGTGAACAAACACCCAGGTAGTAAAGTCATAATAATATGAACAACAACCAATTACCAAACGTCAGAGCCAGTGTCGTGAAGATGCAACATACCATCCCTGTCATCATGTATGACACGAGAAGTACAACAAACAAGACAAAACCCTATCTGTGACTATGTTACACCCCGTCTCCTCTTCACTCCAATGAAAGGCTACTTGGAGTGCTTGATGGTGTCCCACCATAAGAGACCAGGGGAGTGTGTATAGAATTTGAATGGGTGCTGGTATTGTCTGTTGCTAAGAGGATTTGCTGTGGCTGGCAGGAATCTGTCATTCTGGGCAAGTTAAATTCAGCAGGCGGCAAGCCGATTTCACATCACCAACTCAAATCTAACCATCGTGTACAGTGTGTGTGTGTTATCTCATACACCCGGGAAATCAATATGCTCTGCAAGAACTAAATTATTCTTTTACTGGGACAATGCACATTAATCAAGTGCACTAACCACTAAAATATGCCACTTTTAGTCAAGCAGCTAGTTTTCAAACCACGGTCTCTAAACAAATATTTATTCAGATGAAGAATCAGATGAATATATTAATATACATGACATAGTAAAGCAAAACATGGGCGTAAGATGAGATCCATTGGATACAGATCTGAGGTATTGTATAGGGTGAGGCAGTGTTAACTTGGGGTCTGGACGGGCCAGAGATCACAGATCACTGATTTCTGTTATAGCTCCACCATGAGGCTGTTTTCAAACATTTGAGAGGGCCTACTTTGGGTGTGTGCATGCATAGTTTCATGCCGATTGGTGCATCGATATCTGAGATTAGCTGCTCAGACAGGTAGGTCCTGGTGGAGATAATCAGCACACACACACACACACACACACACACACACACACACACACACACACACAAATGAAATGTTGACTGCGCATGTGATATCTTGCTTGTGGTTGGCACAAATCACATGGAACAAGTATGACCATAAACCAACAAGTGATTAGACATTTAACAATGAATGGAGAATTTACGTCATATGATATGTGTCTGAGCAAATAGAGGTAATGTCATAAGGATGTACGATGATAAGAGTGACCCTCACTTAACGGGTGTGATTTTATTAAATAATATACATTAAAAAGAAATTACTTGCGCAAGCAGAGCACGCAAGTAAACCATATACATGGCTTACTTGTGCACAAGGCGCAAGTTAGCATCTTGACAGAGTGCATTTCTAGTCTTTTTTTAAGTTTGCCTATAACATGCCCAAAATAAGTACACCAGGTTGTGGTGGTGGTTAATAAGTTCTAAATGACAAAACAAGAGACTGTCCAGGAGCTTTTTGCATAGTGGGCTAATAATTTGAAAAGTTACCCACAAAATGACCAACGTTTCGTTTGACCACTCTGAACATCAATCAACAACAAATAAATCCACTAGACCAGGGGTGGGCAACATTGACGATGGAGAGGGCCACAATATTTCCACACTCACTCCAGAGGGCCACATTGTATATTACTGTCATAGCAAAAATAGACAATCTACAAGCTCAAAACGTGTCGCTCTGCGACGCGTAGATCTGCTATTTTTTCTATATTTGAATTGAAATCCTGAATGTTTTGCTATTTTTTTAATTGGAATCCTGAAAAGTAACCTTTTTATTGAATTTCAAATGCATTTAGTTATAGTTATGTTAACTTTATGAACCGTTAATATAACTACATTGGACACAAAAAGACAATAATATTTGAATACTAGTCACTAAGTAATTAAAGCGGGTCATGTTTGGAATTTTAACAGCTGCAATCAATACTATATCAGTGTTCTGATATTAACCTGTGGGCCATATTAAGTGATGGTGGAGGCCGCATGTGGCCCCCGGGCCGCCAGTTGCCCACCCCTGCACTAGACTCCACGCACATGGAAAATGTAGCAGAGAAACCTGGAAACTGGAGCTGACTGGACTGCTTCAAGTGAAGCCCTACAAAATGAGAACTGAAACACAAAGCTGTATGCCAAAAACTTTCAGTTAATGTAGAGTTGCCTAAAATACAATTAAAGTTTGCCCATACATTATTCAATGCATCTCAATGCTTAAAGACTAAGTAGAGCAAAGTAGTGGGATAGCAGCCAAAATGATTAGTCACACTACATCACTGCATCACACAGAGGGAGGTAAGACACACTGACCATAGCCTACTAGGGGAAAGAAGGATACAGATTTGGACATTGGAGTATGTCTGTGCTGTGCCAAATCGGGACGATTCCTTCGTATCAATGTTACATTTACATTAAAAAGGGGCGGAATAAAATGCCAGTGTGCAGTGTTGTTGTCGACTAAAACTATGTACAGTACATGCCTTCTTCAGGGTACTCGAGATCCGGACTAGAGATCCAGTTTAAGTCATTTTGCACTTGGTTGCGTGCTGAAAATCCACAAGCTCAGAACACGTCACAGAAATTGTAGATCTGCTATTTTCAGCAAGTGTAAAATCAGTCATTAAGACGGCATCAACGCCGGACAAAATACATTTTAGTCGACTAAATCAACTGTAGATTTAGCCCACTAAAATCTTATATTTATTCGACTAAACCTAGACTAACTAAAACTAAATGAAAACTATTCAAGAGACTATGACTAAAATCAACATTTGCTATCAAAACACTGCCCTGTGCAATATATGAATAGGAAGGACTTATTCCTCCTCTACTAGTCTACTCTACCCCAAGATGAGGCTGAAGGGTAAATCCTTTGTTCCGTTTGCTATGAGAATGTATGCATGTTAAGGGCCATGGTAACTGACTGTGATTTAGCAGCATTAGAAGGATTTTTTAAATTATATAAATTAGACTTCTATTCATGATTTGTTTTTTTACCTTACACCAGATTAAAGGCCAAAATCGAGTATTTTTATTCAGCATATAAATCAGACTTCTACTTGTGGACATTCTGAAAGAGTTTGATTGGTAGATGGAAAATATGCAGTTTGGAACTTTACTACCCCAGCAGCAATAAATCCAAGATACAGCTCTGTTTTACGTCAATGTTCATAGACATTACCAATGTAAGCAAACCTACATTACAGCCCCAAAATACACAGATTGGAACTTTCAGAATGAGCTGAATTCCGCAGGGGTTCTCAGACATGAACTATTCCTAAAGCTCAGATCACATGGCGGACACAAGCCTTATCTATTTTCAGCCATAGGCTACTCCTTTATCTTCCTCTCTTCCTTGTTCCCACTCCTCTCCCTTCCACAAATTCATTTTTAACCCCCTACAGTCCCAGGTGATGATCGCAGCAGGCTAATCCCAGATTAGATGTCTCGAGTCGACATGAGTTCAAACCCCCTTTGATGTCCTGTCTGACTCCTGTGTGGCATGTCAAAATACTCGACGGCCCCAGCTCTGAATGAATTCTTTTTTCTTCTTTTTTTAATTAATGGTAGTGAGCGGTTGGTACAGCTGTTGCATATGTACAGTATGAATAAGCATACCCATTTTTTTAACACACACACACACACACACACACACACTTAATACCCCTATACATAAAACTAAACTAAACTAAAAAAAAAAGAAAATAAGAAAAAAAAAAAAAAAAGGCACCCCTAAATATGAAAACCCTGAGATCCAAAATGGGGCAGCGACTACAGAGTATATTGGTCATCATTTAGCAGCAGTTGTAGCTAGCTATTTATCCCAGATGTTAGATGTATCCCAGATGTTAGATGAAGGGTTGCCATATGAAATCAAACTTATCAGTTTGGTCTAGTTTCAAGTATTGTATCCTTGATTCCTTTCCACCTCTAACGTATTGGCCAGGTCAGCCTGAATGTATTCTCTATGACCACTGTATTATATTCCGGCAGAAACCTTGTATCTCCATATCTCATCTTTTTGTCTTTTGGCTTGCCCATCTAGCTCACAACAAATGTGAGTTTAGATTGCCATTTAAAGCTATTTTGTGGTAATCTACTGAATGTCAAAAGCATTTACTGAGCTAAAAAAACAAAAACAAAAAAGAGCGTGCGACTAAATACCTACACTGGATCAATTGGGACACAATTGGTTATTTGATTGGAAATCCAAAGTGTATGATACTGTATGTACTGTACCACACAAACGCTTGAGAGGGATTACACTGTGGATTGTGCTCACGGCGGTCCCTTTGCACATTACACTGTGGATTGTGCTCACGGCGGTCCCTTTGCACATTACACTGTGGATTGTGCTCACGGCGGTCCCTTTGCACATTACACTGTGGATTGTGCTCACGGCGGTCCCTTTGCACATTACACTGTGGATACAGTGGATTGTGCTCACGGCGGTCCCTTTGCACATTACACTGTGGCCGGATTGTGGGTTGCCAAACAAACTGTGACCCTTTCAAAGCCAGTGAGAAGCTTGTTTTTGTTTTTCTTGCGTCTTGGCTTTTCTCACTCGCACACATGCACAGGATTAAAGTTGGAGAATTTTTGTTTTTGAATAAATCAATGCATATACAGTATCTATCTCAGATGATAAATGGTGGAGTTTTCTTACATATGGTTACAATATCAACAGAAAAGCACAAAGAACTGAGATGGAGAAAAACACATGTGGAATTCTTTTGCCATACCACAAGATGTTAACATCCTTAATAGATGGGCCGACTCTGGATCTTGGAGGTAGCAACGGACAGAGAAAACAATCCAAATGGCTATAAAGGGGGCAGTTTGGTTTGGCAATCTGCTAAAGTCAATTTACTTTAAATCAATTCTTGTCAAGAGAGAGCTCAGGCAAAAAGCTTGCCCAAACTATTTCTCAAACATGAAATGCCATTCATTTAACACAAGAAATACTTTGACACCATTCTGTCAATAATCGATTACTTCGTCAGTGGTCGCTTTCGAGGATTGGTCCTTGTGCCTGGTGCTGAGAAACAGTATCGCCTGTTCCATTCTGAGTCCTGTGGATATATATAGTCCTTGGAAAGCTCCTTTGGTGTGGCCAGCCTTTCGATGCGAGGAGATGCTGTGGCTCTCTTTGCTCCCCTTGAAACCTGTTTTGATTACATGGAATGTTTTGGTAGCTTAGAAATGTGATACCTTTACAGTTAGTCATTGTAATTTCGCCAAATTTGAGTCTTAAACAAGGTTGAGGGGGTTCCAATAGAAACTGCCTTTTACCTCAGCTGTAAATCTAGTCTTGTATTGGAATAGGTCTTATAATACAGAATGTTTGGACAGTAGTTAGCACGGCGGTACCTTCTGTCTCCCTCCCTCTCTCCCACCTCTCTCCTTCTGAAATCATCTAGCTTGTTCAATGTGTTGCTTAATGCCAATTTGATCAAGTATGCACAGCTGCCAAAGATATCCTCATTAGTCATTAAATGTATCCTGATATCCCGACCCTGCGCTGCACATCAACTTTATTTGAATGCCCCATGTTAATGGGGCATCACTGTAGTCATCGTTCAATGTTCCCCTACCCCCCACTGGTCAAGCGCTGGTCATGATCACTTCATAAATAAGGAGCTATTATTTAGCAGGATACCATTACTGTAGCCTACTACAATATGAAAACAAATGGCATTGAACATGAACTTGGATTTTAGACCTGCGATGCTTCCGTAAATGCCCATAGCGTGAGTAGGCCTAACAACAATCGAAACATTATGAACGAAATGCTGCACAGATGTAAATTTATGGGAAAATGGCCCAGTCCCACCTCGCCCCTCTCTCTCTCTCTCCCTCTGCTCGCTCTCTCTCTCGAAAGCAATTGAATGGACTGCTGGGTGTTGAAAAGCCAGGCGTTAGGATACTTTGTTTTTGCTCGTTGCGATTAATGTATTGTTTTGCGGGCAGGTTGGCTCCCATGGCGGGACGTGCAGGTTATGAACAATACCTAACAAAATCAGCTAGCGTTTGTTGAAAAATAAAACTTGAAAACATTTAATTATACGGTACTCTGTGTTCTTACAGTTATTATGGATTTCCTCTGGGCGTCCCAGCTTGTAGCAGACGTTGCTTTCCTTCAGTTTGGGCAGAGATAGTTGCTTCAGTCTTGGAGAGGCGCGGACGTCTCTGGAAGCACCATCAATAAACATCTCCACATTCTGAGAGACACAAAAAGGTATTTATGAAGGTATTTATAGGTTATAATTCACATGGCTTTTGGATCAGAGGTTTAATAGTCCCAAAAGCGGGTCAGCCCTATGTTCTCTAAGCCCTACAGCCCCCCCCTTCTACCCCATGTTCCCTCAACGCCTATGAATGCTGCATCTATCCAAAATAGATAGAATGTTCCCACAACCCTATATTAACCCATTCATTTTAGGGTTTGAAGTCCCCAAAATCGATTCTTTAATGTTTCATAATAGATCAAAATCAATTCGTTTTATTAACTGTTACACCCTGTGAACTGAAATGTGAGCCAGCCTTCGTGCCAGTCACTGACCTCCCTGCCGCTGTTCCAGTCTGGATGGGTGGATTTGGGGTTGGAGAGCTGGAGGAGACGTTTTGTGATGATGATCTTTGCACTTTTTACCCTGGGGTCAACGTGCCAGACAGGGCAGTTATACTCGCACTCGGGGGCATGAGGGGCCCTGTGGGAACATCACCACACACAATGAATAAACCAGTGGTTCCCAGGGAGTTCCAGGGGGTCCACAGCTAAATGATAGTTAGGAACCAAATGGACCCTTATGGGTCTGTAACTCTGAGAGTGCACAAATGGAACCAAATGGACCTGCTGGGGTCCATTTGGTTCCATTTGTACACTCCCGAGTTAAATTAACATTGATTTTACAATATAAATGGGTGTCTCAGAGATAGCAATGCCATTAAATGGAGATCTGTAGCCTAATTAATAGCGACTTTAAGCAACGACTGCTACGGCAGTCGGCTACGGCAACCGGAAATGGATCGGTGCTCGATACATAAACCTGCTCTCCGTCGCAGCCCTTTCTACTACGGCAGAACCTACACTTACACGTAGTGTCTACAACCGCCATGTCATAACCATGTTTATTGAAATGATAGCTGTCATACATTTACACCGATTGCTCCATCACCTCTCTTATGCTGTGTAATGTGTTGGCATGCTCTGAATGAAGAAATAACACTAATACCATATGTCATATTAAAACGGTTTTAGAATAACACAGATTTCTCCAGCACCTTCCTCTTTCCACTGCTGATCATGTCCCAACGCATGTCAGAATTAAGAAATATCGGCAAATTAGCTGACGCGCGACGGGCTGTTTAAAAAATAATAATAATGTGTTTATGTTTGACACATGCTGCATGGACGCGTCACCATGGCAACCAATGTCGCCGGAGACTGTTTGCTTAACGATTTTGACAGCTACGGCGTGGGCATCATATAGCCGCCGTACTTCCGCGTAGCAGAGCCGTCCTGAAAACAGTCGTTGCTTAAAGTCCCTAGTGTCAAACTGGGGGTGTCCTTGAAATGAAACGGGTTGAGAATCACTGCTAGAGCCGTTAAAAAAAAAAGTCTTCTCTTACGGGGGTCCCTGGCATATCCCTTCTCATTATGAGGGTCCCTGGCATATCTCTTCTCATTATGAGGGTCCCTGGCATATCCCTTCTCATTATGAGGGTCCCTGGCATATCTCTTCTCATTATGAGGGTCCCTGGCATATCCCTTCTCATTATGAGGGTCCCTGGCATATCCCTTCTCATTATGAGGGTCCCTGGCATATCTCTTCTCATTATGAGGGTCCCTGGCATATCCCTTCTCATTATGAGGGTCCCTGGCATATCTCTTCTCATTATGAGGGTCCCTGGCATATCCCTTCTCATTATGAGGGTCCCTGGCATATCCCTTCTCATTATGAGGGTCCCTGGCATATCCCTTCTCATTATGAGGGTCCCTGGCATATCTCTTCAAATGGAGGTCCGTGGGATAAATAGTGTCATTTTGGGGATCCTTGACATGAAAACGTTTGGGAACAACTGGAATAAACTTGCATGAAAAATAAATATAAAATACCAGTATTTGACCATAGCATATGCCCCAGTAACATGGAAAGATGCTTAGAGACTATTCTATCCATTAGTTTAGAGTAATCTTAACACATTGAGTACGCCGACTGCCTTCAAAATATAGGCTGTAGAATACCGGAGGTGTTTGATCGCTTTTACTTTGAAAGCCATGAACCGGAAACACTTTCCTAAAAAAGTTGACTTTACAAAGTGACCTCAACATCCCCGATCATCTTAATATATTGTTTTACGCTCCAAAAAGCGTTCATATTTTGCGGGAGAGACGGATGAGGAGCAGAAAATAAGCGCCAGCATATCGCTCTATTCATCACCACGGAGAGCGCCCTGGATTAGGAGCTACGAGTCATTCTTTCCGTCTCGCTAACGTGGGAGTCAATAACAAGCTAATAGTTGCACTGAGCGTTAGCATACGGCAGAGGGAAAAAAAAAAAAGGAAAATTCTGAATATTCTTGCGTCGCTGGGACGTCGCTAGGACGTCGCTAGGACGTCCTCACACGTCATTGAGACTATATGATCGGGTATCCTATGACGTGTGAGCACGTGTTTTGTACTGTAAGTGTTAAAGCATGTTCTCTTATATATTTTTTTAATATATCAACCAATCAATGTGAAACTAATTCCTATTTTATACTTGCATCAGGCACACAAATCGTGATCTTGTAAAACCTAAAAAGGGTATCTTTGAAAACAAAGAAGAGGACCCGCACACTGTTATTAGGTCGACGTTTCGGTCGCTTAGACCATCATCAGGACAGACAGATAAAGATCTACCATTTTAGCAATTTCAGAAAATCCCCATTCTTCAGCAGGTGTTTACTGAATTACAAAAAAATCATATCCATTCTTTTGTATTCAACGTGCAGCTCTTAAATGCTTCTCTGAGGCTAAAAACATGTGCTGTTGATGCCTCTGTTTTGTCGATTTATAAAAAGACTTCCGCGGCTGTCTGCGTTGGGACAATAAGCTCCATTGTCTCCGGTTCTCTCTCTCCCACAGAGCTCTACTGAAATAACAGATGTCAAAATCTTGGATCCCTACTGGCCTGAGATGCTAATTTTAGACCCTGATCTCTAGTGAGCATGTTGCTTTCTCATCATTTTGTAAGAGAAAAGAACACAGGACATACTATAGGTCCAAAGTCTAAACATGATGTATGTTAGTAGAGGGCCATTCTCATACGCAGCATTTTCACCAAGTTCCAGTTCGGTTGAAGTTTTGGTTAAAAGAAACAATGGCAAAACAAAACAAAAAAACATGTTATCGACACTGAATGGTGAATCTGCCTCCTTGGTTCTGTTTTCATTTATCAACCGTCTCAACCATTTGATCTCATCTTGCTGAGGTCTAATTCTGCTCAACTTCAACTGTACTGAGCATTGATGACGACGGCAAATAATAAATTATTCAGCTTTAGTCATATCTGATATCTGAAATGCTTCAGTGTTAGTCTAGTTTTAGTTGACTAAATGTCATGCGATTTTAGTCGACTAAATCTACAGTCGTTTGTCGACAAATGCATTTTTGCAGACATTGATGCCGTCATAATGGCTGATTTTACGCAATCTCAGCATACAACCAAGTGTAAGATGACTTGTGTCTTTTACTTATACTGGATCTCTTGTCCACTATTCCTTTCCTAACTTTTATTTGTTTACGGAATTGTCAATATATTTAGTCTTAGTCATCATAGCTTAGTTTTCATTTAGTTTCCATTCAGTTTTCGTCAGTGAAAAAAGGCAGTCGACGAACATTTTTCGACGAAATCAACACTGGTACTGTGTCATTGGAGTTTGTCTCTTACGTCATGTCGTGGGAGTCTCGTCCCCTGCGCTGTCGTCCTCTGGGTGTTGACAGGCGGACAATGTGCTCAGAGCAGGACACCTTAGAGGAAGGACGCAAGAAGCTCTTCCTGGTCAACTCCTTCCTATAGGAAAACAGGAACACATTACCAAGGCCATTATGGATGCATGCATCTGCAAGGATGTGAGTACACGCAAGACTTTGTGTGCAGGTTAAGAGAAAATTTGTAATTATGTGTGTGTGTGTGTGTGTGTGTGTGTGTGTGTGTGTGTGCATGTGTATGTGCGCCACCCGCACGCATGTGCACACAACCGCACGTGTATGCATGCACGTGCATAAGGGGCTGTATCTGTGTGTAAGACTGAGACAGTGTGTGTGTGTGTGTGTGTGTGTGTGTGTGTGAGAGAGAGTGTGTGCGTACTTTGGGACAAAAGGATATCTCGTGCCTAAAAGGGGGACACCGTGAACAACGGTTACATTTGTGTTGATGGCTGGTGACAGGAATTAGACTGGTAAGCATCTAGACCCAGAATGTCATTGAACAGTCAGATGCTAAACGTATTGGATGATACACTTTCTAGGCTTCTAAACGTACCTTCAGTATATTTGTGTGCAGGACCCAGATGGACCGAATCAATATCCATTTTTTTTCTTTTTTGCTTGACTCGAGACTGACAATGTGCTTCGACGAGGCACTGAATGAGGCGGGCAGCTTGTGCACGCTGACAGGTGACTGCTGTCATTTGCAATTGAATCCATGTATCATTCCACCATGAGGCCCATGCTTCCTGTGAGGGTCTGAGATTGAATTACACTGTGTGTTACTGTGCATCCGCAGAGCTTTTTAACATGATAGCTGAAGGAAAACAAGACAGCGGGTCCAATAACAACACGTTGTGGATCTCCGACTCCATGACGTCAGCTATTTAGCTATGATGTATGACTACATATTTTGGCGAGAATAAATCCCGATCTGACGGCCATTGACTTCCATTATAAAATGTAACGTTAAATATTTATAAAAACTATGGGGAGATACTTCCTTGGTCTACTGGCATCTTGCACAAGAAATATGGCGGCTTGCGAGATTAGCCACGAAGACACCACACACACCCCCCCCCCCCCTAGAAGTCTCAGGAACTGTAAACATCACCACAACATGTTGAACTGACACAGACAACTCTAATGGGGCATTCACCTCTGATTAGGAACATCCATTGGCAGCTGGCCTGAACATCACTCTCTCCAGTTCTTATTTCCTGTGCTACTTAAGCGTATCTCATGTCGGCTCGGTGCCAAAATGCAATCAAAACGGGGCGAGGCTTCAAAAGTCATTAACCTCAGAATTTGCAAACATTTCCACTCATGTCGACATGGTGGAACACAAAGGGGACAAACCCAAGGCATTAGCACTCTGCTCCAAACAGCCAGCTCATGGTTTTTTGATAGTCATAAATAATTGGTTGCAGTTAGGAGGATTAGGGGTACAATTACCTCAAGGGGTCGTCCCATGCTGAGAAGTCTCTTTTGGGCCTGGCCAGGTATTGGATTCTGTCGGTTGGAACGGTTCCCAGCGCCGAGGCAGAGAGAGGCCATATTGGCTCCTGGTTGCCCCAGTTTATCTTCTCACTAACAATGAGACAGATGGGAGATTTAAAATAGAAAAGTGCACTCCTTGGAGCACATATCGCCGGCATATTGCCTACCCAGGGCTGTGTCAGGACACAGGGAATGAGGCCGCTGTAGGCCGCTCAACATTCGATGCAGATTTGTGTATGATTTGACCGGTGTGGTGATGCGACATTTGTTGTAAGGAATGGGCTATGGGTATGAAATATCAAATTCCTGTGTGGTGGTTATTGTCACGAGACTATTTGCTCCTAATTTGGTGGGGAAAGAAATCACGTTTCGGCAAAGGTGATTATTTGTAACATTTATGGGTTTTTGGGCGCTTTTGGCTCTGTTTTAAGAGGCCCCTAAATGTGAGATTCAGATTTGGAGCAGATTGTGCAAAATGGGCCCCTCCCGATGTTGATACATTAACTACAAAGTACTGTTAAAGGTATGCCATTCTGCAAATCAAAGAAATATATCATCTTGTTTGAATGCTGCACTCTCCGAAATTCATGATTAGAATCCAGGATGCAGGAATAATGTGTTTAATGTAAGATGTAGCCGGGGAGCCACAGGCCCAAAAGCTCAACGGTTAAGGATTATGTCATGACATACTTTTTATTTGTGTTTTTTCTATTCACTTGGTTATTAAGGTCAACAGAATGAGAGGCCATTTCTGTATACCCCACCATAGACAACCTATATAAGGCAACATTTACTTTAAGTAGCATGCAACATGTCAAACTAGGGGGTTTTCATGATTCTGAATCCATTCCAAGCATTAGTTTAGCTCGAAAAACACTCCTTAGCCTAAAAACAGCCATAGCCGTCATCACAAATGTGATGAGGTGGGTAAGTGGATATGGCCGAATTTAGGCCAAGGAGTGTTTTTTTGTGCAAAACTAATGCTTGGAATGGATTCAGAATCATGAAAAACCCCTAGTTTGACGGTTATTAGGCTCCTAGTCACTTGACATTCAGATCTTAGTGACCTGTAATGGGGTTGCACCACCTTACACTAAGCTAGAACTGGGCTAAGTTTGAACATAGTGTGAGATGGTGCAACTGGCTCTGGAATAGACCGTTATCATTGTGTTGTGAACTTGTGAAGTCAATAAAAGTTGATGCATGTTGAAACAAAAGGCAGTGAACTACACAACATTAATACAGTTCACAACTTACAAGAGCTGTTCTCTAGTCTAAAACATCAATGCAATAGTTTATTTCACAGTTAATTGTGGCATAACAGTCCATTTGGACTGAGATGAAGCACAGTTGCATGTACATTTAAGATACTCACCAGGGTGTTGTAGCCCATACCGTTTTTGAGACTTTGTGTTGAGCGAGCTCCAGGATTCTACAATATGCATAAAACATTCAAAGGTGTTAAATACAAACATGTTTAAAAAAAACAATATTCCAACATTGAGTGATGAGCAGCCTGACAAAACCCTTCACTGCTGGTGAAGTTGTTTTAGATTTTCGTCTTTTTGAGCGGTGACTTCGCTCCACTACGGAGCTATGTGTGTCCGTATGTCTGTCCCTGTGTCTGTATGTATATCCAAGCACAGAAAGCTGCACCACCTAAAGTGGCCAGTAGAGTACAGCAGAGTAAAGTGGCACAGAGTACACTACATTAGAGAGCACAGTGCACTACAATACAGTAATTGTAATAATAAATGTATAGTTGCACCGCTCACTTCACACAGGTGTGATTTTTCAATTGTTAAGCTGTAGTGTCAGAACTAATATAAAAAGGTCCAACATTAACCCATCACTTATATGAAAAGGAGACATTGCTATCAGGGTGAGAACATCATGTGTTGTATTAATCACTTTATACAATTTATATTATCAGCTGGTGGTCACGTCGTATCGACAGACCTTTCTACTGCAAAAGCAGCTTGGGTTTATACTAGACAGTAGGGCTGTCCCCGACTAAGGATTATTATAGTCGACTAGGCTTTCTTTCTGCAACTGTCAAATAGGTCTTCTACATGTATTCTAATAAAATAACATTTTCGTGGCACTCAGCATGTCACCCTAGACATAATTTGGCTGTTGGGGAAAACTAATTGGGGAACCCTGCAACAGAGAATCATTCCAATTGGGCAGTGGGGGTGCTTAATGTCTGATTTAACATGTACTTGCTCCCGATAAATCATGATATATAACCTTTTTTTTATGTGTTAATTAGCATAACAAATTAGGCCAAACTTTAAGTCGAAACATGCACAAAAATAAGAAATACCTCGACTATCGACTAAGATTGGTAGTCGACTAAGAATCACTCCGATCGATTATTCAACTAATCGAGGTCAGCCCTATATAATAGCAAGGCAGTTTCATCTGTCTGAGAAAACAAGGAATTCAAAAAAGTGTGTACCTTTTGGATGGGGAAAATCTAGACTGACATCCTACAAGAAGAAAATACACAACAGCATTACTAAAACATGGCCTATTAACACGTTTCCAAGTGGATTGCTCTTCTAGACAGCACACCCTATAGGATCCATGGCAAAACAAAAAGCAAAAAAAAAACACACAACAAAACAAACAATAAAAAACGCTAGGAAACATACCTGTATTTCCAGAGAGCATCTTTCCACAAAGTTGCAAGAGAAGTCACCTTGGAGGCGCCTGCTTGTCAACTAGTGTGTGTTGCAGTGTTGCTGTAGTGCCAGGAGACAGAGTCCCTAGCAACCAGTCCTCTTCTCTAGCGTGGCAGTACGTGGGATGAAACTGGAGTCTCATGTCTGAAGACTTTCGATACAGGATGTTGAACGGAAGGCGATATGTTGAGGTCAATGGTGGACAGGACGACAACACATTAGGAATTGTTAAGATAAATGAAAGACAAGTAAAACATCCTACCAAATAGATTAAAGTTAGACTGGTACAGTTACAGTGTAGTCCTAATAGTTATGCAGGACACATTTCACATTGTTAAAAAAATAAAGTGACTAAGGTCAAGACTAAAATTATTATAATTGACAAATCATTAAAAAGGGGAAAATAAATCATCCTATACCATTTCGTCAGAAATAATACTGCCCAAAAGATATACCAAAACAAAACAAAACTTGACTTCTGTGTTGCCAAAATGCTGGAATTGGTGGTGGTCTTGGACCAGCCAGGAGTATACTGTACTATATAGTGGGACTGATTGAGGGTAGCTACTGGGACGTAAGTCGGGACTTGATCACTCCCGGCTGGGTCGCCTGAGTGAGGGGTATGATGTTGAGAGACCCGAACCCCGATGACCTTGGGATACATCACTGAGGATACGTCCCAGGTGCATCCATGCAATGTTTTTTGTTATAGTTCTTCTATTTATAGTGTGGTTAGACTATGTGACAACCAGGTATAGTCTGGTGACCACCGGAGAGACGGGTGACAGCCGGAATGTAGACGGCAACTGGGTGAGCAGTATGGGTTAGCGCCCCAGCCTGTGTCCTCCGTGAGGAGGAAGCCCAACAACCCTCGGTGAGGCCTTTGGGAGGGCCATGCAAGCAGCAAGCGGAACCGCAGTACCATGACCCTGCGGAACCATTGCCCACCACTCCTGAATGAACTGTCTGGTGCTGGGACTCTGGTGCAACGCACAGGTCCTCGCTCTGGTGAGAGCAGGTGTGGACCTGGTGAGACGTAGGAGGGGCCCGGACAGGAGACAACCCACACAGCCTAGTAGTCCCTCCATGTGCCAGATGTGTACCTCCCAGCCCTGGCAGAGTAGTTCTGGAGTAGTTCCAACGGATTGTGTGCCCCTGGTTTTGCCCTAGTGGGACTGATTGAGGGTAGCTACTGGGACGTGATCACTCCCGGCTGGGTCGCCTGAGTGAGGGGTATGATGTTGAGAGACCCGAAACCCCGATGACCTTGGGATACATCACTGAGGATACGTCCGAGGTGCATCCATGCGATGTTTTTTTGTTATATATATATATATATATATATATATATATATATATATATATATATTCTCTTAAAAAATAAATAGCAAACGATAGCAAAAGCATTACAGTGAACTCCCAATCATACTATAAAATTTAAATAAAATTAGGAAACCTGTCTGTCCTCATACTTTAAACTGTACTTGCACATTTAGGGAGTGAGTGAAGAAGCCGATTCATCATTGTTCCCAAATGTAGTGGTTTATTAGCATTAGCAAGTGCAGACGGTGTGCAGGTCTTAGTGCACTTTATGTGCATTTTTCTGAATAACCAAAATCTAAAATGAAACCCTGTTTTAATGGGTTAAACTCATGCAAGGCTGGGCTACACAAACAGCATGTACTGTATGTGTGTGGTCAATAAAGCATAAAAAACTGTTGATACAAAACTGTCTTATTATATTTTGTGATAGGTTTAAAGTATAAATTAGCCATATACACCTCACAAGATATATCATATTAACATTTAACAATGAGCAACACTACTAAGCCAATCTGTATTCTTTATGTTTGTTCAGACATGTTGGAAAGCTGAGAGGGGACAGTGTCGAGGAGAAAGGCACAGATGGGATTCAAACCTAGGCCAGCTACGGACACACGTGAGCCAAGAGTCAAGTCACTTAAACACCATCACCGCCTCAACGGACATGAATGTGTGTCCCTTTCCTATATGAGTATTAACTTACCCTCTATAACAACTCAATCTGCAGGTGCTCTCTGTTGATGGCTACAGCATTGGATCCAATTCTATACTATAGGGACCACATCCGTTCCAACTCACCTATACCTTTTCAGGGATGAGACATGGAAGCTCACTGTAAACCAGGAAAGGATCTACCCCTGCTACAAATTAACTGGGATAGCACGTAAACATCAAACCTGCCATCTGTCTAAATAGCATACTATCTAAATTAATTAATACTTGGCATCTGTGGACAAGCAAACAAAACACATCTAGCTAATTAAGAAATGGTTTGAAATGGTTCTCAAACTTTTTTTAACATTATATAGTGAGGACCCCCAGCAGGCCCAGCTTGATATGCTTTAGGGACCACCATTGGAACAAAATGCATCCCTTAGGTTCCATTTGTACACTCTCAGAGTTAGACATTAAAGGGTCCATTTAGTTCCTAACTAGGAATTATTTAGCTGGGGACCACATAGAACCCCCTTAAGGACCACTGGAATAGGGGACTGAAACACAATTTCCTAGAATTAGTAGTCAAATGTAATTTTGAGGGCCTACCATGTAACACTACACGTCCTCTAGGCTTTCACCTAGACTTTGTAGACTAAATTCACATTGAGCACACCAATGACCATACTTACATGCCAGCCATCTTGCATCATACTCTTCTTCAAACCGAAGAGGCTGTGTGCACGATATGAGACACGTACACATACTCCATGTGATGTCCTACTGACCTAGGCTCCAGGGACACCTCAGCCAGGATCTGCTGTAGCAGCGAGTCCTACAACCTTAACTACACCAAAGGGGTCTGTTTGTATTTTCTGCTCAATCAAGATGGGACACAATTATGTATGCTGGCTGGGATACAGAAGCCCATGTTTTACGTGGACAACCAAATTTGAAAACATTGAACACATTTACCTATCAAATCATCATCAATGATGATTTAGGCATGGGAAATACGGATGGAAATGAAGGGGCTTGGTTGTTCTTGTAAGGCGGGGTGGGTGAGACCATTTGATGGATTTCAACAGGGGTGGGTGAGCAACACAGTGGATTTCAACAGAGCTGAAATTTGCCATTTCTGAATCTGACTTAAGGTCTGACATCACCAAGCATGCAAGACAGAATTAATTAACATACTATGTTTAATAACAAATTATGAGGCACATTTTAAGGGTGCTAATTGGACACTAGATCATATGAATGAAAATTGAAAACGTTGGATGATCCAAAAATTAATTAATTAATTTGGCAATGTTCCAAACAAATGGAATCATTTTAGCCTATCTGGCTGGTATAAACAAAGAACAGCATAACGAATGTAACACAAATGTGTCACTTCAACTTGACCAGTGGCTGTGACAAATATGTAGCCTAGCCTAGCCTAGTGTTTCTGAGTAACATTTTGCTATCAAGGATTGGCAAAACTAAACTAAACAAAAAAATAATAAAGCATAACTAAACTAAACATAATGGTCAATCGAATTAGCCCTAACTTGTTTTAAACAACACGTTGTGCAGGCTAGTAATATTAAGACATATATAGGGTCTAACAAAACAAGATGTGTGGCAAAAACATACACTTTGATTTCTGCAAACGGTCGGTCATGTCCTGCTTTTTCTTAACCGTCCCCATCATCAGCAGTCAGTCCGTCATCACTTGAAACGTGGTAGTTCTTAATCTTGCGGTTCAGTTCAGCCTTGGCCATCACCGGGGCACTCAGCATCCAATGATACAGGTTGCTATCCTTCTTTTGCTTACCCAGTTTCTCAAAGGTTCGTGCTCGGAGTGAAGGGGGCCTCGGCCTCCTCGGCTGCCTCTTCGGCTCGTCGTCATCCACCTCGTCCACAGTCCCCAGACTCTCCACCTGCTGGCGTTCCCGGCGTCGACGTCGCCAGTCGTAGACGCGCTGGGAGGTGGTCACCTCTCCGTAGGTGCTGTAGCCCTTCGTCTTGATGGAGGCCAGACGCTGGGCCCTCGCACTGCTCTCCTCCGCATCGGTCTTGTTACCGCCGGTGTCGGACGCCGCGACGTCACGCCGATCCCGGGAGTCCCTGGAGAACGTCTCCGTTTGCCAGGAGCTAAACTCCTCGACGCAGTCGTGTAGTCGGGCAGGCAGGTCGCCGCGGGCCATGGCGAGGTGCATGCCGTTCTCCTTCACGACGAGGCCCGCTTTCTTCAGCTTCTCGTAGTGGGCCTGCACGTTGGCGACCTCCTCGAGCGTCTCCCTGGAGACGAGCTCCTGGACCCTGGCGCTCCTGCACATGAACTCGGCGCACATCGGTTCCCTCTTCTCTCTCAGATAGCGTCGGAAGCTGAGGAAGTGCGGCATGACCGCGTAGTGGACGGCGTTGACGGCGTGGAGCTTCTGCAGGACGTACGCGACGTCGTAGTGCGCGGAGTCCACGGAGTCCCGGAGGAAGCTCTGGACGTGGTGCCAGTCCTTCAGCGCCAGCCTGATCTTCGCGGGCGGCACGGCCAGCTGCGTGTGGTAGAAGGCGTGCATCAGGTACAGGCCGCCCACGCGGATCTGGTAGCTGTACGGAGGGAGGAAGTACTTGACGGCGGTGGCCAGCGCCACGCGGCAGAACCGCTTCTGTTCGTTCATGGCGTTGATTCCCACGAACACGCCCGAGAAGCCCATGTCCCTCCAGATGGCGGAGAACACCTCGTAGCGCACCGACTCAGCCTGCTGGAAACGACCCAGCAGCTCCTCCACGTCCTCCGTCAGAGGCTGCCAGAAGAAGTCCGTGTAGATGGCCGGTGGAGGCACCATGATTTCACCTCGTTTACCAAACCAAGAGCAGAGCGCTATTGTTGGGTCATAAGCCCCTTAGCGCCTTCTTCAAACCAGACCTCTGACCCGCCGCCTATATATGACGTCTTTAGAAGGGGCCCTAAACACTTCGTTATCGATGAATTTTTTTCTTGTGACCACCGCGCTCTGACTCTGATGGTGCGTTACCCGTTCAAATCATATAAAATGGAAATAAGGTCACACTGATGAAGGCTAGATAGCCGAAACTTCGATGAGTTCGATTCGATCCATCATGCAAAAATGAAAACTAAAATGCAGCCTGTGTGCGACTGTGACCCATTACCTAGCTTTATTTCCATTATGAAAATGTCAAAATCGATATTTTTAATGAAAAGAAAAGTGCTTGTAGATATGCTATTTTAACTGCTAAATGTTTTTGATTAAAATAAGTGTAATTCTTAATCATGGATCGTCCACAAAGTAACAGTTTTTGTATTGACCTGTGCTTGCGTTTGAAACGTACCCATTCTGCAATCTGCATACTGTGAAATAAAATAAAAACAATCAAATCTGAAGTAAAGACATGTTCGACTCAGACTGTAAAAATGAAAGGTTTGACTCCCAAAGCGGTGCACGCTGCACCTGGCTTTGCCCCCATACGCTCCCAAGCCGGCCCGAGTGATCATGTCCTTGTCAACTGCACTCGTGGTGCCCCCTGCTGGTTAGTCAGGGTGCATGTTCTGCATGAGCCCTTTGTGGTGGACAAACGTACCCGTGTGAGTTAAAATATTATTCAACTACAAGGGAAAGCTGCTTTATTCAAATGCACATGAATTTAATTTTTTTCCATTTCTGTATTGGAATTGAGATTTCCCCCAAAATGGAAAGATTTTACACGAAAGATGTAGTGAAAATAGCTGACCTACAAGTTCACAACACTATCGCTTGTATTTTCAATTTGAAAAACAGCTTTAGTGGACAGTTAAATCCTAATGGACTTTTAGAAATGTTAAAAGTACAATATTTGACATTAAACGCAGTGGTGTAAAAGTATAGATACTCCAAAAACACAGTAATTTAATGTATTTTGTTACTGTCCACCACTGGTCTACATCCTCTCGGACCAACTGGTCTGGCTGTGGAAGTTTAAAAGAAAAAAATTGTCTCCGATCAATCATGCTTCAATCTATCACTAAAAAAAATAGCGCTATCTAGGACAGTGGTTCCCAAAGTGGGGTCCGGGGCACCCCCAGGGGTCCTTGAGGGAGTTCCAGGGGGTCCTCAGCTAAATTAGTTTGTACAGAGTTAAATTAACATTGATTTTACAATATAAATTGGGGGTCCCAGAGATAGAAATGCCATTAAATGGGGGTCCTTCGACTAATTCATGTCAAACTGGAGGTCCTTGAAATTAAATAGGTTGAAAGTCACTGCTAGAGCCGTAAAAATCTCCTTATGGGGGGTCCCTGGCATCTCTTTTCAAATGGGGGTCCATGGGCTAATTATTAGTATCAATTTAGGGGTCCTTGACATGAAAAGGTTTGGGAACCACTGGTCTAGGAGTTAGGGTACTCATATAGTTCAGCCTAACACCACATTGCTCCACGTTTTAACCTGGGAAAGTAGACCGATAAAAATAATCATTTGAAAAAGATGGAAAGGCTACCCATGACTATTGTTAAGGAACTTTTTATTAAGATACAACAAATTGGGTCACATATTCAGCCAAAATATCTTCTGATCATAAACGATCCCAAAAACAACATGCCATGGATTTAAAAATAATAATTCTGAACATAGCGTCCATCACCTTTTCTGGCCAACAATGGGCATGTTGAATAAAGTATCAGCCATGACAGCTGTCATTGTAGTCTCTCTAGTTTTAAATGAACAATAATTTATTCATATTTAAGATGTAAGGGTATTTTGGTGAAATTATCTTTAACACGTGTATGACATATGCACCTAAAAAAAAGGGGCAGTTCTTTGCAATAAACAAATAATGAGGTCTCTGGCAATTACCATCAACACAACACTTTTTATTTGATACGAGTAGTTGTTTTTACAGCCCCTGAAATGCATACAATAACTAAGACTTTGTTTGTACATAACTGTCTAAAAAATATAACTTCAGAAAATGGATGCATAAACCACAACGCTTGCGATTTATCATGAAAAATAATAAGATTCTCGTCTGTCTTGCGTGTGCTGCTCAATCCCCACAGACTACCAACCTCCTTTCCCCCCTTTCTTCTTCTTTTGGGGGACCTTCTTGCGAGTGGCACCTGAGGCGGCAGGTTTCTGCTGGCGAGGAGGGACCCCAGCGCTGCTTGCAGCAGAGCCAGATGCAGAGCCTGGTCTTGGGGAAGTGGGGGGGCTGCTAGCCGTCTTACTGGCGTCCCTTGATTAAAACAAAAGTGGTGTTTCATTGAAGGCTGCCCTGATGCTGGAAATTACAGAACAACTTCATGCCTGCATCTACAGGTATACTACACAATTAAATAATTACTTGAAGCCTTCGGTAACCGAGCCTGGGGAAAATATCAGTCACTCAGTCAATGCATTTCCTCTAAACAATGAATGCTCAGGGAATATTCAAAGGAATAACAATTTGGAAACATTGTTTCAAGGACAGATGCTTGCTTACAGAAGAAAATTAGCAAACAGCCGTTATGCACATGATTGTGCACATTACTATATGCGATTGCCAACAATAGCAGATTTAAGTGATTTGTTATTGTTGAAAAGGTGTACAATATGACTGGGGAAATGGAAAAGAAAAAGTCTTCTTTATTTTGTATTTTGAGATTTAGCTTTAGTCTTTCATATGTTGTACGTATATTATCTTCTACTTTATATCCTTTTAATTTTTAAGGGTTTGCTTTTATGTGCTGAATATATATAAGTTTGTCATCGTATTGACTATTGAGTTTACTTACAGTTCGGCGCATGCTGCTGCTGATGCTCCCTGCGTGCCTTTTCCCACCTGCTGGTTCTTCTTACCCTTCTTCTTGCCCCTGTAGTAAGAACGCTCCCTCATAGGCAGCCATCTCTCTGGGTCAGGGGTTGATGTAGGGTCAAAGTTCTTGGGTAACTTGCCTAAAAGCAACAACAGAACATGTTAGAATAATTGTCAGGTATGTCCTTAACCCGAATTTGGTGACTGGTTGACATGTCAGCACAATATACATTGACAGACAGAAAACCGGTGGATTGTCCACCCCAAGTGAAAGATCAAGAATCTTGTTTTTGTTCTCGAGTGAGGGAGGACAGAGTTAACCTGACTCCGCCAGCAGGTGGCAGCAGTGAGTTCCTCCTCCTGCTCCCATCTGGTCCCTCTCGGGAAGAGACAATGTACTCCGAGCCATTTCTGACCGGAGAGATATGCGGCCGCTAGAGGCGGGATCAACGGGAAACTGATGACGTATTGAAGCGCTGCCACAGTGCAAATGTAAACACAACCTAACAAGACTACAACTCGAAAGTATTATGGAGATCATCATTTTTGTCCCGCTGCTTCCAGTTTATCGTTTCAGCTTGAGAGCCCAGATCCAGGCAGGAGGAGGGAACTTGTGAACTCAATACTGCCGCAATCTGGCGGAGTCAGGTTAGGACAGAGTGGGAGATCAGCTATTAGAAATCAAAACAGCAGGAGCTGTATAGCATTAGCTATACCTTTATGTAGAAAGAAGCCAGTTTAGGTGGTTTAGACATCTAGTAAGTGTGCCTCCTGCAAACTTTTAAAGTACTGTATTCAATCAAGCAATATCAAACCTTTCTTTTTCTTCTTCTTCTTCTTGATATCACCTTGGCTGTGAAGAGAGCAAAGTCTGGTTAGGTATCGGATATGTCAAATTCATCATTAAAAAAAAGGTATCGTCTAAGTCAGTGAATTTCCATCCATCTTCAACCGCTTTTCCGTAGTCCGGTCACGGGGGCAACCGCTCCACCAGAGTGCTCCAGACTTCCCTCTTCAGAGCAACATTAGTGACTTCCTCCTGGGGGATTCCGAGACGTTCCAAGGCCAGTGAGTCGATGCGTTTCCTCCAACTGCAGCTTGGTCTGCCCCGGGGTCTCCTCCCAGTGGCAGAGAGGCATCCTAACCAGATGCCGAACCACCTAAGATGGCTCCTTTCCAGGCGAAGGAGCAGCGGTTCTACTCCGAGTCTCTCTCGTGTGACTGAACTTCTCACCCTATCTCTAAGGGAGATGCCAGCCACCGGTCAAAGAAAACTAATTTCGGCCGCTTGTATTCGCGACCTTATTCTTTCGGTCATGACCCACACTTCATGACCATAGGTGAGAGTAGGAACGAAGATTGCTCGGTAGACAGAGTGAATTTGTGCAATGAAAAAGCACCACAGAATTGTTAATGGTTTGTGGCATATCACAGGCAGGTCACACTATCATGAACTGACACTATTGTAATGTTACGTATTCACTTTCTTTCAGAGATGCACATACATTTCCTTGATGTGATAAATAAACTGCACTGCCTTCTGGTATTTGAAGTGACCAACAATACAGGTTTTATTTGGAATTTGTGGCTCACCCTTGCTCTTTGGGCAGGTTTTCTCCTGTAACTTTAGCAGCCTTCTTCCTGACATAGGTTGCACCGTGTGAGTTCTCTAGCGCATCTACATCCATGTTCAAGGCCATGGTGTCTGGGGATGGGAGGTGCTTACTCAGGCTGGAGAACATGGTTAAGATGGTAATAATGCATATGACCTCAAGTAACAATGATAGTACCAACAATACTCCTAACCCATAATACTGACCTATAATAAAAATTAAAAAAGGAGACATGGCACTTTTCCAAAATTTCAAGAATATAGCTCTAAAAAAATGCCCCACCCAATACCATAATGGAAATTAACTGCAAATAACCTACTCCAATAATGTAAGCATTGTAAATAATTTGTGTGCAATTCAGTGTCTTGAAAAATAGCGCAACATTAGAATCAATAGTAACATCTTTAGTTTGTTGCATCAGACATGTCAATCAGGTGAAAGGATACGATTTGGCTTTGTCCGTGTCCACCAAGGAATAGGCCGAGATGAGCTGTGCCAATGTGTGGATGTCGTTGGTGTTCTGTCTTTAGTTGGGAGAAGACAATTAGTTAAAATTCATCTGACAACCGCCAAAACCTAAATTATATTTTCAAAATAGCAGATTTACAAGCTCACATATTTTCATGGTGTTTTATGAACACATGCCCATGACTTTATTGTTTTTTAACAGCTTCAGTTGTGCTTGGACATTGCCAAGACCAAACTAAAAACAGAATTTCATTTAGCTCAAGCTTTTTGGAGCTGTACTCACTTCCAAAGCTGCTCCAAATCACTGATAGCCTCTTTTTTACGTCCGTGCTTCAACTTGAAATTGGCAGCTTCCCGTACAAGGGCGAGGTGTGGGGTGGATCCAGGCTGGTTTTGAGTAAGGATTAAAATACAAATTCATATCCCTCATGTAGATATATACTCTCCCTCAGCCCCAAATTCCACAATGGGAGCAACACTTTCCTATCCCGATATGAGAGTGGAGACTACTTGAAACTTCATTTTCACAATGCTGTCTGAATATTCATCTAGTACAGTAAATAATAACACCACAAGACCAAAAAGAACAAGCTAACATATTCTCAAGTACATTGTCCAGTTCATAACTCTATGCAACTCCATTTTCATTTGAACACATTTTATGAATGAATCTGAGATTACTTGATAAGCTCATCTCAAAATAGCAGTAGGCTACTAAAAACGAACATGACCTTTCAAGGACGTACAGTGTGCCACATATTCAAGAAACACATCCAAAAGTATGGCTGTACGATATGGACACATTATAATATCTTGGTATTTATGCCAAATATTGCAATATCGATATTACCGTTAGAATTTCGCCATACCGTTGCCTTTTTGCGATAATGATATTGCGCATGTTGTTCATACCCCGACAACGATACGATAACGATATATTGTGCAGCCATTTCCTAAAAGTAGCATTAGTACATACATGTTACACACATACAGTATACAAGCAAAAACATTAAACAAACCTGCGTGTCTTGGTAATGCTGAATAGCTTGGCTGAAGACATCAATAGCGCTGTCAATGTCTTCTTCATGGGAGTACATCGTTACCAGAGCTGAAACCTAAGAAATCATTTACACTCATTAGCTGGATTAGCATTGAAGTGTGAGGATGCCTTATTGGAAATTAACAATGTCACTGAAGAAAACCCACCATTATCTTGTCTGCCTCTGATCACAGTTACATATTAAAACAAAAAGGTATAGGTCAAGTAATTGTCTTGTTTTTCAAAAGCTGGGCTATCATCAAAGCTATATCCTGCCTACCATATGCAACCTAGTTACAACTATGCATTACAACAAAACAATACAAAAAGTAAAAAGAAAAACACACAAAACAACTAGCAGGCTTGATGATGATAATACGCAAATCTAACATTTACATGAAGCATAATCACAAACTATAAATGAGGCATGTCTCAATAATACTACAGTTAGGAACGTTAACATTCACTCCATCTGGACGAGCCAAGTCACTTACAGTGGCAACTGATTTACATAATCTCCTTTTTACTTCATGTCACTCCATGTCTTCACACAGACACAATGATTAGGTTTTCTGTTACTTCATTATTAAATTCACTGCTCCTTACATTAAATTAAGTGTATTTATTTCCAAGTACACTCTATCCAGTGCCATTTGTGTTTACCAACATTTGGCTTGCGCACACAAAGGCTATGGGCTGGATGTTTATTCCTGAGCCTACACAGAATGCAAATTCATGCAAATGAGGAATGGGAACTCCACTGTCAAACCATTGTGTATGACTTTGCCCTTTTAACCATTACTAAAGGTATAGCACTGACCAAAATCATATATATTTTCTGATTGAAGATTGTACACATTGTATTGAGTCACAGTGGTGTTTAATTTGGACATACCATTCCTGGTTTGTGCTTGAAATCTTCAATTGACCGCAAGGTGTCACATGCTTTTGTAACATGACCTGTAGAAAGAAAATTACCGTTTTAACTCTTCAGTCCTCGGATAATTGATTGATACAGTAATAATGAGGTCAGCGGGCCCATATATGGAATTGGAATACTCCCTGCTGACAGGTGCTGCCCGGACCCGTAGGATTACATGCAGTGCCAATTATCACCCTCCCCGCCTGGCATACCGCCCCGAACACTAATTGTGTTCCTATAGAGACATTTGACAAAGCTGGATGCACCACGGTGGATTTGAACCCACGACCTCCGTGGTAGTGGACAGCTAATTTACCACTGTGCCACCCAAGCGCCTATATGCACTTTTTTCCATTATTAGGCTTTACAGGGTAGACTTTTATTCTTGGTAAATAAGTCATGCCATAAAAATAAGTAGAGAACATTTGCCGATACCTTGAATCAAGTAGAGTTGTGCCATTGTTAGTTTAATGTCGGCTGCACTTTCTGGATGTTGATCTGAGAATTGCTTAAAAGAGAAAGTAGAACATTATTTTATGATGAAGTATAAAACTTAGAAATGGATAATAGACATGTCAATTTTCTTGATGGACATCATAGTCTCTTCATGAATCAAATAAAAAAGACCAAACAGGCAGGCTACATGTAAAAAGAATTGTCATGGCTCAGCGGAGTCCTGAACAGAGGATATGCACCAGCAAGACGCCTTAATATAGGCGACGAGCGAACGCAGGGTTGACACTACCGGAATAATGTCACTTCATTAAAGGACTGTCATAGAAGTTTCATTTTAAATCGTCTCATATAGCATTGTGGTCCAAGATTAAATAAACTGTCTCAGCGATATAGTCAGGGAGTTGTCTCTGTGTCGTCACAACTGCAAATAAACTGTCTCAGAAATTTGTAATGAAGTACTTCAACAGAAATATATATTTTTAATGATAAACACGTGTTATGTTGCAAATATAAGAGGGACTAACGACAAAGGGGATTAGTAATACAATTAATTAATATAGAAGATAAATCTCAAAGTGCTTTACAAATTACATTAAAATCTATAAAAACAGAACAGAAACATGGTAATAAAATTCTTATTTATTTATTTTAAAATTACCGTTCCTAAAATTGATAGAACAATGAAGTAGATTGTTGTACCTGCAGTAGCTCGATGGCCTTGCTGTGCTGTTTCTCCCTGCAAAGTTGGGCGACCTGGATCAGTACCGGCCGGGGGTGACCCGGATTCTGGTTCTGGAGACTGGATGACAGCTTCCTGCACTGTTCAGCCTATTGAGGAGAAGCCAACAGGGGAATAACCCTTTATCTTAGAAAGTTCTCCATTTTCCTGTACTTATTGGCTGTGGATGACACAGGTATGTGTGTTCGTGTATTTTATTATGGAAAGATATTGTCCATTCGGAAGATGATACATATTATTTGACAGTCCATAGTGCCATAACAATTTATCGTTTTTCTTTTACATAAATATGCCATATACACATACAACCCATACACCTCAGTAAATGTCAGTAAGTGTGGAAAAAGTAGACACCGCCCAGTTTAGAGGCTTGCATTTCAATATTTTTAAACATAAGGGGTCATTTGTACTTAATAAATCAGACTCAAACTGTACCTGGTTGGTGTACATGGCCAGGAGAGCTTTGTTGAAGTCTATGGCCTGCAGCTGCTTCTTGGCTAGTTTGTACTCCACGCCGTCAGCGCTGGTCAGCTTCACCTTCTTCTTGGAGTCAAACACATTTTGGTCCTGTAGAAATACAATGAAAACTCTCCTTTATCTTTAAACCAGTGTTTGAATTAGGGCTCTGCGATGACATTTGGTGTTTTCTGGACGGGAACCCGTTTTGGGATTCTTGTTGCCATGTACAGTATATAGCAACAGGTCAGGCTATAGAAGGCGTTTTTACAATCGGCCTCAGTCCTAAATGGGTTAAAAACATTTAGAATTTACAAACCTTGTTTATTGTAATGATGTTGTTGGCAGTCACAGCAAGCAGCCCCACATCAGATGGCCTGCAATTAAACCAAACCTTTTAGAGATTGTTTGGGGGGAAATTTCCAATAACACCAAAAGGCTCTAAATCCTCAAGAAATGCATATTGGAACTGACTTGTTTTGACTCACTTGAGCTTGATGACCTGGTTGTAGAGCTGCAGCGCATCCTCTGGCCGGCCTTGTAACTGCATGATGTAGGCCATCTGCGAGTGGATGACAGCCAGCTCAGACTCGATGTCCTCCTCAGTCACATCCTGCAACAGAGAGACACGCAACACAACACCATGACCTCCCATGCAGATTTGTCCTTAACCTAAAGGAAAGGACGAGCGATTCATGGAATAGACTCAAAAGATATCATTGCCAAGACTCAGGGGTCATCGCCATGTTGGCTTGTGGTGGACATTTTTGTCTATATTCCATTTTTGCCACGGACATACAACATGAGTGGACAATAATAATACCAGAAACACAAATAGATAAAACATTTGAACATTCTCAGAATTAAGGGGGTCTTTGCAAATAAAACATTTGAGTACCACTATACTGGACTCGACTCTAATGCGCCATAGTAAATAATTGTCATACATATTCTAAATAAGAATGAACACGAAAACCCCATCAAAATTAGCACTTGTGCTAACACACTGTAAGCAATGCATCTATTAATTGTACAACTGTGCAATGAGCAATGTGATTGTAATAATAACAGTTTTGGCACCCAATAACAAATACAAAAATAAACCAGATTACTTTAGTCTTTAGGTTACATTTCCAAAAATCACTTACTGAATCTTCACTCAGGGAAACTCTACAAAGCTCTGAAAAACAAAACAAAGCACAGGTTTTAATAAAAGACGTGGACCTTTGTTTCATCCAAGGTCTGAATGAAAAAGCAAATGGACAGTGAGCTTACAATAAAAGGAGACTGACCTTCTGCTTGTCGAAGTTTATTGAAGGCCTCTGTAAGCTTTCCTTGACCAATAAGAGTGCAGGAAGAATTGTAGCAAAGCTCATATGTTGTCTCAGGGAGGCCAAGGTCATCCTGCAGCCCACAGGCATGGAGGGAAATGAAGAGAGTGACCAACAGTGTACTGGAAATGCACGACAACATGAATGCAGGGAATAAATAATTGAATTACAACCACTGGAGGATGTGTAACATGGCATCATTAAGGTATTTTCACACAGGGAGCAACTGACGCGCCAAGTAATTCATTTTCAATGAGTGGCGTGCGTTTATTTTGGACAAGCGGAGAAGTCGAGGGGCAAATATGCAAGCGTATTGTGGCCAAGTTTTTTTTTTCACGCGTCCCTCATAAGCAGACCTGTCACTGATCCAGGAGACAATGCCTGTCACTCACTCCCCTTTCTGAAAATACCTTTATTCTGGTCATGCAGGTCATGTCAATATTGTTTTATAAAGACTTTTAGATATTTTTCTAAAATAACCAATATTCAACCTCACGTGTCAGGTTATAGATCTGTTAAAGTACAAAATAGGGCTTAAGTGGATGAAAGTAAACACTGCCTATTGAGCAATACCAGCATATCTGTAGATATGCATTTGTTTATTTCAATTAAAGTGAGTAGTTCATCAAGAAAATTACCCATTTTCTCTCAATTACACACCCCATGAAGGCTTGAACTCATGGCAATTTTTTGTTTGTTGCATTCCTAAACGAATAATTCGATGCCCAGTCAATAGGAGACTCCAGCAGTTATCATATTATTAGGAATGAGAATGAGAAAATATAATATAATTTCTATGAATTCAAGGCTTCATGGAGTGTGTAACTGATAGAAAATAAGTCATTTTCGGGGTAAACTACTCCTGTTAAATGAATGAACTTCCATTCTTAAGTAATATGCTTCATATGCCACTCACTGGCAGGTGATCTGCAAAATGCTGTAGACTAGGCATGCGACTAATATTTGTGGCACAAACGAGCAAATATATCCCAATGAGCAGATGATAAAAACATCCCCCCCACCCACACAGGATCTATGTGGATAATGTGGATGTACAAAACAACCTGAAAACTCAAAGCAATAGTCTCCTTGCAAGCCCTACAGAGAAGGAGTGCAATCTCAATGGTTCACATAATAAATGCATTTGCACTCACCAGGGGGGCGTCCTCCCACTGACTCATAGCAGCGACCACAGCAGTCAGGTTGGTCTTCCTCTCTTCCTCATATTCATCCTGGGAGTTACGGATCAGGTCCGTGTACACAGCCCTGCATTCATCATAGCGCTCCAGTCTGTAAAGCTAGGCCAAGGAAAAGAATGAGAGACGGGTCCAGTCAGACAGCAGGGATGGTTCAATCTCAGCCAACACAATTGGGGTTCATTAAAATAAAATTAACAGGTTAATATCAGAATACTGATATATTATCGATTTCAGCAGTTACAATTTCAAACATGACCCGCTTTAATTACTAAGTCTATATATGTAGCTTAATGTTTGTTTTATGTCCAATGTTGGATTCCAATTCAAATATAGCAACAACAACAACAAAAAATTCAGGATTTCAATTCATTAATTTCAAATACGTATAGCAAAAATAGCTGATCTACAAGCTCACTAGATCGGCTATTTTTGCTACGACAGTAATATGCAATGTGGCCCTCTGGAGTGAGTCAAAGTTTCCCACCCCTGACATAAGGCATAAGCCTGCTTCTGATATCAGGTCTCAAAGGAGCCTCACCACTTGGCCATAGAGCTCCTTCAATTTGTCCGTCTGCTCAGAAGCACTTTCAATGGTCTTCAGGGCACTTTCCACTCTGTTCAGCCGGTACTCACAGTAAGCCTTCTCGAAAACAACATCATCACTGAAACAGATAGTTAAGTCACCAGGCAGCAATAAGGCAATTGACAAACATCAGTACCATTTCAATTTACAATAACAATTTAGGCATTTAGCAGACGCTCTTAATCCAGAGCGATTTACATGGAGAGCAAGAACAAAAAACATACATCACATACAAAGTAGTTATCATGAATCATACGTAAGCTAAGAATGTAACAGTGGAATATCTATATAATGAAACTATGCATATATATACACACTATAGTGCTATGTTTACATAAAATGCTATAAGTCTACATAAACTGCTATATAAGTCTACATAAAATGCTATCTAAGATAGATAAGGTCGAGGCTAGGGTAAATGATTGTGTGCCCAGAAGATGTTATGCTCTCTTTGGTTTAATGTTACCAGAAAGCTGCACATATGACGTCATTAGGATTTAGCACACATTACTGCATTATTTAACAGATGAAACACAGTATACCTGGCTAGGACCTTTGAATGGTTGTTCATGACATTCAGTGCCTCTTTGAAGCTGCCATTTTGGACGAGACATACAATTTTACAGTGCAGGGCTGACACGTCATCTTTGACCTCATGCAAAACTGCAAGAGAACGATGAAACATATTTAATATAACAGGTCATTCATTGGCATAGAACTTAATTATATATCCAGCCAAACACACAATTTACAGACAGTGTATGCATCATGGGTAGAAGACAGGGTGTTAAGCTATTCAAAATGGAATCGACTTACAAGGTAGTCAATGTGACTTTGCCTATACCTCAAGAAAGTGAGCGATACCCACAGCCACAATACTTCAATCAATATTCAGTCAATTATCCTACCTACAGCACTGCCACCGAAGTGTGGAATGCCCTTACCCCATCCCTTAGGCCAAATTCCAATACCCCAAATCTCGGCCACTCGCTCACTCACACTCAGTCACTCCAGCATGGCAAATTATGACGACATTGGTGACCTGCCGAAATTGGTGACCATGTTGTTGTCTTCATCCAATTTACATGAAAGTCTTTAAATACGTGGCCTAAATACAGCTAGGTTGAACTCTACTAATACTGCTGCAATAACAAACTGCAACGATTTACATTTGGACATTATGTGATTGTCTACACGATTGTCACATATTTCAGCAGGTCACCAATTTCACCGTAACACCATGCTGAAGTGACCGAGTGTGAGTGAGCGAGTAGCAGAGATTTGAGGTATTTATTGGAATTTGGCTTTAAAATGTGGATCACTGGCTTAAATCCACCTTTCGACAGGCCAAAGGGGGAGGTAAATATCACTCATCCCTTCGAAAATAGAAATGTGATCCACCCCTCACTTCACACGGGTGGGATTTTTTAATGTAATGTTGATGAATTGAATACATTGAATACCATTGAGGACCTCAAAGTCAACAGGACCTCTTTTGGGTTATCCTTTTAGACCAAGTCAACGTGTATGACTGAGTGTTCATTGTTCAACCAATCAGACAGTTAAGTGCAGGGGTCACCAACATGCACATTTTTTATAAATAATGTTCTTATTTTCATCATAACACCCACTTACTGAAGTCTCCAGGTTTTCTTTAGAATATGTATGACAATTATTTACTACGATTATGGCACATTAGGAGTCCAACTAGTACTCAAATGTCTTGTTTGCAAAGTCCCCCTTAACTCTAGTCTAGAGTGTTCAAATGGAACCAAATGGACCATTTGGAATGTTGACCAAAATGTCCACCACAAGCCAACCCCTGGTAAAGTGTTATCTGAAGCGTAACGTGCATGTATAATCATCAGGACTACACTGAATGTTTATAGCTATATAATAATTAGTATGGTGACAATGTAGCCAAAGAAAGGTTCTAACAGAGCTAGCTGACATGGGACACGTCACTGGTCAGTGGTCAATAAGGACACACTTCAGGGCCTAATGCGTCTCTTTGGTTAAACCACAACACATACAATAGCTTGATTGTCCAAGATATCATGTTACAGCAAATGCCGACCTGTCGTGTACAATATGTAAAGCATGATTTGGCGTTTTTAAGATGTCGAGCCAGTAAGCCAAAGAGGCGCTACTACAGCTGCTACAGTAGTTAAGTTAGCACGGCCCGGCTAATGCTAACAGCTGGACGCAACCACATCTTGGAGCGATGTGGTGGTATCTGCAGTGCAGAGGGAAAAAGGACAATAACACAGTATATAGGAGAGATCAAACCCTACTTCTGCTGATGGCCTTCAAGGCCCGTGTGTAGTCTCCACTCTGTCCACAGCGGTTCACTTCGGTCCACAGGGAAGCCACGGAGGCTCCTGCGTTCGCCATGTTTGCTGCGTGAAGTGAAGATGTCTGTTCTAGTGTTCTTCTTCTTCTGTGGCCGAACGGAAGCACCATGTTTCACCTTCCGGGTTGGAAAATTAAAAAATAAATTAATAGTTTTCTTATAAATATGTTTTAAAGGATGAACACAATCTAAAAACGCGTCTTATTTTTGTTTAAGTTAAATAAAAACATTAAAACTATGAAATTGTTACAACTTAATTATATTCACCAGGGTGACAGCAGTGCATTGCCTGTTTGTGGTTGAGGTAAAAAAAATAAAAATCACGTTACAACAACAGCAGATGTACAAGCAATCAAACGTGGCCATAACTCTGTGACTGACGGGTTGTGAACTTGTAGATCTTCGTAGCTGTGTATGCGCAGCTCATGCGGCCCGCCCACATTCAGTGTTGCCATGTCCGTTTGTTATAAGCAACTTTGTGCTTGTTTGCAAATTGCTTGTAAATATTTGGGGGCCGGGGTTGTTTCTGAAGTGTAGTGTAGTGTGGGCTTGTTTTTTCATAATGTTGTTTAAACAAGTGATTCTCAAACATTTTCATGTCAAGGACCCCCAAAATAATTATGTATTTGTCATCAGAACCACATCTGAAAATATTTTATGCCAGGCCGGGACAAGATTTGAGTTTATAAATGTTTAAAAACAGTATTGAAAATAGGTTTACAATTTACAATTTACAATTTAGGCATTTAGCAGACGCTCTTAATCCAGAGCGACTTACATTTAAGCAAGAACAAAATCATGGGAATACATCACATAAAAGCATTTATCATGAAACATGCGTAAGCTAAGAAGGTAACAGCGGAATATCTATATGATGAAACTATACATACACTATACATAATAAACTATACATATTCACTACTATGCTATACATATGTACTATGGCGTGCTATGACTATATACAATACAATTATAGTGCTGTCTACATAACATGCTATAAGTCTGTGTCAAATGCTATCTAAGCCAACATAAATGCTATCTAAGGGGTTAGGGTAAGTGCTATGGGCCATGATGGAGTCTGAAAAGGTGGGTTTTCAGGCTACGGCGGAAGATTGGGAGTGATGCTGCAGTTCTGACTCCAATGGGAAGTGCATTCCACAGTTTTGGAGCCAGAAGGGAGAAGAGTTTGGGACGTGTGGAGCGTTGTCCCGGCGTTTTTAGTGAGGGTACTTCCAGTTTCCCTGCGTTGGCTGATCTGAGTGCGCGGGAGGGTTTGTAGGGTTCAATCATACTTGTAAGATATGGGGGAGCCATACCTTTGGTTGCTTTGAATGCCAGCATCAGAGTTTTGTATTCTGTGCGGGCAGCGACCGGGAGCCAGTGGAGGGAGCGGAGCAGGGGGGAGACCATAGACTGTAAAAAATATGGACAAAGCGTTCCCCGGGTCTAACATGAACGTAAAATGAAGCCTGTAATAATATGCTAATTCCTGATGTAAGTCGCCATCTTTGGTACCAGCTGGCCATTGGCTGGCTCCGTTTTGTATACCAGCTGGTCATTGGCTGCCCAGACAACGAGGCGGGACTTCCCCCCTTCTTCTCCGTTGGTTTTTATTTTGACTCGAGTGGGAGGGGAATCCCGATCATAGACTGTAACGGTAGCCACGCCCCTCAGAACATACGCGATGGTTTTTTTTCTTTATGGTCATTTTTTTAATTAATGGGACCATAATTTTCCAAAAAGAATATTATGACATTAGAAATGAGACTTTAAACTAGTGACTGGAAGCAGAAAGTATTCATGACCATGTTTATTAAGGTAATACAGTCTAGGTGAAGTTGGGCCAAAATACATGGGCCTCTATGGAGCTATGGGGCTTTTTGGGTCCGGTCCAGCGCCACAACAGGCCATTATATGAACTACCGATTTCAAATGAGGCTTCACGAAATATCTGGCTGACTGCCCCCCTGGGGGAGACATGTGAGAATTTTGGCTGGTTGAAGACCAAGCGAGCTGCTGCATTTTGGATCAGCTGGAGAGGCTTAAGTGCACATGCTGGTAGGCCAGTAAGGAGGGAGTTACAATAGTCGAGTTTTGACAAGACTGTTGTCTGGATTAGGAGCTGGGCTGATTCCTGGGTGAGGAACGGTCTAATCCGTCGTATGTTATAGAGTGTGAACCTACATGATCGAGTGACAGCTGTGATGTGAGCTTTGAACGAGAGCTGACTGTCCAGGACAACACCAAGATTCCTGGCTGTTGGGACAGACGTTACCAGGGCGTTGTCTACGGTTTGTAAAGCGTTATTCATAGTCTTAAGGCTCATACATAGTCTGGATTTTCAGTGGTTACTACAACATGACGTCACGAGCCGCGGTGAAGAGCAAACTACCGCCGACGCTCCAGCCCTTCTCTCTGTTTTTACTCACCACCGCTCAACGTTATTTCAGCTCCGGTGGTCAGCTCACCACCTGAGTGGTGGTCACCTCACCACCGAAAATCCAGACTATGAATAGGCCTTAATATTTTTGGTGGTGAGGTGACCACCGAACTACAACATGACGTCACTGAGCTGCGGTGATGAGCAAACCACCACTCTCCCCAGCCCTTCTCTCTATTTTTACACACCGCTCCACGTTATTACAGCTCCGGTGGTCAGCTCACCACTGAAAATCCAGACTATGAATAGGCCTTATTCATAGTCTGGATTTTCGGTGGTGAGGTGACCACCTCTCCGGTGGTGAGCTGACCACCGAAGCTGAAATAACGTGGAGCGGTGGTGAGTAAAAACAGAGAGAAGGGCTGGAGCGGTGGCGGTGGTTTGCTCTTCACCGCGGCTCGTGACGTCATGATATAGTTCGGTGGTCACCTAACCACCGAAGATCCAGACTATGAATGAGCCTTAAGAGTGTACAAATGGCCCAGGCGGTGGCATAACCGTCTGGGCACCCGACAGGTAATCCAGTCGCAGTGTGCCGCGGGTTCGACTCCCGAGCCCGACACGGCCTTTACTGCATGTCTTCCCCCATCTCTCTCCCGTTTCCTGTCTGTCCCTTCAAAAAACCAATAAAAAGGCGTAAGCCGCACCAAATATTATCTTAAAAAAAAAAAAAAAGTGTACAAATGGAACCAAATGGACCCTAAAATTAACATTGATTTTACAATATTGGGGGTCCCAGAGATAGAAATGCGGTTAAATGGGGGTCCGTACTCCGAGTAATTCATGTCAAACTGGGGGTCCTTGAAATGAAACGGGGTGAGAATCACTGCTAGAGCTGTAAAAACTTCTCTTATGGGGGTCCCTGGCATTATCTCTTCAAATGGGGGTCCGCGGACTAATTAGTGTCAATATGGCCGGGGACGGGGGTCCTTGACATGAAAAGGTTTGGGAACCTTGGCTTCTTTTGGGCTTGTTTTCATAGACCTGGTTGCTAGTTTATCTCGCAGAACCTGGCAACACTGAGTCAGTCAGACCGGTTGGTTGGCTGGGCTGAGGGCTCTCAGCTCAGCTGCAGCAGCACGGTGGTGGTGGTAGTGGTGAAGTAGAGAAGTGGTCAAGTGGAGGAGGGGGCATTGTTGTCGTTTCTCCGACCGTGGCTGTGTTGTGAGTGCGTTCGTTACTTTCGTTTGAAGCTTTCGTTTCTGCCGAGGAAGGAGGAGAAATGGCCGGGATTAAAGGTAGGTGAAGTACACTTTTCAAAATTGTCCCGTAGCTGGAACATTATTTTGCAGTTAACCACAGTCGATTTGAGTGACGTTACGTTATATTAGCTTGCTACTAGCCACACCATCATGGACTTAAAACACCATGTAGTGTTGTAGGGAACCCGGCCGTTAGCCACAAGGCCAGTACTACAATCCGACTGGATCGGATGTCTTCTACTTATGTAGACTTCATGGATAACCAGCTACTAAACACAACTCATAGTCATATCAGCTATCTTGGTTCAGCCAGGCCATCCAGGTGGCTGTTGTGTTGCTGTTACTGCAGCCAGCCAATCTTCCAGACGAGACGCCTGGCTGTCTCAGTCTCAGTCTCACTCTCTGTGGCATTAGCTCAAAAGCTAACTACTGCTGTATCCAAGCAAGTGGCAGGCAGGCGGTGGCACTGATGTGGCATCCTCAAGATGTGGCCCGTCAAGATGCATTAGTTTAGTTGTAAGCTATCCATCCCTGCAGGGCTTCACATAATCCCAACGTGATCTGGATTGCTGTGCTTTAGCTGACTTGTGAAACCAGCTGATTCATCACATGATGATGTTACATTACATCCTTTATACATACTTAGCCAGGCACCCCCTTTGCATCAAAACTAATGGTTTTTCGAGACACATACACACACTGTCTTTCTCACTCGCCACATTTACACACATGTTCACAAATAAATCATTGTCACCCTGTCAATGCTAATCGTACCACTCTTGTGTCCCTGTTCAGCTCTGATCAGCCTGTCTTTTGGAGGTGCCATTGGTCTCATGTTCCTCATGTTGGGATGTGCTCTCCCTGTATACAAGTAAGTGCTGGCACTGCCCCATGGAGCATGAGGCAGATTTCAGAGAGCTGGACACGTCTCTTAGTGTCTTTATAATTTCCATTAATACAGTGATATAAGTCATGGAACTGAATGCAGGTTTCTAGTAATTTGTAACCTCACGTCACGTCATCAGGCTTTCCATCTCGGACGAAAGCCTGGTCTGTGTTACTAAATTGCAGTGTGATTCGGTCAGGAGCGGATGATATCTTACCTCATAGTCATTGTTTTATAGTTATCAGGCCTAAAACCCTCTAAACCAGAACTTCCTTTCCCTCAAACCGGAAGAATAATACCTTCCCAATACAATTATTCTATTTCTAAAATACAAAATAAATATAAATGTGAGTGTGCTTTCCAAATCATCCACTCCCGACCAGACCATAAACCCGAAAAGGAATTCTGCCAAGGCTAAGTAATTTGCCTGACGAAGAAGAACGATGAGGTCAAAACGTTGCGCCATGGCCCAGGCCGTAGCGTAACGGTCTGGGCACCGGACTGGTGATCCAGTCGCGGTGTGCCGCGGGTTCGACTCCCGATCCCGACACGGCCTTTACCGCATGTCATCCCCCCATCTCTCTCCCATTTCCTGTCAGCCTACTATCTGTCCCTTAAAAATAAATAAAAGGCGTAAGCCGCAAAAAAAAAAAAAACGTTGCGCCATGAAAGAGAATACGTTTTGGGAGCTTTAAGTTTAAACCAGTGTGCGGATGTTTTAACTTCTGCTAGTAGTAATATATATATACACTCTTCTTTCTGCATCATGCCACTTCATAACAGCAATGCAGAGCTGGTAATATGGTATGAACTTCTTGAAGTGGATACAGTTAGTTGGTTGAGTTAAAATAATCACAGAGGGCAATTGGTTACAGGGCTATGAAATTACTTAACAGGGATTGAGCCCATGGCCATTGAATAATGTTTGTTCTTCGCTTGTTATTTCTCTGCAGCACATACTGGCCCCTGTTCCTTCTCTTCTTCTACATCCTCTCTCCAATCCCATATTGCATTTCTCGGAGAGTGGTTGACGACACAGACTCGGCCAGTAATGCCTGCAAAGAGCTGGCCATATTCCTCACGACGGGGATCGTGATCTCAGCCTTTGGCCTGCCTATCATTTTCGCTAGAGCTACTGTAGTAAGTGAGCTTCTTATTCCGCTTTAGGGCAGTACTGTAAGTAAAACAATTCTGCATTGGCCATTGCAAAATGTTAGAAAATACATTTAAATGAGATTAACTTCATCAATCTGCACTGCAGGAAATTGGATAACGAGATGGAATCTGCTATTTTACAAAAAAATGTGTCTGGAAAAGCAAATAGCTGCACCCACACAAATGTACAATACAAGCAATAGAGGGTATTGCACATGCATAAAGTGAATGGCAAATCGAGTGGCAAAGTGAATTTAATGTTGTTTAAAGTAATTTAATTCAATAAAATAGAACTTTTCTGTTTGGATGTATGGGCTGTCAAGGCCAGAAAGTAGTTTTTTGTCACTCAGGCATTCCTGCATAACTTCCGGGTATGATGATGATGTCACTTGCATACCCTCTATAGTCTATTGGCTGGTGACCAGTGTAAGCTCTGCTGTGCAATGTACTGTAGTTGGGCCATTTTGAAAATGTTGGTGTGAAATCAAATCGCCATGCTTAAAGCCCTTTGATAAGATTTTAGCCTAAATATGCACTTCCAGGCGGCATAATGTGGGAGCATTCTTAACATGAATTATTAATGTGTGATTTGCAGATTGCCTGGGGGGCGTGTGCGCTTGTGCTAACGGGTAACATGGTCATCTTTGCGACCATCCTGGGCTTCTTTCTCGTCTTCGGATCCAATGACGACTTCAGTTGGCAGCAGTGGTAAACGACACAGGGAGTGGGCAGGGGACCTTAGTCTGAACTGTTTTTATTATTAGCGTTCATTTTATTATTGTTACTACTGCAGCTCTTATTTATATGACCACCCATCCATAGATACACAAATCCAGTGCAATACGTTTTTCTTTTCTTTTTTTGTTGTAAACTGTAAAGCATTTTAGTTAAACTGATACAAATTGGATGGGAAATGTTGACTTTGAAAGTTCTTTTTTTTTACGAAGTTATTTATTTTCCTGCTTTGCTGTTGCTGTAATTTGGAGAGTAGTGAGCTGACAAATGCAGATTGTTGCTATTGTTTTCTGTGCAAGCATATAAAGAAAGACGAGAAAAGAAAAACTAGGGCTGTCAATATTAACGCGCTAACACATTCAATTACTTTGAAATGTTTAACGCGTTAATGAAACATAAATAATGCAATTCATGCTAGTGACGTGTTTCAATTTCAAGTGTACGACCAGAAGTGTTATTTGTTTTAGCGGTGTGATTTGACATTGGCCGCAGCTCAGGAAGTGAGACAAGACGATCCCCGGGGACAGTTCAGTATACTACTTTTCAAAATTGAAACGCATATATCACCTTCTGTGTTGTCTCACAGTTTATTTAAGATCTGCTGTTTATTTTAGGCCGAAACACGCATTTGACTGTCAATGTTTAATAGACTTAAATGTCATGCATGGATCAGATTAGAGTTGAATCCAAAGAAAACTGTTTGGTTTCTTCTCCAAACTGATCAACTCAAATCTGCTTCATTTGTTCATTAATGGCCATTTATGAATGATATTTATGCCATTAAACGATAGCATTTCATTTTATATACCTCTTGTGTGGATTCCTCATTCATTTGGTCGTAGTTTGATTCATATGTGATTGGAAAAAATGCAATTAATCAGTGCAGTTTGTGCAATTAATTTGTTGTTTGATCGATTGACAGCCCTAATAACTATCCAGTTGAACGTCAGCAATGATCTGTATTGACCAAAAGAACAGGGCAAAGCTGCCTGATGTCTGTTTTTTCTTTTTAGTGGATGTCCTGTTAATAAGATATGTTATGAGTAGAGGCAGGTGTGCTTACCTTGTCCGAATGCCGGGGGTTGAGTGTGAATCAGCAGTATTCTTTGTTTTCTCTTAAGTTTTACTTGCATTTCTGCTTTAGTTTGATGGAGACTGTTAAACAGAGAGACAAGAAAGGGTGGAGAGGGTTGGATAATTCGAACCCTGGGCAACTGCAGGAAAGAGGAGACATTTATGTGGTGTGCTCTTACCAGATGAGCCACTGGAGCACGCAAATCAGTTATCTGCCTTTCCACCACTAGCTGACAAACTCAAGATGTTTCTAGTCAGCACAGGCCTTTGTAACAGCTAAACGTGAATGGAAATGACAATGTAATATAGTGATCAACTTTCTTCCCCACTAAGAAGTGGTGTGGCTCGGTGCCACATGTCGTTCAGTATGTAATTAAAGGAATCACGTTTTTGTTCGACCGTTAATTTGCAACCCCAGGATTGAACCAATGGAATGGTGTTTCTTAGTGCAGGAATGTTTTTATTTTATTTTATTTCCGTGGTTTTAAACAATGAATTCTAATGTGACATTGCAGTTTTCCATCCTTGTTTGCTTCTTATGAGATGGTATCTAGGACCCATGAGAACTAATTGCTTATGGCACATCGGATATCCTCCTTACTTTTATTTATTGAGTTTTTAACTGTCCTTAAAGTAGCATTTGAGTCTGAAAGGTGAGCGGTTGTCGTGGTCATTTTCTTGCCCTGAAGGCTGTTGTTTAAGTAATTTTAAGGGATGGTTCAGATGCATTTTAAATCAGTGAGATCCAATTACTAGGACTCTGCATTTCTCAGATGCTGATTTGTTACATCCTGCTTTCTCCCCCCAGAGTCCCTTGTTCTACCGAACTTGGCATTTTTACTGTGATAGTTCTTGCTTCCGCTGTTGCCATAAACTAACTTTGTTGACTGGACTAAGAAAGGTTACAGTGTAAAAAAAACATTTTATATTAAGGTAAGAGTAGTGTGGGAAGCCTAGCAAAGCTATAACCTGGAATACGTATTACGTATAACACTTAATAGCCCATAAGTATTAAAATAAAACCTGATAGATCCTGTATTCAATCCAGCCCTTCATTGTGTTCAAACAGCCTTGGCCTAAAAGTTGAAAATCTGAATCCAGTTCTGCGAAAGCACAAGTCCACATTTGTCACTCCACCTTACCCCATGAGGGTGAACGAAACCTTGTGGTTTTTGGTCTGTACTCTGACATTTAAAACGACTATTGTTTTCTTAAGATTAGAGAAATCTGTGCACTCGCATGTGATATGTTGTAGCTATAGGCCTGTCAGGGTCGGTTAACTTGTTCGTCAGGTGTGGCTTTCCAGTTAGTGATATTAAAACATCTGTTGCCCTGGTCATTTGAATGGATGATCTGGGTTTTAAAGGTTTGTTTCTTTCTTCTTTTTTTCACAGATGGTACAGTTCTGTGTGAATATGTGATCTCTGGAAGAAACTAAACCCTGTCTCTAAATAAAGATTTGGAGTCCAAAGTGTTATATATTGTAAGTAAGTAAGCAGTTTAGAAGGAAAAACAATAGAGACTTGGATAATTCAGTCTTAGTGTTTTTATCAGACAAAAAGGGAAACGTTTTAATTTTAAAGATTTTTTTTTTTTGTAAGATAAGTCGTGTCACATTTCCAATGGAGGTTATCTCATTTTGGAACTAAACTCACCAAAGGTTCTCTACAGCAGCAATTCAAAGCTCTGGGGAATTTACTATTTTCATTTCCATGCTGGTTAGATTTGTGAACGAGCTGACACTTTCCAGAGATCACAGACTCAATGTAGATTGTAATTGACAGCGCCACACTGACAACATATTTTTGTGTTAGCTGAAAATAATAAATATGACCTTATTTAACCAGCTTAAATACAAACAGTTGACCTGCGTATTTCTTGTATAATGTAACAGTCTGAACTGGAGCCAACTGACCCATTTGTAGTGGGATATAGGCATATCTATTATGATCATTGAGGGGTGTATTTCAAAAACAGTCTGAAGTCCTATATCTTATGTTTTGTACCCAAAGTAATTTGATTTAGGAAAACGGTTCCTAAGTAAAATTTCCTATTCTAACACTAGTTGACAATTGCTTCTTAAATTGTTAATCCTATCTTAGACCGGTCCTATCATAACTTATGATTTAAGATATGTCGTTTCTGTAATATGACCCCTAAAATGTAAATGATCAAAATGTGATTAAAAGCCGTTCAAGTCATTGATGTTCAGCTCTTGAAGTTAACCTGAAAATGTCACAAAATCTGGGCGATGTATACCTATGTGGAATGGGTTTGTCCTTTTTTTTTTTTTTTAACTTATGTTATTTCACAGATCTGAAAAGAATATTTTATTTATTGATTTTTGTTAGGATGCTTTGATGTAGATGTCCACGGCTATTTTCTATCTTCAACTTTTGTTTTAAAGAAACAAGTCAGCATGGTTGTTTTTTTTTCTTCTTTTTTTTAAATAAATGCCATTTTTGAACATCCTCTCCTTTTTGTATTGTTTAAATTACCACATTGACATTTCAAGGTTATACCACTGATAAATCAGGACACTCAACTTGTTTTGAATGGACATTATGTAAATGCATATTACTCTAACTACCCACCTGACCTCATCCTTACTTTACAGTTTAAAGACATTGTAGTTATGTTGTTTAAAAAACAATGCATGTCAGTCAGTCAGTATTCTGCAAACATTCACTGAAAATAGGTGAACCTACATCTACAAGCTAATGACACATGGCAACGCAATGCGTCAGGATATTTATATTTATTGTAGAGGGAAAAAAGGATGTGGGACAAAAGATTCCTGGGGATCTCCAGGAATCTTTTGCATTTACCTAGCCTCGGTACCAGGCTTTCATTTTTGTTGGTGCAAAAATTGAAAGCCTGGAGGAACGCATTGGCCGCTCTGGTCTAAAAGTGTGAGTCAACCCTTCCGGGTGGGCGTCGCTCCAAATTATGTGACATAGCGCTGCACTAGGGGGGAGAGGAGGGGCCGGGGGTGACGGACAGATCGATGAGATCCAATCAGGGCGTGTGCAAATCTGAGCCGCGACCCGCCCCTCTAGACCAGAAACCTAACATGTTAGCTCAGGCTAGCATTTACCTAACATTAACCTGAGGTCTTGTCTCCCCCAGCTGGTAAGACATTGCGGTAGCTGGGTAGCAAGTGAGAGCAATTCATGGATGTTTGACATCTCCACATTATAGACCAAACAGTTGTTTCAAATGGATCTGTGCCTTTATACAAATTGATGTGTAACTGTCAATATAAGGTGAAACATTTTGCTGAATTTGAAGAAAAGGTTTAACTTAACCATTAAACACAGTCTATGATAAGCTACGAAGGGCAATCTTCTGCTTGTGAGAACAGTTTGGTTATTCTCTTAGGGTAAGTACTCATAACTGGTACTTACTGTCTGATGAGATTTTATAGTTTTTAGTAGATTTTATTTTATAGACTTGTGCAATAAACTATGGAAAGTAAAAGGTCACACAGGCCAGAGCATATTGTAAAAATAAAAGCCATGCATTGGCACCAGTGGGATTTTCCTAAATGGAATTGGTCATGCAATCTTCAATGAGTGTTTTGACCCGAGGGCACAGTTGTTAAGATACCACCCTGATGTGTCTCCTCTCCTGCCAGATCCAACATGCCTGCCTATTTCACCCCTGCCTGGGAGGGACGATTTTCAGATAACATACTGTATATCCCCCAGCTGCTGCAGTTCGGTGCAAATGCGAACTAATGTTAAATATGCAATTTGCAAAATGCAAATATGAAACACACAAACATGCACACAAGGTCACAGTGTCAAAGCCTACTATCCCTGTGTACACAGCTTCCATTAAGTTCCATGCACTCACACACTACCATGCCTTAATGTTGTGAAAACACCCACACAGGATTAATGCTTAAACTTGCCCTTTGTAGGTGTGTTCCAAGTGCACGCGACGTGTTCTCTAAGACCAGACGGAACGAGTAGATACATGGTTAACCATTGAAAGGGAGAAACAGTACTGTATGTGTGACCTAGATGAAGGCAGTAAATCCAGGGCCTGCCGCCTGTCCCGCCTGCGGATCATGTGAAAGGGCGGAGACGTTTGAGCAGGACACAGGTGAGCTGCAGAGAGGGAGACATTAAGGGACAGTTAAAAGCAAGACGGGGATGAAGAAGTTTTTCAGAGCGCACAGGGATGAAGACTATAGCCAGATCCAATACCTCACAGCCAAGTGTACCCGCCTGGCACACGAGAAAGGTAGGTTTTAAACGCAACAGGGACGTTTTGGGAGGTCAATGAAACGTTTTACCTGGTGTATTAGAGCGGCGCTACTATTTAACCAAATTAATCCTAGTGTCATAACTCCCTATTCTGGAGTGGACATTATAGGCAGAAATAGCAAGTCTACTCTACAAGATCACAAAATTAAAGGACAGCTTTAGTTTTTTTCAACCAAGGTTCATGTTTTAGGTTGTTATTAGAGAAAGTAAAAGATTATGTAAAAGATTCGAACATGGGGCTAAATATGTATTTTTCTTTTACAAACTTTTATAGCGATTTATTTTTTATATTATTTATTATAGTCCTACTAGACCCCAGAAATGTACATCTGACCACAAAATATCACAGGATCTACTGAATGTGAAGGGGGGTACTATAGGGGGCTGCCATACTGTTTTATATGGCTTAACATGTCAGTTTGTCACCCCCTTCACATTCAGTAGATCCTATGATCCTTTGTGGCCAGATGTAATTTCCTGGGTCTAGTAGGATTATAGTAAATAAAATTAAAATAGCAAGAAAATACATATTTAGCCCCATTTTCGAATGCCCCCGCCCCCCTGTAAAAAAATGCTAAAACGAAAGACAGCAGCAAATGAAAAAAAATTAACACTCTTTTACTTTCTCTAATAACAACCTAAACCATGAACCTTGATTGAAAAAAACTGAAGTTGTACTTGTATGATTTAGCCAAGGGTGACCCAGAAAATACCAGCCAGGAGAATGAGACCTCAGGCCTAATAAAAGTAAAAGTACTCATTGCGGAATGTGCCATTTCACAAGTTAAAAATGTGTACAAAATCTTTTGAAAATAGCAGATTTACAAGCTCACAAAGGGTTGCATCGCGACACATTGTGAGCTTGTAGATCAGCTATTTTCAAATGGCCGAAATGTATATGGGTTGAAGTGGTTAAGATATGTTTTCTAATCAAAATTAAATTCTCCAAAGTAACTACTACAGTTTTCAGATAATTGTAGTGGAGTAAAAGTACAAAGTAGAAGTAACAGTATTGGAAATTGGAAGTACAGAGGTTCAGAAGAAAACCCAAATAAATTTCAGTGTTTTGTTCTGTGCGTTAACAGTGCTACTGGAGAGGGAGTGCTTGGTGTCCGGGGAGATGCAGAGGATCCTGCAGAAGGATCTGGAAGTCATGGCCTCTCGTCTCCTCCAGCAGGAGAACATCAACATGGAGCACAGGGTCACACATGGCCAGCTCAGCAGCATGCTGCAGCAGAAACAGGTACAGCACAGGGTCACACATGGCCAGCTCAGCAGCATGCTGCAGCAGAAACAGGTCATTTAAGTGTGGGTAATCGGGGACCCCCGATGCGCGAGGCACGTATAATCTTATTTTTTGTTAATCTAAGGACTTCTTCACCACTTTTCAACCTATCTTCATATAATTGGTCCTCACTAATGATCATGATAAAATAGCACAATTCTTTTCTATTCGTTCTGTGTCTCATAGGAGGGCTGTGGTCAGTTCAGAAACCCGTCCACCAGTGACATCATCAGTGGAGAATCGAAGTTAATAGAAACGGCAGGCTTTCTATTCCTGAAAAGTTGCAATGCGAAAATGGAAGCCATCGTTCTCACGATAATACACGTATATATAAAAAATAAAAATATAAATGAAGTTAAAAAAAATAAAAATAACGATGATTCACTCCCATTCACTCACTGGACTGGATGGGTTTCTGAACTGCCCACAGCCGCCCTATGAGACACAGACTGAGTAGGAAAAGAAATTGCTTTTTGTGTGTGTTTTTCAACAATAATCAAAATCTACAAAGTAACTAGTAACTCAAGTTTTCCAATAAATGGATTAAAAGTTCAATATTTGGATCCGAGAGGATCCAAATATTGAAATTGTAAATACTCAAGTAAAGTACAAATACATCAACATTGCTTCCCTCAAAGTAGAATACACCACTGGTTCATATTATAGTTAAAGCATCTTCAAGTCTCTGCACACAAGCAGGTCTTTAGCTATATTTTATATTTGAGACATTTTGGCGAATTGCAGGCAGTGACCTTTCTTCCAGAGTGAATACGTAGGTAGTAGTCGAATGAAATGGAATGAAACCTCTACATTTGACTCTAGTAATTGACCACACTGGGACCCGCAGAGGAACACTTGGTTCCATGTTAACCTTCGAAATGTGCTGTTATAATTGCAGGCCTGTCATGAAGCACTCATTAGGTTGGCAGCCAACCGCTTTCCAGTGCGAAAACAGCTTTCATTTGTCAGTGACGTTTAACCTCACTCCAACCTCACCAATTTCTCAGTGGTGGAAAAAAAAGTACTGTTTTACTTAAGTAAAAGTATCAATACTGCAATTTAGAAATACCGGGTTATATAAGTAAAAGTCAGGAATTCCAAATTAGTAGTAAAACAGAGTACAAACAGTACAACAGTACAAAAGTATTGGTATCAAAATGTACCAAAAGTAGAAAGTACTCATGCAGAATGTCCCATGTCCCAAGTTTTCAAAAATGTATAAAAAAAACTAAATCCTTTGAAAATAGCGACAAAGTAACTAGTAACTAAAGGTTTCAAATAATTGTAGTGTAGTACAAGTACAATATTTCCCTCTGAGATGTAGTGGAGTAGAAGCAAAAGTACGGAAATTGGAAATACTCCAGTAACTCCATGTACTTGCTATTTCTTGGGATCTGCACAGGCACATAACCACAGCAGTGCCAGTTGGCCACCTAGACTGCAATTACTATAATTACATTGCAATTAAGTGCCCAGTGTTGACATTGCATGTAATGTATGCTTTTATTGCCATTCGCTTTGTGAGCTGCTCTTGTTTAGGTCATAATTCATAGAATTCTCTCTTATAAAATATAATGAAGTGACTTAACAAATTCCATTTTAATGCCACCATATTCCTGCCCTCTAATTATTCAATAAGGTTCTGCTGAGCCGGCACGTTATTCTAACACTCTTTTTGCCCAACAGTCATTCCAGTTCCACACCTGGAAACTGCCTAGCAGAGATAACAGACAGCTCCACGGTGGGGGTTAGGTACCATGTACTCAAGCACTGCTCAAGGCTTCAAAAGCTACCTCGGGAAGCAAGGGAGGGGGATTGTTGGTTCAGGGGTTCCCAAACCGTTCTATACCAAGGACCCCCAAATAGCCATAACCTATGAAAAAATTAAAATAGACGATCCACAAGCAGCTCACACGCTATACTTTCGCTATTGTTTTGCTTTTTGAAAGATTTTGACAATAATGACATTCCCAATAAAAAATAGGGATAACAACAATATTAGGCTACCTCGGCGGTCCCTGCATGGGCTGGAGGCTCCACTTTGGAGTTAGTTGATGTTTTTCATGTTGATCACGTCTGAACTTTACGGAGCCCCTAAGGGGACGTACATAGGTAGATTATTTAAGAGATGGTGGTTTATGTTTTCTGGTATGGAAAAACATTTTAGATGTTGGCAGAAAAAAAACAAGGCTATAACATTTTTCTTTTAGGAGATGGAAATGTTTTGAAAGGGGAAAGATATTTTTTTTGGAGGGGATGACAATTTTCGAGCGGGTGACAAAAATAAATCAAGGCTGTGACTTTTTTTTTTTTAGGAGATGAAAATGTTTTTAAAGTGGAAAGATATGTTTTTTGGAGGGGATGACAATTTTTTTTTAGGAGATGGAAATGTTTTTAAAGTGGAAAGATATGTTTTTTGGAGGGGATGACAATTTTTTTTTAGGAGATGAAAATGTTTTTAAAGGGGAAATATATATTTTTTGGAGGGGATGACATTTTTTTTTTTGTTAAAGTTTTTTTTTTTTTTTTTACTCCCAAGTTTTCTTTTCAAACTTTGAAAAAAAAAAAAACTTTGAAAAAAAAAAAAACTTTGAAAAAAAAAAAACATTTTCATCTCCTAAAAAAAAACACCTCTTTTTCAAAGTCGTGCGCACGACTTTGAACTCGTGCGCACGACTTTGAAGTAAACAGAAGCACATGGCTACATGTCAACAGAAGCACATGGCTACTTGACCCCCAGTGACCCCCAAATGGTAACTCTGTCATTCCTCTACCGTTTTGGACGGGGGTGGTCTCATTTGAATCGT